>NW_026555331.1:44637272-45013296 GCF_014898055.3 Talpa occidentalis | reverse complement strand
GGAGGCCTATTCTGACTACTCTTTAGCGCTTGTATTGGTTAGCTTTTGAGACACAACCCCAAAACCCAACACTAAACAGTCACTTAGTATTATAACTCCTGCATCTGTAGGTTGGGTGATCTAGCTGGGCACATTAGGTGGCCCTGCTGATGCTGGCCCAGCTAATACATGTATGTAAGGGTTTCTGCGATTTTTGTCTTACACGTTAGGCTGTGGAAGCTTAGCTGTAGCAGCTGTGCTCCATATCGCTTTCCCCTTTCCTGTGACCTGCAGACAGGCTTAGATATGCAATAAGTTTTTACTCAATGTTGTGGCTAGGCCCTTGGAAAATACAACTTTAAAACCACTTATAGCAAAAAACAATTTTACGATAGGCTTATGGATATAAACAAGAGTTTAATTTTTATAGCATATATCTGAAGATAAATCTCTAAATAAAAAAATCTCTAAATAAACCCCCAATACTTCTAATATTAAAAAATAATTTGTATTCATTCATTTATTCATCTTCCTACCCACTTATTCAGTTCAGATCGTGGGTGACTGGAGTCTCTGTGGAAGCTCAGGGCACAAGGTGAGATCAAAACTGAGACAACTCACACATACCAATGAAGAAAACATGGACATCTTTTGGATGCGGCAGGAAACCAGAGTACCCAGAGAAAATCTAGGCAGACATGCAAAGTTTACACACACAATGGCACTGCTGGGAGTAGATTTTTTTTCTCACCAACTTTGTAGCAAAATAATGTTGAATGAAATGTTATTCCATCACCTGCTCTATTCTTTTATTGGCAGTGGAACAAGAAGGCACTGGAACCAATGGGTGGCTCCAGTCACTTAAGACCTGAATCCTGAAGGCCTCTTAGAATGGGGACTGGCACACTATTATTTCTATCTCATTCTGTTGGCCAAACTCAAAATCAAGGAGAAAGGAGATCAGTTCACCACAAAGAATGTGACAAAGGAAATAGACAGGGAAAGAATAAAGCAGTGAGGCCATTAGCACAATCTAACACAGCACTTGTCGACATCTGACATATTATATAGTTTTACTTATATAGACTTCTGTTTCTCTTCCTGCTAGAATGCAAGAGCCATATGGTGGGATGGTTGTCTGATTTTTTATTGCTGTATCCTCAAGACCAGAACAGTGGCACATTATTGGCTGAGTCAATGACGATAATTCTATTAACTATTTTGGTTTATGCATGAAGTCAAAATTTCCTGAGATAGAATGTCATTTTGTTAATTTATCCTTATTTTTTGATTTAAAGATATTGTTCATATTTGCTGACTAGAGAAACTGCTGGTTATTTAGAACAAACATTTCTTTAACGTTTAAAACATTTCTGGGTGTCAAAATGAATCAACATATCTCTAGAACATATAAATAGGTACCACATAAAAGTTGTTTATTAGATGAGTAGAAAATTAGTAGTGCAGAGGTGGGCTTTTACACATATTTTGGCACAGAATATATTTCTTATTATTGTATGGGAATACATTTCTCCTCTGATATCCAAAAGAAGAATGTACCAATTTGGTATGATTTGGTAGATTTTTTGGGTCTGGCAACATGATTGCCATTAATTTATATAGACTTTTTTTTAGTCTTTTCCGATTTGCAGAAGTCCTTTTGCATTCATTGCCTCCTCTCCACCTGACAGTTCCTCTACCTGAAGACTAGGATTTTATTCCTGGGGGGGGGGGCAAGGAGTACAAATGCTGAAGGGTGTACCATGTAGGGGGCTCACTTTGTAGGGGGAACCTGCATTTGTATGAGGGTCTCCTGATCCTCTTACAAGCTACAAGCTTGTTTCCAACCTCATCTGTCTGGCATGCTTGGTGATTTCCAGCTGTGTGGCCTGGTCAAGTCTTCCCAGGTTTCCCTTCCTCAAGTGTAAAATTACACCAGGTTCATGATGATTTCTAAGATTTGTGCCACTAGCGGTCTATAATTCCAAGAACCTTTGCTTCTCTAATCAATATGAGGAAGCTTGATGTGAAAATACTGTCATTTTTCTATTCATACTTTGCAGAACATGTGGCAGTTGGTCTTAATTTTTTTAAAAAAATATTTGTTTCAAGATGATAACATTGAGGAAGTAGGGCCCATTACTTCTTCGTGACTCCACAGGGTACTAGTGGGTCAGCCTTCATGCTTCTGTCTCCTGAGTTTCTGATTTCTTGTTCCTCTGTGTGAAATGGCTTTCCTGGTATCTTTTAGTTTTTATTTTATTCCCATTTCTAGGTGTGATGCTTAAAACTCTTTTTTGAAATTAAATGTCCTATTTTTTCTCTAGTTTTTTTTTTCTTTAAAGATTTATTCATTTATGCATACTAGAACTGGGGTGCAGGCCAGAGGTGTGGTGGGTGAGAGGATTCACCAGAGACAGTATGGGAGCAGAACAGGCAGATCTACTGAAATACACTGCTGAGGGAGCAGCGGGCAAGTCAGGAGAGGTCTGCTGTGCCATGTGGGTAGCTCCCTGGCCGGCTTGGGATCAAACTTGTGCTGCAGTGGCTGCGGATAGCTTCATAGGTTGCGTCTTAACTCATTGCGCCACCAGGGAGGCCCAGGTCAGACATAATTTTAATTATTATTTTATTTTGAACCAATAACCTTTGAAAATGGTATGAATTCCAAAAAGACCTGTACATGTTTTTAAATTTTTCAGCTGAGAGTTAACAATTGGGGATTTCATATATAAAAATCTAGATTTATGACTTATTATGAAAATCCAATCTGGCAACACAAGGCCAGCTCTCCTATAATGCTATCAATCTGTCTCAACCTTTTGGAGGCTTGTGGGTTCACAACTCCTGCACCTTTACTCCAAATCCTCACTGCTGACATGTCAATCTTTCTTTTAACCCTTGCTTGACCCCTGCAGACATCTGTGTTTGCTCATTGCAAGTATTTGCATATAGGAGCTCCATTGACACACAAGGAATTCTCTGTGACACCCAGGGGTGCAGGAATTCTCTGTGACACACAGAGGGGCTGCTGCATCTGGGGCAGAGCAGCAACTAGCCAACTGGTGTTCAGAAAGTGATTTTCACCTGCAGTGTTAGGGTGAAGTGGTTAAAGTCAAACATAAGATGCTTGAGGCCTGAGAAGAAACTGCCCAACAGGAGCGACTTGGGGTTAGCTAGGAAATTTGCTCTCTAGACCACAAACCAGCAACAGTAACAACAAAGCTGGTCAACCAAAGGAGAAAGAAAAGAAACAACAGGACTCATGAAAGGACAAAGTTTGCTAGTGGGGCGGGGCCAAACAAAGAATCACATGAAATGGCCACTTTGAGCAAATGATTAATTTCCTTACCTCTCATCCACAAAATGTGGCTCTCTCTCTTAGAGAGAAAGTCATGAGGAGAAGGGCAATATAATTGAAGCCTGTTCTGTAAAGCCTGGCCTTGGATGGATGATAGAGGATGAAAGATGGAGTGATAACCCCTTAATGTGGGTGTGAGTGCCTCATTATATGTGGTAGGAAGTTAAAACAAAATACATCTTTTTTTTGTGGTAAAATTCTATTTTTTATCTCTCTACCCTTTGGGTATTGAAAATGAGTTTTTGAATATGGCAGTGTTTCTCTTCCCAAATACATGTGGGCCTCCAAAAAAGTTATATAGGCCTGCAAAATAGGCACCTGTACAATTAGGGCGATAGCTTGAACTTCCACACTATGTGACTTTATTTACTCATAATTCTAGTAAGGTTGTGGCTGAAGGGGTTCAGAGTTTGGTTGTGTGCATACCTGACAGGTGGGAGAACATCTATTTGAGTGGGTTTATTTGATGTCATCAGGTTGTTCACAATTCTGTTTCTCTTCCTTCCAAGCCCTTGCTAAGATTGCACTCTCCTATCCACTTGAGGTAAGTCATGCCCATGGGATTTTTTTGGACTGATGACATGCATTTAGAGGTGATTTCTGTCACATCAAACAGCTTTTAGGAGCCAGGCCACAGAAGCATGTGGAGATGGAGCCTCCTTTGGCTTGGTTTCCTAGGTGACTCAGAGAGCAGAGACCCACCTGACAATTTGCATTGCATGCAAAGGAGGCACAGGAAATAGGCTTCTGCTGTGCTGTGTCACTGTTGATTTTGTTTGTTATTGCCACATAACTTGGTCTATCCTGACAAAGTGGATATTCTAGAGACTTTAAGCATTTATTTTAACTCAAGAAGAGGATGTTAGTATGTTCTCTTGCTTCTTTCGTGGAAGGAAGTGGAAAGGTAGAAGGGACAAAGACAGTGGAAGGAGATGACACTATCTTTTCTCTGTCTAGGCCTTTGGTCTAGCTTGAAACCCCACTGGAGAACAAGATGGGTGGATGCATCTCTTTTCATGGGTGATTATCAGAGAGTGTTAGGGCCCTGAAATCAGGAGGGGCTTATATGTCCACCTCTCCCACAGACCCAGCAAAGCTAGGGCCGCTCATGGACCAGTGGTTTGAGGTGGAGACTCCACTTAATCAGACACTGCTATTTCCACATGGGGGTACATCAGAGGCAGGTATGATGTCCTGAAGTAGGAGCAAGAAAACATGGGTAGATTTGTGACTGGACATGCCTGAGACATCACTCTGGAGATCTCAAAAATAACTGGAGGAACAGCTAAGGTCCTGGTGTTACCACTTGATGCCAAGAGCTGCTCTCATTAAGAATTAATATTAATGTGACCTCATATGTATAAAAAAGGAGGGGACATTGAGTCAGATAATTAGTCAGCTGCTCTGGTTCAGCTGGGCCTGAGGCATGGCTGCAAACCAGTTATAATATATACCTATTGATCTTTCTGATTAAACATCAGCTTTATACTTGGTCTTTTTACACATTGAATATCAGCAGCAAGGATCAGCATATGATTTCCTTTAGCAGTCAAACTGAATGTCTGAAACTATTCATTCTGGAGGAAAGAGGATTTGACATTATTATATAGTAATTATAAGGAAATATTGATATATGCTAACATAAATAAAATATCATAATTTAATATTATTTTTAAAACCACTGTAGCTTCTAGACTTCATTACAGGACCAACATTGCTTTGTTTTTCTTTTTTTTATTAAATAATTTTTGTTTTTTAAAAATATTTATTTATTTATGCATACAAGAACTGGGGTACAGGCCAGAGGGTGGGGTGGGGGTGGTGGTGGTGAGAGGATTCACCAGAGACAGAGTGGGGAACAGAACAGGCAGACTGACTGAAATACACTGCTGAGAGGAGCAGTGGGTGGGATAGGAGAGGTCTGCTGCACCACGTGGGTAGCTCCCTGGACGGGGATCTAACTCGTGCTGCAGAGGCTGCGGATAGCTTCATAGTGCTGTGCTTAACCCCTTGCACCATCAGGGAGGCCCTTAAATAATTTTCATTTTTGGAGTGTTTGGCAGGTAATTTGCCAACCTATATTTACCTTATATAAGAAATGACTTTAAGAAGCCAGCATTTACTTGCAAGGTAGATTTTATAATGAGTGAATAGTTTTTCAAGAGAAGAAATAATAAAGAAACTGCTTTCGAAGCACAGATGTCTGTGCAAGTCTAAATGATGCAAAAAAGAACAAGCAGCTTCCTCCCTGCCATGTATTAATTACAGCCCTCCACTCAGGGTTTGCAATAAAAATGACAAAATAAAGAAATAAAGATATAGAGAGACTATTTTATTATAGTTAAACTTAAATTGGATCAGGGGATCCCATTGTAACGCCCTTTGCAAACTCAGTCCTACTACCTAGGAGATGTTATTAACAGCTTACATTCATTCATCTTACATTATCTGACCCTAGAAGGTGATCTGAGAGGATTGACTACTTGTGTCTCTGTCTCTATTTTATTGTCTGTTTCCCTATATTTAGGCAACAGTGCAGAATTTTCTGGTGACACCTGCAATTGTGACCCCAGCTTTGAGAATCCGTAAATTCTCCTCCATCTACTGGGATGGATGATTAAGGCAACTAGGCAATGTGGTTTTATACATAGCAGAGTCATCTTACTCTTGAAATATAATGTAAAAATCTGGGATAATGTCATGGAAAATAGCAGGTAGCCAATGGCGAATTGTTATATTTGTTATAAGGTCACATTTCTTTCCAATGATGTATCTTAAATTTACAAAGTCTTTCATATAGAGTATAATCTCTCACTCCAAAATGGGGAAGTCTAGAATCTGACTCTGTATCACCAGTTAGTAGCAGAAATGGAACTCAAACTCTGGACTTTGGGATCTCTGAGCATTGCCCTCCCCATCATGCTCATTTTGGGGCCATTGCTGAATAATTAGAGGGTAACATTGTCTATGATATTTTAAACTTTAACACTGTTACTTTGATTCTATAGAAAAGACAAAAGAAAATTGATTTCTGCTTTAATGTAAAGTGTGATGACATACTGCCAATGCAAAAATTGCTCTATTTCTCTGAATAATAGTTCTCTTTCTTACACTGGCAAAGCAATCCTGTGTCTCTGAAACATCCTACAGATTTATTAAAAAATCTAGTTGCTAAGGAGTCTATTTACAAGCAGATATCTGGACTCTGACAGTTTAGGATTAAAAAATATTAAAAGAGAAGTAAATAGTGGTCTGGTCATTACTCTATCCAAATCCTTCCTTATAAGTTGTAAAGGTGATGATGGTGATGATGATGACAAACTGCTAGTAGCAACCACTTTCTGAATGTCTGCCTGGGGTTAGCCACGACATTCAGGCTGAGGTCTGTCTACTGTCACTGGAGGCTCACAAAACCCCCATGATGTCAGTACCATTTCTAACCCCATTTTACTGGTAAGGAACTGAAAACTTGTGTGACTACTCCAGGTTTTGCAGCAAGCAAGAGAACAACTGAGCAGTATTCACCACCACATCATTGATTTTACTCTTAAACCCAAGGAACATCATTTAAAAAAAAAAAACGACTTTCCACAAATTAAAAAAAAATTCAACCAACCCAGAATAAGCTGAAGAAGCCATGAAACCCATGTAACAAATTTAAATTTTGCTTATTACAACCTGACTTCAAGGGTCACTTGTTAATCTTGTCAATTTTCCTAGAAAATCAGTTTACTCTGGAGCAAAGCCTTGCGTCTGTGTGTATTAAATATTACAACTAAGCTAGAACTGTCCTACTTATAGCTGGGCAAAACCTGTACAATTTAGAAGGGAAAACCAGTAAATTAAGATAAAGTAACATTTTTCATTTAAAGAAAAGCTAGTCGTTTAATATATATATATTTTTCTAGCCACTGGGTCTTGACCTTTGGGGATATTGAAAAGAAAGGAAAACAACATTGATTGAGGAGAGGAAAAAAAGCAACTTTAAAAAGGTTGTGGCAGATTAGATGTCGTTATGATGCCCGGCATGATTTCCTCCTGCCAAATGAGATTCATTAAAGAAAATGCTTAACTAAATTAAAATTCTCCTTGTCAATAGCTTCCCCTCCAGATGTTAACAACCGGCTGCCGTCATTTGACAGCATGGCTGTGGGCAGTCAGTGGAAATCTTTCTAAATAAGAGAGATGACCAGAAGCACTGGAAAATATTTATTTACTTTTCATGAAAAATGATGAAAACAGCTGACTCTGATGAATGACTTGTCAGGAGGCCCCAGGAGACAACACGGTGTTCTCATTACAAGGGCCAGTTGCCCCTAGCAAGTTCAGACACCACTGTCCCTGCTCCAGCGAGGCGCTGTTGTTATTTCCCGACTTACACGAGGGAAAGATGTCTGGGAGAGTGGCCACAAGGAGACAAGTGTCAGACCCCTGGTGAATCACAGGCTTTTCTATACTGGTCACCAGGAAGTTTGTGCTCTGGCTGAAAACTCCTCCTGTGGGCATTTCCATGGATGGAAAAATGGCAGAAAACAGAACTGCACCTGTCACATAATGTCTCTCTAACTCCAAGGGGCAGTTTAGAGTGCCCCCTCCCATCACCTTAATCCCAGGAATAGAAATGTTAAGGTACCTCAAAGTAGCATTTATTTACTTAAAACTTCTACTGTATTACAAACTCCCTAAAAGTAGGGACACAGCATTCCTGGCCTGAGTGCTTTAGCCATCATCTCTCCGTCACAATCATGAACAACGTAACTGTAGCCATGAGTCAATCCCATACCATGAGCGTGAAATTCCAAGGACTGCCCCACACATGCGATTTACAGGACATTTTAACATCCTCTGATTTAGTAGATTAGCAGTAGTTAGAGTGACCTTTTCAAGGAGTTAATACATAACACAATCTTTTACCTATGACAGTAGGAAAAAAAAAGTAAGGACACAACTCATCTGATTGCCCAATTTCTAGCATGGCTCAAAAGAGGAGCATAATAAATATTTTGAATGAATTAGTAAATGAATGCGCTTAGGTCTTATTTTAAAATGGAGGAGGTCTGACTTTTTTCACTTTCTTTGAGGATGGACTGTCAGATAGTGTCCAGTGGTGTATTTGTTGGTACTTCCCCAGACCACCTGCATCAGTATCAGCTACAAACTTGGCAGGAATACAAATTCTGGGGCCCTACTTCAGACCTACTGAATTAGAAACTTTGGGGTTGGGTCTCTGTTATTTCACAAGGCTGGCAGATCATTCTGATGCCTGTTCAGGCTTGAGAACCTTTGCTCTAGTTTCCTGTTTCTCAATGAGTGGGACTCAGATCAACAGCATTGGCATCACCCTGGAACTCGTTAAAATGCTGAATCTCAGGTTTCACCCCAGACCCCACAAGTAAGAATCTACATAAACAAAAGAGTTCCAGGTTTTGTATGTCCATTAAAGTTTGGTAAGTTCCACTTATGTCCAGATAAATATCACATTGCTATGGGGATAGAAAAATGTAAAGTTCCATTAATGAGAAGCAGAATCTAAAATCAATAATACAGGTATCTTCCGGTTTCAGAAGCTTTCTTTGTCCCACTTTGCTTTTAGTACCGGTTTTCCCTATAAAACAAATCCAAAGAAGATTTTCATTTTTATGACAAAGGTGTAAAGTGAAAATACTTTTTAGCATTTGTTTTGCTGCACTTGTAATAGAGGAAGCCCACAGCCCTAGCATCTAGAGTGGCATCATCAATCAATCCCCTTCCCCTGGACTACTTTGTAATTGTTTGTGTATGCCTCAAATTATTCCTGCTTTTGCTCAGTGAGTTTTCTCTTTGGTTTTATGCCTTATTTGGTTGGTTATTTTTTGGGTCTAGGACTGCTAAAAATTGTTACATACAAATTAATGGTAATTGCTTCTCCTTATACCATTTTGACTCGCAAAAGATTTCACCAGAAAGCTTTACTTTTGGGTAGTGGAGAAAACCTGTATGTCTCCCTTTAAGAGTAGAGATAACTTTGACAAACAGAAACTATGAAGATCACTTGGAACTATATTATAATATATACATTCCTGCATTGTGTTGTTAGTTAAGCAGAAGTAGAAGATTCAAGTAAAATTAGATATCAAGATCTTCTAACCCTCTTCTCACTTCTTTCCAGCCATGTTACTTTTTCTGTACATATAATTCAGTTTAGAGTTTGTCAAAGTATTTTATTCTAGAGCCTAACTTTGGAATATAAATGCCATACACACATGCTAAACATACAAACAGACATGCAAATGTATTCAGTTTTCCAGAGAAACAGAGCCACAGTGGGGGGGGGTGGAGGGGAGACTCTAAGGAATTAGCTCTCATGGAAGAAGTCTGTTACCTAGAAAGTCCAGCAGAACTGCTGTTTCAGTCTTGACTTCAAAGGCAGTCTGGAGGCAGAATTCCTTCCTTCTCAGAGGATGTCAGCCCTTTTTTCTCTATAACCTTCAACTGATTGGATGAGACCCACCCACATTATGGAGGACAATCTGCTTTATTCAGTCTACTGATTTCAATGTCAGTAACAGCTGAGAATTGTCCATACAGAAACATCCAGTCTGGTGGGTTGACTAAACCACTGGGTGCCATAGTTGCAACAGCCAACTTGACACATAAAATTAATCTTTCATATTTATGAGACATAGTTTTTGAAAGTTCTCAAAGTCATAAAATGTGACTAGAATTAGAGCTAGTGATTCATAAGGTGTGCCTATTGTTAGTCATTTGAAAGGCAATTGAACTCTGGGTTTTTCTTTTTTTTTTTTTTTTTAAAGATTTTTATTTATTATTGTTTGTTATACATACAAGCACTGGGTACAGTCAGAAGTGCGGAAGGTGAGAGAATTCACCAGAGCCGGGAGCAGAGCAGGCAGAAGACCGAAGTACACTGCTGAGGGAGCAGTGGGCGGCAGGAGAGGTCTGCGCGCCATGTGGGACCCTCCTTTGGTGGCCAGGGAGCAGCGGGGATTGAACTGGTGCTGCAGAGGCTGCGGGCAGCTTCGCAACCAGCGCTCACCGCTGCGCCACCGGGGAGGCCCGAACTCTGGGTTTTTCTTCTGTCCCCCCTACCACTTCCTCTGCCTAACATTAAATCTTGTGTTCAGAAAATACAAAATCTTGGTGCTACTTGTGATTTTACATGTAGCTATTATCATTACCTGCTATAATTCTTCATGAATATGAATTAAATAAAAACTTCCTGACCGTGGCAACTGAAAGCACACTGGATTTTCATTTATCTTCCATATTTCCCTTGAGGTTTAAGTAAACTTGGCCTGAATTCATCTTTTAAAGCCTGGATCAGTCAAAGGAACTTACTGCTTTTCTTTTCAAGTTATCAGTTTAACTTTGTCACTGCTTTGTCTGCCTCTATTTCTGTGGAGGCCATTTAGTTGTGGCCTCTGTTATAGGAAAGTCAGATTTCAGATCAGACAAAGACAATGGGACAACAGACTTGGGAACTAATATCTACTAATTCTAAGGTCATTTCCTTTATTTTTTAAACAAGAAATGATCTTTGTATGACAGGATAGAGGTACTTTTGTTTAAGCAAGACTGAAAATATTGTGGTTTTGTATGCCCCAAAAGTAAAACAAGAGGGCTGATTTTATAAGAAAATGTTATAAAGTGTGGTCCCTGATAGCTCCCTGGATCTTTGCTTTGACTGTTTTTAGTTGCTGTGCATGTGAGTCACCTTAGCCCACCCCTGGCATAGGGTTTACTAAAAAAGTCATGCAAAACACTGTTGGGCAGGACTGCCATTCCAGAGCTGCCTATGTTCAGGTGGATGATGTTATCAGGAGGGACTCTGGGATAGAAACTTGACCAGGTTTAAGGATAAGGGAGACTTTGTTGGAAGCTATCACAGAACTGAAGACTGACTACAAGACTGAGGGTAGCTATAGGCACTTAGGATTGGCTTATCCTTTGTAATTCTCTCAGACGTCTCTGTAGTTGGGGGTGAGCTGTGTTACATGACCATTGCTAATGGTCAAAGAAGGAGCAGCCTTCCCTTTTCATCTCAGAAGAAAAATCTTGAGAGGATTTCACTTAGTCCCAGTAGAGGCCCATGCCCATTCTAGACCAGTCTCTACAGGCAGGGAGAGGATTCTGTGATGACTTAAGCTAGGGTCATGTGTACTTACAGATGGGGCATGGGGTGTTTCTAGGAAAAGTGGGGACAAGCTAGTAGTATTTAACCAAGAATATTCAGTACATGGGAAATGAGGAAATATGCTCTTATCATCTGGATTTATTTACCTTTGTGATGGGTCAATAATAGTATTGCGTTATAATCAAAGTATACTCTAATCAGACAAAACTACAGGATTTCACGACTAATGCAATAGTAGGCCCTGATTTTGTCAATTATGTCTCATAAAGAATATGAGAAGAGTTGTGGAATAATAATTAAAGATAATAGATGAAGGACAATATTATTAAATATTTTGCGAGTAGCAATCAAGGGAAAGATCACATCCTTGACTGTGTTAGATTCTTCAGATTTGATAAACAGAAACATTTTCAGTTATCTCAGTTACTGGAAGTTTTTCTTCCTAATATAAATTTTATTTTGAAGAAATCTACTGAAAGTTGCAACTTCAGAAAAGACGTTTCCTCTTTATCAATTTGAGGATAATTTGCCGACATAACGCCTACCACTACTGAATACTTTTGTGTTCATATCTACCATGATATTCTCCTACATAACCATATGCAGGAAAAAAATACTGATATTTCTGCATCTAACTTCAAATCCATTCAAGTTTTGCTAATTGTCTTTACAGTAAAAAAATCCAGTTTGGAAGTAAGCATTGCCTCTTCTTGTCCTTCTCTTTTGTCTCCCTCCAACTGAAAGACTTCCAGTCTTTTCTTGACTCTCCTGCCCCTGATACTTTTGAAGAATACAGGATAGTTATTTTAATATCACAGAAGTGGTGCTGTGTTTTCCTCATTACATCTTATCAGGTAGCATACGATTTTGAGTCATCCAGTTTACTATCTGTTCAGTAGATTTAGATGGTGTCTACCAGGTTTTTTCACTTTCAAATTATTTCTTTGCCATTTATGGTTAACAGGTATCTTGGGTTAGGTACTCTGAAACTATAGAAACATTCTATTCTTTGTCAAACTTTGAATTTATATTAATATGGACTCATAGTTTCTTATCATTCAATGGGTTATAATACAGTGCTATCACTATGTATTGATTGTTCCAGCGTTGGCTGCTGTGATCTTTTGACATGGTCCTATCATTTTTCAAGTTTTGCGGTGCAGACTGAGGGTACCTCAGGATCCCCAAACCTGCACACTCTAAATGGGTTCTGCCATCTGCTACACAAAGACAAAGCATATTCTTAGTATGAATAAACATTAATAGAAAGTGTGCCTAGAAAGAGAAGAAAGGGTAATAGTTTCCCAATAAAATCCATCCCCTTGTTGGTAAATGTCCAGTCAAACAGTGTTGGCTCAAGGCTGGGCCACTGAGGCCTGAAAACTTGCCAGCGGTCTAAGGCACCTTCTATCAGGGAAGCAAAGGAAAGGGGCAGAAGGAGCCAAACAAGATTGGGATGAAAGGAGCAAAATTAAAATAAAAATCAAGATAAAGACTACCATTATTAGCCTTTCCATGGGTCTTTCACCTACATCTCCTCCAACTGTCTCCTTCCACGTTCCTCAAGTCCCTGGTGCAAGTCCAAGAGTAAGAAGCAAGTGGGACTTCTTCACATATCTCTGGTCCACGTTCCTCCTCCAAGCCGTCTTCCATGTCTTCTCTAAGTCTTCTCTAGCTTCCCCACTCAGCTTTACTCTTCATTAGGTGGGCAGGGCACATGGAACCTCCCCTTTGACTGAGACTGCACTGTTACACAAGCATTTTCTTGATTTCTGGCTCAAGATGTTTGAGGCTCATTTTATACATTTCCTGCCACAGCCTTGGAATCAGCCATTTCTTCAAAAACTTCTGGTTTATTTTGAAAGTATGTTTTTTAAAAAAACAGAATATAGGTACTAGGCATGTTTATAGTTGTTGTGCTGTGCTCATTACTCCCCAGTTCTTTTTTTTTAAAGATTTATTTTTATTTATACAAGAGTTGGGGTACAGTCCAGATGCGCGGGAGGGTGAGAGGATTTACCAGAGGTAGCGCGGGGAACAGAACAGGCAGACTGACAGCAGCGGGCGAGACATGCTCGCCATGTGGGCTGCTCCGAGGCCAGCGGGGATCGAACCGACACTGTAGAGGCTGCGGACACCTTCACAGCGCTGTGCTCAACTGCCTGCACCACCAGGGAGGCCCACTCCCCAGTTCTTATGTACAAAGAACTAGGGAACACACACACACTATATATATGTTAAATATATATATAATATACACTTTTTGTGTATATATATATACACACATGCATATATATTTGTTTCTATAACTAAATATTATCTATCTATCTATCTATCTATCTATCTATCTATCTATCTATCTATCTATCTCTATCTATCATTGCTCTTTTGTCAGTCAAAAAGCCTAAGGTCATACAGAATTTACAACACCATGGGGCCTGGCTTCCATTATCCCTAATATTGCTACTTCTTTAATCAATCTCCCTTTGTGTAATCCCACTACCTCTGCTGCCTCCTCCCTATCATGGCTACCTCCTCATCCAGCCAGTCTTCAACCCTCCATGTTGCCTCCACCCTCCTGGGTGGACACACTCTCCATCCTGTCTGGGCACTAAAACCTCTCGAAAAGCTGCCCTTACCACCCTCAAGGGCTGTGCCCTTTTCACCCTTCTTAGGCTCTGACATCACTTTTTGGGAAGTCCTGCTGCATGAACAGAAGGTTTCTTTTAAGGGAGAAAACACCAGAAATGGCTTTAGAAAAGACTGCTTTGGGAGCCTTTTGTCTTAAGGGAAAATCATCATAAAGCGTGGGTGAAGTACAGCAGCCATTTGGAACTGTTAAAGGGGCATGCTAGACTACTATGCACCCAAAAAGAGCACAGAAAAGCTAGAACTCTTCAATGTGACATAATTTTCAATGTAAATGGCCTCCCGCCAACTATTTTGTTCTTGAGGAAACCAATATCTAAGCGGATCGCTCATACATCTCCTTTGTTTTTGTCCATAAGAGCACAGACCTCACTCTCAAAAAAGTGTTCTGTTCCTTCCTACGGCACCTATCTGATATTTCTAAAGTTATTTGAGTTAGAAAGTTGAGTTTTTCTCACCCTTCAACCTTAGTGGGGAATTTCTGTTGAAGTCTCCGCTGCAAGTGTCCCTGTGCTTTGGGAAGACAAATTCAAAGATAGCTGTTTAGCTGAACATGGGACTACACTGAGAGGAGGCTCTGGACAGACTTCCTCCCAGCAGATGCCAGATGGCATCTGTGACTTACCAAAGCTCATAGAGGTGGTGGGAGGCACAGGTGGGGCTAAGCAACCTGGTTCCTGACTTCTGGACTGGTATTTTTATTTCAACATATCTGGTTGTGATAGTTGTTTTTATGTGTGAATTTGAATGGGTCACAGATGTGCAGTTTAGCTGGTTAAAAATTATTCTGGGTGTGTCTATGAGGATGTTTCTGGAAGAAACCTTGAATTGGTGGACTGAGTAAGCAGATGGTGTTCTCCAGGTTGGGCCCAGTCTAAGTGTTTTTAAAAAAGGAAATCCTAACATGAAACACACAGGTTATTTGGAACTTCTGAAGGGGCATGTTGGACTAACAGTGCAGCCAAGGAGACCACATAAGAACCAGACTATGAAGAATTAGAGCATTTTGGATGTAGATGAATATTCTATGAAGTGCTCAAAAAATCTGACCTGAACTGACATGAAGCTATTTTTGTTTTTTATTTTTCCCATTCAGTATAATTATTTTTTTCTGTTGTAGAAATATTAATGCTATTATGGGCAGATTTTTGGCTCTCCTTACAGATATATTCTATTGCCTGGGCCTTAAGAAACAGCCAATTAAGATACTTCTTAATGTTTTCTCTTTTCTACACTCAATTTTCATTTAAAGCAAGTATTTCTATTATTTCCCTGATGGGATGGGAATAGAACAAGGGCTTAGTGAAATGAGCAAAAAAGAACGAGGATAACTTGCCACATTTGTGATCATTCCTCCTTTATGGTTCTACTTCTTCCTCTTCATTTAGAGTTCAGTGGAGAACTCCCAAGTGAAAAAAGAATTCTTTTCTATCCAGGACTTTTTCCCATCCAGAAATAGTAAATCATTTATATATCTTTTATTAATATAACCTCCATGTGGCTTGCCATGTGGAATCTCTGCTTCTCAATGCTTTCTAGGCCTCTCCTTCCTTGTACCTGGAAATTGTTACCTGCCTGAGCCCTGAAGCGTTCTTCTTTGCATGGCTTCCTTGTGAGTATTGTAGCACAGAACATGTCATGATGTGAAAGAAAAGAATGCATTATATAACATTTTTGATATGAATGAATTTGTGCACATATTGAATGAGATAATATAGATAGCACGTGTAACACACATCCTTGCATTCTATTCAGACCATCACTGTAAACCCCAAAGCTGCTGCTGACAACAATGATGATTTTTAAAAAAGATTTATTTATTTATGCATACAAGAATTGGGGTTTAAGCCAGAGATGCGGGGGTTGAGAGGATTCATCAGAGAGAGTGAGGAGCAGAACAGGCATATCTACTGAAATATACTGCTGAGGGGAGCAGCGGGTGAGACAGGAGAGGTCTGCTGCACCATGTGGGTTAGCTCCCTGACTAGGAGCAAACTCATGGAGCAGTGGCTGGCAATAGCTTGACAGCACTGTCTTTAACCCCTGTGCCACCAGGGAAGCCCAATTTTTTTTTTTTTTTTTTTTTAAAGATTTATTTATTTATTTATTTATACATGCACTGGGTACAGTCAGAAGGGCGGGAGGGTGAGAGAATTCACCAGAGCCAGAGCGAGGAGCAGAGCAGGCAGAAGGACCGAAGTACACTGCTGAGGGGAGCAGCGGGCGGCAGGAGAGGTCTGCGCGCCATGTGGACCCTCCTTCGGTGGCCGGGAGCAGCCGGGGATCCAACCCGTGCCGCAGAGGCTGCGGGCAGCTTCGCAACCCAGCGCTCAACCACTGCGCCACCGGGAGGCCCGGAAGCCCAATTTTGGGTCTAGTTACTGTTCTCAGAATCTCCAGGCAACCTTCTTGTTGTCCCATGTTCCTTTCCCTTGAAAGTGACTCTGGGCTCATCTTGTATTTTCTGATGCTTCTGCTTGAATCAAAGTTTCCCCCAGTTTTGTGGAAACTCAAGGAGAAGGCTGATTTTCAGCAGATCTTAATCTGGATTGCCTCCTCATGCAGGGAAATGGGACACTGCCTCCCTACAACTGGTGATTTTGTACAGCATACATTTAGAGGGAGAAAAACTGATTTGTGCCAAAAGACTGGTCAGATTTCCTCTTCATGGATCATAACACTGTTCCCTCTTCCAAAAAAGCTCAACCTTTCCCATTCCACAAAAGAAAAGCAAATCCTTACTCTAAGAACACTCCTACATGTTCCAAATTTGGCTGCCTCCCTGAATCTTCCAAGGGCAATTCAAAAAAATTATACCTTGTTTTCCCAGGAAAATGTATATAATTTATGAATTATCTATCCTTTGAACCCAGATTCTTCACATATTTTATTTTTCAGTATTATATTAGTAACCAATGTTTATCACCAATGATTACAAAATATGTGAATTCCATAAAAAAAGAAAAGAAGATTTTATATAATGTCAACACCCAGGATTTGCTCTATGAGCACATTAATATGCGGCCTTCCATATTTTGTCATACTGTCCAATCCTTGGGATGAAATTACTTCACACTTGTCATTTTTTAATTTGAATTAAAAGACTTTAATTTAACGTATTTGGAAAAATTTTTTTTTGTCAATAAATGAAAGCTAATGGAATCTCAACATAAAGTTCCAATCACAGAAGAGAGAAGAGATATAGTTAATAACAAATGGTTTATCAGCATTCCCATGGAGCCCAAAAATGACAAATCACCATAGCAGAGAGGCACCCTAACTATTAGTTCCCACTAATATTTCTCTTTGTGGCTCATATCACCACTTAGCTATTTCTTATATATTGTTTGTGGATTCTCTGTGATTTCCACCAGAATATAAGCTTTGTGAGAGCAGAGATTTGGTTTTGTTTGTTATTATATTCTTGGTACTAGAACTATGTTTAATACAAAGCCAGCACTCAACCCATATTTGAATTGAATTCAATTGAAAATTGAATGAACTTTGAATTCACACTATAATCTATGTATTCTTGTTCATTTACTTGTTATCTTGTTCATTGTTTATTATTCTTCACTAGGAAAATATAGACTTTTTTTTGATGAATGAATGAATAGGCAAATTCAGAGCCTCACTTAATATCACATAACCAAGTAGATAATATCAGAGACAGTGCCTACAGAACATCTATATTCACCCCTCTGTGTCCCAGCATTCCTTGCAGAGAAATGGTAACCATGTGACAAGTTCTGACCATTGGACTTTGAAAGGGAGTAACCTGTGTTACTCTGGGCATAAGGCAATTAAGAGCTAGTGGTTCTTTCTCTTTCTGTTGACTAATCTTGGCATAAGGCAATTAAGAGCTAGTGTTCTTCCTCCATCTCTTTCTCTGACTTAAGATCTTGGAGCAAGGTACTTTTGCTGACATTGCTACAGAGTAGGAGAAAGACACCTAAGCCATATCAGACTTTGGATAAATGAGAAGTAAAGCTTTTCTTGGATTAAGTCACTGATATTTTAGAGTCTGTCATTTTTAGGACTTACTGTAACAAAGCCAAAACTACCCTGACTAATACAGATATAAAGCCAGAATTAGAAATTTGCTCTTTGGCTGTGGAATTGAATAATTTTAGTTAATATAAACTGGGATGTAACCTATGAGCTCAACCTTATGATTTTCTTTGCTTGTTTGTTTTTGTAACACCCATCCTAATGTACTTGGCTGAAAACAAAGGACATAAAACCTGGCAATGTAGTGAACATAAATTAGATTTCTCCAGATGTGTCATGGATTTGAAATAAAACATGTAGTTTGTATATTATATAGATTTTTCTATCATTAATTCTAATTTCACTGAACCTATAGGTTGTTTTTAATTTCTGAACAGGAGCAGTTACCTTAGAGCTATAGTAAAAAGCCAACAACTTACACACTTAGAGGTGTCATATTTTTAGGTTGACAGTGGCAGCGATGGCAATTATGAGGAAAATAGAAGCTGTTGGTTTGCTGCAATCAATTACCTATTTGGAGGTTCCCAAACCTTTTTGGTTCATGGTTGTACAGTCAATTCAGTAAGTTATTCACAGGTGTAAGATTTATATACATAAAATATAGGGCCTCCCCTGGTGGTGCAGACAGTTGAGCACAGCACTGTGAAGCTGTCCACAGCCTCTGCAGCGCCGGTTCGATCCCAGCCGGCTGGCGAGAGTCCCACTTGGCGCGGCAGACCTCTCTTGCTTCTCCCGCTGCTCCCCTCAGCAGTGTATTTCTGTCATCTGCCTGTTCTGCAATCTGCTCTGTCTCTGGTGAATCCTCTCACCCTCCCACGCATCTGGCCTGTGCCCTGGTTCTTGTATAAATAAATAAATAAATCTTCAAAAAATACATAAAATATATATTATAAAATATATTGCAATATATTAATATATACTATAAATGTATATGTAATAAATAATATTTATATATTATATATTCTAAATGTATATATAATGATATATTTTAATAAAATATATAATTTTTATAAATATATATAATTTTTATTAAAAATTATAATTTTTATTAAAATATATCATTTTATCTTAGGTCCATCTGATTCACTGTGGTTATCCACAGTCCTTTATTATGCATAGTTTTGAGTCTACAGATCTTTGACTCAGCATTTATAAGGATTTGAGGAGCCCAATCTTTTGAGAAGTATTTCATGAATTTCCATTTTGCTGTAGAGAAATCTGAATATTTATATTCACAACATACCAAAAGTTAGTTACTTGAGCTTCTCATAAAATTTGAACCACGTGTTTTGTTCTGTATATTTCACATTTCACTGAAAGAAGTCACCAGACTAGATTAAAATCAGTAAGCTCATCTGACAAAATTGCAAAATGGACAGTCTAGTCCTTGGTACTTCCAGACTCTGTTCTCTTGGCTTCCAGAGTCTATGTTCTTGTGGGTTTCCTGTGACCTCTCTGGATAATCCTTCAGTCTTTTTGATCAGCTAATCTTTGCTATGAAACTTTTAAGTCTTGACATTCTTCAAGTTTTGGTCTTAGATTTCAATTACAGTCTATGAGCAGATGTCTCCCAAACCATTCATTTTTTTCTTCCTACGGTGTTTCCCTTTTAAAATCACCCCAGTCCGGGAGAACATTTTTGTACACAACACTAATGATAAAGGACTGATCACAAAAATCTACAAAGAGCTGATGAGACTCAACAACAACAAAGAAAATAATCCAGTCAAAAAATGGGCAGAAGAGCTAAAAAGAAACTTCTCCAAAGAGGAAATGCAAATGGCCAACAGGCATATGAAAAATGTTCAACATCACTTGTCATCAGGGAAATGCAAATCAAAACTACCATGAGATACCATCTTACACCAGTGAGAATGGCACATATTAAAAAAACTAGCAACAACAAATGTTGGCAAGGTTGTGGAGAAAAAGGAACTCTCCTGCCCTGTTGGTGGGAGTGCAAACTGGTCCAACAACTATGGAGAGCTGTGTGGAGATTTCTGGACCTACTAAACATAGAGCTTCCATATGATCCAGCAATTCCACTCCTAGGTATTTACCCAAAGGACACAGAAACATCAATTCCAAAGAGCACCTGCACCCCTATGTTTATAGCAGCACTGTTTACAATAGCTAAACTTTGGAAACAGCCCAAATGCACAAAAATAGATGACTGGATCAAGAAGATGTGGTACATATACACCATGGAATATTACTCAGCATTCAAAAAAGATAAACACATGCAATTTGCAGCAACATGGATGGCGCTGGAAGGGATCATGCTCAGTGAAATAAGCCAGAAAGAAAAAGAAAAATACCGGATGGTCTCACTCATAGCAGGAATCTAGAAAACTTAAATAAGGGACCAGGAAAAAGAATAACTATAAGAAAGTGAAAATCAAAATCAACAAACAACTATGAACCAAAGACACTCTATGGGGGGTGGGAGTTGGGGAGGGGAGGGATTGGGGTCAAAATAAGGGGGTTGCAATTGTATGGGGAATATAAAAATAAAAGTTATTTTAAAAAAATGTAGGGAAAAATTAATAAAAATAAAAATAAAAAGATAGTTTTTTTAACAAACAAAACATATAAAAAAATAAAATAAAATAAAATCACCCCAGTCCTTTGGCAAAAGACAGTCAACCTTGACAGTTAGGTGGAGAGATCTTGGGAGGACAGAAAGGCAGTGCAGTCAAGGGGGGCTTCTCGACCTCCTTCCCTCAGGCCCCAGAGAGAGAAGCTAAAGCTAATGAAGCGCACACAGGTGTGACCAGCAATGCAGGGAGGGGTCCCTTGATGAAGCAGCATCCAATGGGGGGAGACACATGATAGTCATACATAGTGTCTGGGGAGATGACTCCAGAGAAACTTCCATTTTCCTTCAGTATGCGAGATCAGGGGTTCTAAGCACTACACAGAATGACCTGGGGAGATTTTAAAATGCCAAACCCCATCTTGATCAATACAATTTAGGAAGAGAGACCTCGGTATCAGGAATTTTGAAAAGCTCCTGAGAGGATTCTGGGGAGTAGCAAGAGTTAAAAACTACTTTTCTAGAGGAAGCTGACCTTTGAAACAAAAGGAGGCAAGGGTGGGGAAGAGTGAACTGGAGTTTCTCCCTGGTCTACCAGCAGGTGCAGGGCAGGGGCCTGGATCTGTGGGCAGCTATCTTGCCACCACAGAGAGCACATCACAAACCTAACGTGAAAAATTGTGGAACTAAAATCTGGAGTCAAATCTTGATGACATCATTTGAGACATTCTTGAAACTTGCCCTGTGTCTGAAAATTCTAGTTTTTAGATCCATACATCTTCTCTCTCTTTCTCTCTCTCTCTCTCTCTCTCTCTCTCTCTCTCTCTCTCTCTCTCTCTCTCTCACTTCAATAAGTATGGTGTGTTTTTTTTTTTTTCCTGCTTTGTAAAAAGAGATAGCAGAGAGCTGCTTGTATTCCATTACTCCTCGCCTCCCTCTTTTCCACCAAAACCTTCAAGGGTTTTTCAAGGGGTATTCACATCTTAGGTCTTAATAAAGGACTTTGCTTTTGCTTTGGTTGGCTAAGACTGCTCTTTATGTCCTAATATTTGTTCTCCCTGTCTTTCATGTAATAGCATTTCTAATGAGCTGCCTAGAAAAATACAGACTACAACTCGTGGCCTCCACTGCAGCTATTGCTAAAAGGTTAAGTTTGGGCCACCAGGATGCAAGCAGACAGCTAATGTGGTAGCATCTAGAATTCTTAAAAGACAACAAGAACTGGCCCTTTTTTCTACCTTTACTTCGTTTTACTACCTGAAACATAGATGTCACCATCTTTGACTTGAGGATGAGGTCACAATTTAGGAATGGTGGAGTGGCAAGCTAGATGGGGGGCTTGAGTCCTGGGAACTCTAGGGAGCAGAGCCACCAACCATGTTGATTCTGGCCTGACACTTCCAGAGTTCATTTATGTGAGTGAGAAAGACATTTCTATCATATTTAGCCAATGTTATTTTGGATTTTCTGTCAATCACAGCTGTCTAATCCTAACAAAAACATCCCATTAAGTTTCAGCTTGATAGATTTGGACCACCACTTTGTATTTTTGGGTGCTGAAGTCACCATTTAACACCTCTACCCCATCCAGCTCTCTGTCATCTATTAGTGAGATCATTTGCCATCTGTGCCACCATCCAAGTCATTAATAAAAGTAGGATCAGGAGAGGGTCAAGGATAACAGTTTCTACTCCAGAGATTCCTTTTGTTAGGGGCCTGTGACCTCTCCACCGTGTCTTTGGATACAGGAGTAGAGTGCTGTAGAGGAAAGCTGAGGAGCGACCCCCATAGATCAGTGGGTCTCAAGCTTTAGTGTTCATCAGAACCATCCAGAGAGCTTGTTAATAGACAGGCACCAGGGCCTCATCCCCAGAGCTTTAGATTCAGCACATCTGGGGTGAGGCCCATGAACTTCCATTTCCAGCAAGTCCAGGTGACGTGACATTGGTGGGACAGTGTCAGTTTCTCCACCTTGAGATGTGGTCTCCACTTTGACCATTACTCTAGGCTGTGCCTTTTAGTTGGGGGTTGGGAGTAAATCATTAAGAAAGAGAATATTTAAAAGTAGTTCAGCTCTGGACGGAAAGTCCTTGCGGCGACAAGAGGGAACAGACTACAGGGAGGCCTGGATTCTGGCTTTCGGGAAGGAGGTCAGCAAGGTCAGGTACACATGAAGGCAGACTGGACTATTAGATGTTGGGAGGTTGTGGGAACTCCTGTCCAGTGGCTTCTATTTTCTCTGTGAAGAATATACAAGGGCACTAACTGCAAAGAGGGATGTTAGCTCTGTGAGAAGAAATGATGAAATGCTTTCAGCATGTCCAATAGCCCAAGGGAGTGTAGTACATACTAGGGAGATATAGGAAGACTCAGGTAGGGCTGAGTACCTGTTTAAGGTATTAAGTGACTCATCTTCATTACATTACTAAAAATAAATATTAAACTTTAAGCAATTCTAGGGAGGAGATGGCAGGTCCAGCAAAGTGCTCACTGAATATTCAGTTCACATTTAACAGTGAACGAGCATGTGAAGCGCAATTTGTTGTTTAGCCCATCCCCCGCAAACAGAGTGACAATTCCTTAGTTTGTACATGGGTATACTTTTTAGTACTTTCAATGAATAAAAAATAATTTGTTTCATAGGCAGACATTACTTAATGTGTGATTGTCTTAAGAGAGAGAAGTCTTCACACACCATCACAGCATCACACCTTAAAAAAAAAGTCAACAAATGTACAACCACCAAATTCTGAAATGCAGTTTTTTTTCTAGAGTACAATTGCAAGCTATTCCAACAGGTGTAGCCCCCTATCAGCCTATTTCAGCTTACTGACATGTGAGCAGCCAGAATCGTGGTTCAGCCGCCTTCTCTCCAGGACTTGAGAAACAAGGCACTAAATTGGGGGCATTTGGAATGGCTCACACCCAGCTCAGAGATGGGCATTGACTTGCTACTGGTTCTGATAAGCAGAGAACAGTTCTGTCACTAGATGGGTCCACAGAGTACAAGGTGGTTCTCAAATATATTAAGTTTTGAGGAGTAAAGCGGGTGCCTGGGAGATGAGGCTTCCCATGTTAAACCTCTGAAAGTCCAGGGCAAACCAGGACAAGTTTGTCACTCTAGCAAGGTCTGACCATTGTGAGGAAAAACTCACACACAGAAAAAGCATCTCCAACAGCAAGATTGTTGTTTTGATTTATGGTAGGAAACAGGAGCTCCATGGGTGTGTGACCAGTAATAGTGTCGTCACACATCCCATGATCAGAGGAGCTCAGAGGAGCTCTGTGTGTAATCATCACTTGAAAGTCGTAATAATTTTTTTAAAAAAGATTTATTCATTCATACAAGAACCGGGGTACAGGCCAGATGCACGGGAGGGTGAGAGGGTTCACCAGAGACAGAGCAGAGAACAGAACAGGCAGAATGATGAAATACACTGCTGAGGGGAGCAGTGGGCGAGACAGGAGAGGTCTGCCGTGCCATGTGGGATTCTCGCCAGCCGTCGGGGATCAAACCCACACTGCAGAGGCTGCGGACAGCCTCACAGTGCGGCGCTCAACCTCCTGCACCACCAGGGAGGCCCTCGTAATAATTTTTTTTAACAACAGGTCCTTCATAATGATTTTGTACTAGGTCCTGCAAGTTATGTCATATGCCTTTGTGACATAATGTATCAGCAACTAATTTTAGGAAGGAAGCTGGGATTTCCTTTTTTATTTCTGTGTGACAGAGAAAAAGATGGAGAAAGATCTTTTCCTCCTCTTTCTCTCCCCTTCTCCTCCCTCTCTTTTCTCTCTTCTTTTTGGTCAAGCAAAAATGATGTGAAGACTGCTTTGTCCATCGTGTTTTTATCTATCTATCTATCTATCTATCTATCTATCTATCTATCTATCTATCTATCTGTAAATCAATTAAATCAATCATCTATCTGATCCAGTATGTTTATTAAAGCCACATTGTCATAGCACAAATGCTAATATATAAAAAATTAATGGCTCAAGTGTACCATTTTCTCCTTGGAGCTGCTTCTTTCAGCAAGAAAAAGTGAGCAGAAGAAGGAACAAATAATGTATGTAGAAAAGTTTGAGAAAGTGTGACAGAAATATCACTAAGTGTCTCCTGCCATTCCCTGAGAAAAGCTGCACATAACCCCCGATCAAAAGAAAAAGCCTCAGTGAAGATAAAAAGGGTGCTAATTGAAAGTTGAGAGAGAGAGAGAGTTTTATAACAGAGGTGATAATAATAGGCACTTCGTGTGAAACTGAGGAAAAGTTAAAATTGCGGAGGGTGGGTGGTGTGCTGAGAGGGTCCATTCACAAATCTCTCCTAAAGTTCTGTGTGCTGGTAATTTTAAATCTTTCAAGTAATTTTTAATTTCCCTATGGGATGTTAAAACCAAGCTTTTACAAACAAAGGGATTTTTATTGGGGTACTTTTGGTCGTTTTTAATGTGCTCTGAGGACAGGGATGGTGACTGAGAGAGGGTGAGTAGGGCTGAAATGGGAGTGGAAGCCAGGATGTGCAAACTGGTGTAAGGTTATAGAGGTGGCCTTGGGGAACTAGCTGAGCTCTGCTGTGTTCCTGTGTTCCCTCAGTGACAGAGCCTCCAAACCGGGAAGGTTCCAGGAGATCCACGAATGGGCCTTGGAAGGTACTGCTGGCCCGGGAAGGTGAGTGTGTTCCCTCTGGAGCCGTGTCCTCATCAGATGCAGCCAAGGCATCTCCCTCTGTCCTGGCACGTCCTGGCATGGAGGCCTGCTCTGAGCATCATGCCGTTGGACAACGCCACTTAGAAAGTTCGGTGGAGAAGGGCCTGCTATGCAAAACACAAATTCTTGGAGATTTTAATTTTTTTTCTAATTTTTTAAAAAAAGATTTATTTATTTATACAAGCACCAGGGTACAGGCCAGAGGCGTGGGAGGGTGAGAGAATTCAGCAGAGGTAGAGCGGGGAGCTGAACAGGCAGAAGGACAGAAGCACACTGCTGAGGGGAGCAGTGGGGGAGGCAGGAGAGATCTGCCTTGCCATGTGGGACTCTCGCTGGCCGGCCAGGAATCGAACCCGTGCTGCAGAGGCTGCGGACAGCCTCACAGCGCTGCGCTCAACCCACTGCGCCACCGGGGAGGCCCTCTTGGAGATTTTTAAAGGTCATTTTCTTCCTATCTTTAGGAAGGGTACATGTCCGGTAGTGTGATGAATGAGGCCACGGAAATGGCAGTTGGAATCAGATGCTAGGATTCTGCCCCCAGGCCCTGGAAGGAGGCTTACATCCTTATTTCTCTTTCTCCATCTGTTGCTCGAAGGTAATAGGGTTAACAACTGCGCTGTGGAGATTTGGAGAGAGAAGTCTGCATTTCTTGGTGGAGAAATAAGTGTACTGCAAATACAAAATACGACCTGGCTGGAAAAGAATAATTTCTAAAGCTTATAAAACTTGGCAAACTGGTGTTTGGGCCCTCGGTTATATTAAAGTAAGCTATGAATGACTTTCAGGCAGTAAGGGAGAAAGGCAAGAGAGAAGTTTCCAAAGGACTGCCAATACACTCAGAATTAGGACACCAAAACTGGGTTCCCTACTGCTTTTTTGCTAAAACGCTCTTTCATTATAAAAGTTGCTCCTTTTTAAAGCTCTGCTTTATCAATATTAAAACTCAGGGCCTCCCTGGTGGTACAGGCAGTTGAGTGCAGCACTGTGAAGCTGTCCGCAGCCTCTGCAGTGCCATTTCGATCCCCACCAGCCTCGGAGCTACCCACATGGTGAGCAGACCTCTCCTGTCTTGCCCGCTGCTCCCCTCAGCAGTGTTTTTCATCAGTCTGCCTGTTCTATTCCCCACTCTGTCTCTGATGAGTTCTCTTACCCTCCCGCGCATCTGGCCTGTACCCCAGCTCTTGTATAAATAAAATAAATCTTTAAAAAAAAAACAAAAAAAATACACCCCCCCAAATTATTTAAAAAAAAGAAAAACACAAAACTCAGAGCAGGGTTGTTTGATATGTGGTTTTAAAATTATTGTGCGCATCTGCTCATTTTAGAAGTAAATTTTATAAAACTGGATGCATTTAAGCATTCTGTTAGGGTGTCTGTAAAGACAACTCAGGTCCATCTAGGAAAATATATAGGCTAAATTTGTGTGTAAAGGTAAAATTTTGTCAGAAAGGTAAATATTTAAAATATTTAAGGAAATTATGACACTGTCAACATTTTATGAAATTGAAATTATTGTTGGATAGTGAATATTTAATTTCAGAAGATGCGCAGCTGTTCATAATGGCCTCTTAAAAAGCACCTTAAGCCTTAATTAAAATCTATTTTTAACTGAAGTCTTTACTGAATTATCCACTAGAGGGCAGCATTCGATAAGTTTCAACCGAAATATACATTAACGGTAATTTATAGAAACCATGGAAGTTTAATTTATTGTATTAACAATGATAATAGTAGAAAATACTTATCCTGTTTCCATCAGTACAACTGACGTAAAGAAGCTATGCATGCTTGATTTATACAAGGAGCAAAGTGTTAAAGCAGCATATCCTAAGTTGGAAAGGGCGTGTTCTATAGTTAAGATGAAAAAAGCAATCAAAGGAACTAAAAACAATTTAGGTAGTACTTTACAAGCCCTGGATTGATCCCATTGGTTTGCTAAAAAGGAGTTTGGTTGTTTTAACTCAATCTCCAGCACACTATTTACCCTCCCTGGGAAACCATCCAAATTTGGCTGCATTCCATATGCTAGAAAAAGCTCAGAGCCAGAGCCAACTGTGGGTTTGACTGCGGTGACAGAACAGCAATGAGGAGAGGATGCTGGCTGGTTGCCAGAGGCGAGGACCATGGTGGCCACACCCACGGGTGATGGGGAGGTGGCAGGGAGATACGCCTGGTACTTAGAAGGTCATCAATAAATATTGGTTTTTCTCTAGCCACTTGCTATGCATTTTTTTCCCCTCCTCGTGGTATTGCTTAACTTTTGCTTGTTGTATTTGCAATTAAAAAATTTAAACACACACGCGCATGCTAAACAGCGTCTATCTGATTCCACATAATAAATCCACTCTTCAGAGGAATACCAGCAATGATATTTTTTTGTTTATTATTCAGAAAATTTCCATGCAAAAACTTGTCTTTATAGACGTATATATATTACAGACATATTATATATATATATATATATTACTCACCTATAACTTACCTATATAGGCAAATAGGAGCACACTATATAGATGCTTATGTAACACTTGTCTTTTTTTTTTTTCTTCTTGTTCAAAAACACATCTTGGATATTGATTGCTAAATTGCTTTTTTTCCCAGCAAGATACATATCTCAATGGCAGATATGTCTTTCTCTGTTTGCCTCACAGAGTCAAAGGAGAGTACTATCAACATACTAGGCATTTAATAGCCATCAGGGGTTGATTGGCTGAATTTCAGTCTCCTCCTGACAAGGTGGAACAGAAAGAAAGGATTATAATCACACTGAGGAATTCGTGCTGTTCATTTCCCCAAACTGTGAACTAATAAGAGTACACTGGGTCAGCTTGTCTAATATTTTTCTTAGTTTCTAGTACTTAAAATTGACCACAAAAGCCTTGCATGATTTTTGTCTGTGGGTTGTCTCATCTCCTCTCATGTAACATTCTACAGAGAGCTTTGCCTTTAAATTGGCAGTTGTGCATAGTTTCATTATTACGACTGAATATTCTGATGAGGGGACATGAGGAACCCTCAGGAGCCAGAATGACGTTCATGCTGTGTAGTCCCAATCATGTCCTTGTTCTGTCCCCCTTCCCCCACACCTCAATCAGGACTTGGGTCTCCAATTCTTCATTTTATTTTACATAGGGCTAAATTTAAAAAAATATCTATAAGAACTGGACACAGAAAACATTGCCGAGTGAATTAAAGGAGATCTAAATAGAGAGATAGTCCATGTTCTTAGCCTAGAAGATTCAATATTTTAAAGATGCACATTATCCTCAAACTGATCTAGAGATTCAACGGTATCTCATTCAAAATCTTAGCAGTCCTTTTAGAAATTAATGAAATGATTTTGAAATTTCTGTGAATGAGAGGGCCTCCCTGGTGGTGCAAGGGGTTGAGCACAGAATTGTGAAGCTATTCGCAGCCAGGGAGAAACCCACATGGCACAGCAGACCTCTCTCGCCTCCCCTGCTGCTCCCCTCAGCAGTGTATTTCATCAGTCTGCCTGTTCTGTTCCCCAATCTGTCTCTGGTGAATCCTCTCACCCCCCACACCTCTGGCCTGTACCCCAGTTCTTGTATGCATAAATAAATAAATCTTTTAAAAAATTATGTGAATGCGATCTAAAATGCCCAGAACATTTTTGTTGTTGTCTAAGTACATGTTTATATTTTTCCACCACCATCATTTAATACCACTTTGATCCTTTCTCTTGCCCCCATTTTCTTAACCTCAGGAACCTGCCTGGTTATCAACATCTAATAGGTGTTTCCTTGTATGTAGTGTATATTTCTCTGGATGCTTCCAATAACCTTTCCTTGTCACTTGTTTTTTTTTAGACATTTTATTATAATGTGTTTTGGGGTATATCTGTTTAGAATTATTTTGTTTGGTACTCTTCAGGCCTCTTGGGATCAGGGTTTCTGTTTCATTTCTCAGATTAGGGAGTCTTAGCCATTCTTTCTTCAAATAAAATTTCCACACCCTTTTCTCTTTCATTTTCTTCTGAGATCCACTTATGATACAGTTTAAGTTACCCTAAAGAACTCTTACACTGTTTCCCGCTTTTTTGATTATTCTCTTTGCTGGTCTATTTGTGTTTTCCACTGTTCATTCATGTTTTCCGATTCTTGCAACTATTTGTGTTTGTCTACTGTTGTGGACTCTCTATCACATTGTTTTAGTTCAGCTGTGGTATTTGTTAAGTTCATTAATTCCATTTGAAACATCATATTTTCTCTATCCTTGTTGCATTCCTGATTTTGTTCGTTCATTGTTTTTCTTATTTTAACAAAAATGGGTATTGCTGTTACATTAAGTTCCTCATCAGGCAAGTGACATTGTTCTGCTGGATTCAGACTTCTAGAACTTGTTCCATAATTTGTGGTATGGTTCTCTAGTTCCTCATTTTCAGTTTTTATAGGTTGAGATAAGAAACTTTCTTTTCTTGTGTCTATGAATTGGCCTTTTATTACATTGCAGGTTGTGGGATATAATCCTGGGTTGTTACCCAGAATCCTTGGGTATCTGTCACTTCATAGACTGATGCTTCTGCTCCTGTTCAGAGGACCAGAGCTCTAGTTGGGCAGGAGATAGGAGCCAAGGCAGTAGGTTCAGGAAGGCTGCTGGTAGCCAGTACCAAGAGTGCAAGTCACTGAAGGTGTTGTGGGTGCCTGAGTTGGGGATGGAAGAATTCACAGCGATCAGTTTCCTTAGGGAAATTCCTCGTTTCAAGCATCCCAAATAATGTCAGCATCAGCAGCTCAGCTGTGGGTCAGTTTGGGCTGCAGGTTCCACAACAGTGGGATTTCCCTCCCCAGGGATGTGTGCAGGAGCAGGGTTATAAGAGCTGCTTGCTCACACTGTGAGCAATCAGGTTGATTACAGGCCAACTAGATGTGTGTGGTTCTCAAGGTTTGCATTTGCCTTTCACAGCCTGCCCTGCTGACATCTCTCAAGCCTTTCTAATAATCTTAGGACCGGGAGGAGGCTATCTTTGTGACTGTGTGGTGGGCAGGGTTTCTTTCCCTGCCTTTCAAATACGGTGTGTCCTGAGGTGCTTGCACCTGTTGTTAGGGCCCAGGTGCTATGAATTTTGGTTAGGGACAGAATGCACTGGTCTATAGTTATGTAGCCTCTGGCCCTGTGGTGATTCAGGTGTTTTGCATAACACAGACTTGCTACAAGAGGAGTCTCCCCTGTATGGAGGAATAGCTGGGTCAATCTAGCCTTTCCCCACCAGTACTGGCTCCAGCTGCTTACTTTCAGGAGCTATTGGCTCCAGCCGGCCGTCACCACTTACACAGTTGCACAGGGCAGGACTGTCCACAGAGCTCAGGATCTCCTACTGGCGGAGGTGGCATGTTTCATGCTTAAGCCCTGGCTGCTGTTTGGGATATGACATCTGCTTTTGCAGGTGTCGATCTGTTCCCTGACAGGTTTCTGCTCCTCTGCTCCTAGTCCTCTGGAGGTAGAAGCCTCTGTCCTACCCATCACTCCAGCACAGTCTCCCAATTCCAAGTCCCCTGTGTGGGCCAGAGCACATCAGTGACAATAACAGAGGCCCCTGTGCAGTTTCTCTCCTGGGCTTTGCTGCCCCATAAAGCTCCAAACACAATTGAATCTCAGTTTTTTCTACTTTCTCAGCTCATTTATCCCTTTTTATGCATACAGCACCCCCTGGGGGTGCTCCAGGGGTCATTGGCTTTATTTACATATAATGTGGCTATAAATATCTGGAGGAAGTGAGCCTGATGTCTGCAGTATCTCCCCGACACCCCACCCTTTGCTGGACTCCTTAATTCTTCTAAAGACTGTGATTAGCATAGTTGAAATCACATGCAAAAATCTTGGTACATTTTATATCATATCTTTAAAAGCTAAAGTTTTGATAGCCTTGATTTGAGAATTTTTTTTTTGTTCTCAAAAGATAGATGGACTTTATCATTTAAAAAAATTCATACTTGGAGACATGATTGTGGTGTAACCTCCTATTTTTATTTCAAACTGGGATGTTTTAACAGTTGCCTAGTATTAACAGTGAGTTTTGACTATTTCCTTCTGCATAAAGGCTAACTTGGCATGTTAGGATAAGATCAGGTGACACTGAAATATCTATTTCCTTCCAAGGACCCATGTATTAGCACACTGCACTGCTCCCCAAAGGTGCCCCCACATTGTGCCTCTGGGTCTTTCTCCTCGTTTGCCCTCGGAAATTGCCAGTTTCTTACAGCACAGATTCAACGCTGCCATTTGCATTCAAACCAGGAGCCTTTTTTTTTTTTTTTGTGGGACCCTCGTCAGCGGCCAGGGAACGAACAGGCACTGCAGAGGCTGCGGGCAGCCTCGCAGCCCAGCGTTCAACCGCTGCGCCACCAGGGGAGGCCCAAGCCAGGAGACTTTGAGGGCATTCTGTGCAAGACGCATCATGGGCCTGGGGTACCAAGGTGGGTAAGGCCTGGTTTCTTGCCTGTGGCAGCTCTACAAACGGTGCTGCTAGGGAGGCCCCAGAGAGGACAGAGGGAGCAACTGGGGGTGCATTTGCGGGTCACAGCAGCGATCATTGAGTTGGTTTGACTTTCAAGAGTTTGAAGTTCTTGGTTAATTCATTAAAAGTGAAAGAATATTTCAGTTCTGAACAAAGGCTTTTGGTATGTCTAACGATGGCATTTGGTGAATGGCAAATAGCCTGTGTCTGAAACGCAGGGTGCATGTGGAAGGGGCTAGAGGAAGACCTCATCTACATTTTGAAGAGTCCCTGTTATGCACAAGAATTTGTTGTTGTTGTTTTTTAAAAAATATTTATTTATTTATGCATACAAGAACTGGGGTCTAGGCAAGATGTGCAGGGGGTGAGAGGATTCACCAGAGACAGAAACAGAACAGGCAGATTGACAGAAATACACTGCTGAGGGAGCAGCAGGAGAGACAGGAGAGGTCTGCTGCGCCCTGTGGTTTGCTCCTTGGCTGGCTGGGGATTGAACTTATGCTGCAGAGGCTGTGGACAGCTTCACAGTATTGTGCTCAACCCCTTGCGCCACCAGGGAGGCCTGCACAAGAATTTGTAATGGAAAACCATGGAAGAATTCCATGCAAGGGATAACTGATGTATGATGATTATTTTAATCAAAACAGGTAACACAAGGTGACCAGGGAAGGAGAGAGAAGAGAATTATATGGGTCTTATACCTATTGAACTTAGGGTGAATCAGAGACCTCTGGTTGGTGGTTCTAATATGATTTTGGGAGCTCAGGTGGTAGGCATGGGAATGTGTGAGTAAAAGGTTAACAAAGAATTTTTTGCTTTATTATGAAAAAAATGACTTTGGCTTAACCTTCTAGCAGTGTTTGCCTGGAAACCTGACAGAAGTGAATGTCAGCCGCGTTACCAGGCAACACTGCGGAGGGCGAGAATGACCGGTGGTTGGTAAGTTGTGTGTGGACTGGGAGGACCGTGAGTGAATGTAGCAGCCTGGTGAGAAGGCACAGCTCAGGGCTTCCTGAGTGTGGTGACATAATGGGGCACTGTTCTCGAGGACTTGGGAGCTGTGGCTCTGGAACTATTAAAATGTAAATGGTTCTTCCAATATGGGACTTCTGAGCCACAGGGAATTTTGCACCCATCTGTATGTTCTCAGGCTCTCATCTTTGACCTGTGACCTTGATCCTTAAAACCAGTTCCTGGTGTGCTGGGAGCAGCTCTGTGGGGCACTGCTTCCTGCTCTTACCCCAGTGAAGCCAGCAGAGGAGGCTTCCTAGTTTCTCTGCGTTCCCCTAGCTGAGCCTAAGACTACAAAGAATGGACATTTCAGGAAGTAAAAATTGGATTTATTTATATGTAACAGGCAAAACCCCAAATTTCTTCCCTGGTTTTGTGTAATCAGTTTTTTCCTCCACTGAACCCCAACAATGCACAGTCAGTTCTGGTTACATGGCAGATGCTTAGTAAGTGATTATTGCATAACTAATATTTATTGATTATCTGTCATATTCCAAGTATCCTGTTGTTTGCCAGGATACAGATAAGTGTCAGTACATCCCTTCCCAGGACTTCACATTCTATCAGACAGAAAACACTTCAAATTTTGCCATAGCATGTGGTAAAGGTAGTGGTGAAGAATGGCTAGAAGTGTTGCTATTATCTTAGAGTAGCAAAAGTGAACCCCCCATTAGGATCCATTGTTAAAGTATATCTTTATTTTTTTTAAGATTTATTTATTTATACAAGAAATGGGGTACAGGCTAGAGGTGTGGGGGATGAGAGGATTCACCAGAGACAGAGTAGGGAACAGAACAGGCAGATTGACTGAAGTACACTGATGAGGGGAGCAGTGGGCGAGTCAGGAGAGTCTGCTGTGCCATGTGGGTAGCTCCCTGGCTAGGGATCAAACTCATGCTGCAGCAGCTGTGGATAACTTCATAGGTTGTGTCTTAACCCCTTGCATCACCAGGGACGCCCTGTATCTTTATTTTTAAAGGGTATTACTTTTTTCAAGTTTATATTTAAATTCTCAAAATTTCCCCCCCACCACCAACTAATCATTAATTTTTGTCATCATCATCATCATCATCAGCAGCAGCAGCAGCAGCAGCAGCACATATTATTTGTCAGGACCTGTGCTAAGTATTTTATATAATTACCTAACTGAATCCTTATAAAAGTTCTGAGGTAATTTAAAAAATATTTTTTTAACTCTTTTGTTTTCTTAGCTCCTTGTTCATTTTTGTGCAATATTTGACTTCTTCCCTCAGGTGTAATCCCCATAAACCTCCCACCACCACATCACCCTGGGAACCATCACCATAGTCCCTTGTGCTCTTCCCTCCCCTGTTTTCACCCCTCCCCCTCCTCTCCCCTGTTATATGCCTCAGGTCTATGGTCAGCTTGCAAGCTTTGTCTTTTTTTTTTTTGACCCTTTGTTTTGTTTCCCTATATCCCTCCTATAAGTGAAACCATCCAATATTTTTCCTTTTCCTTCTGACTTATTTCACTGAGCATAATCCCTTCCAGCTTCATCCATGTTGCTGCCAATGACATAATTGCATATCTTTTTTGATTGCTGAGTAGTATTCCATTGTGTATATGTACCACATCTTCTTGATCCATTCATCTGTTTTTGGGCATTTAGGTTGTTTTCATACCTTAGCTATTGTAAATAGTGCTGCAATAAACATAAGAATTAAGTTTTCCTTTCAAATTAATGTTTTTGTGTCCTTTGGATGGATTCCTAGGAGCAGAACTGCTGGATAAATTGATAATTTGTAATTTGAGGGTCCTCCATGAAGTAATTTTATATATGAGAAAACTAGGTTGGTGGAACCAGGATTTAAAACCTGAAGTGTGACTCCAGAGCCTGCCTTCTGAATAACCCCAACACCCCACTTGTTACTGCCATCACCTCAGTGATATTTAGGTGGACTCTGTCAGGCATTCAAGACATTTATGTCCTAGGCCACAAAAAGGACAAAGCTGTATCTTCTATGTGTCTGCAAGTTAATTAGGACAAATTTTTCTTCAAATTTGCCAAAGTTCAGGGACCTCCCTGGTGACACAAGGAATTAAATCTCATCACTATCAAGTTGTCACCAGCCAGTGCAATATGAGTTCAATCTCTGGCCAGGAGCTACACACATGGCGCAGCAGACTTCTCCTGTCTCACCCCCTGCTCCCCTCAGCAGTGTATTTCAGTCAGTCTGCCTCTTCTGCTTCCCACTCTGTCTCTGGTGAATCCTCTCACCCCCCGCACCTCTTGCCTAAACCCCAGTTCTTGTATGTATAAATAAAAAAAACTTTAAAAATAAATAAATGTGCTAATGTACAGAGGACTTAGGACTAATGTGAGAAATCACATAAAGTTAAAGTTCCATGCAGGAATTTAAAAATTGATATGAAGCCAAAAAATATGACTTAAAATTGGACAAAATACCTAAATAAATATTTTGGGCTAATAGGTATATAAAAGGTGTGCAACAGCTTTAATCATCAGAGAAATTTCTATGAATTCACTTTTAAAAATATTTTATATATATAAAATATATACCATTTATATATACATTATATAGAGATAAATATGTGTACATATATGTATAAATATATACATATATGTATACAAATATGTATAAATATGTATACATATGTATCTCTATATAATATATAAATGGTATATATAAAATATAATATATAAACAATATATAATATAAATATATTATACATAAGTATATATAATATGTATAAATATATTTTTTATAAAATATAAAATCAAAACCACAATGAGAAATCATTTCATGCCTGTTAGGATGGCGAATCTTCAATAGACAAGAATAAACAAGTGTTGGTGAGGATGTGGACAAAAGGGAACCCATGCACATTGTTGGTGGGTATATAAATTGGTACAGCCACTGGGAAAGAATAAGGAGGAGGGTTTTAAAAAAATTGAAACTAGAACTACAACATGGTTCAGCAATCCCACTTGGGAGCATATATCCAAAGGGAATGAAATTAAGTTCTTGAAAAGATACCTGCACTCCTATGTTATTGCAGCATTACTCACAAAAACTGAGATATGGAAATGACCTGGGTCATGGATGGATGAACAAATAAAGATGTGTTACACACATACACACACACACACACACAGGAATATTATTCAGCCAATAGAAAGGAAGGAAATCTTACCATTTGCAACAATGGATGAAGTGGATTACATTATATTAAGTGAAATCAACCAGAAACAGAAAGACAAATACTCTATAAGTAGCTTGTGATCATACTTACATGTAGAATCTTTAAAAAAAAGTGAATTCACAGAAATACAATAGTGGAATGGTGGTTACCGGGGGCTGGTATGATATACCACATTGTATTGCATTGTATTTGACATTTGCTAAGAGAGTAGATCTTAAGCATTCTTACCACACACAAGAAAAGGTAAAAACACACATGAACAAACAAAACTTAGGTTCTAAAATTAGAAATTAATGTCTCCTGTATTTTAATTAGAGTTCAGGTTACAGGACTTTTTGTGTTTTATTTTGCCTTACATGTGTTATTTCGCTTTATTCCATCCTTGTGGAAATCACAATAATTTTACCTTAAGCTTTAATGATGCCCGAAAGAATGTTACAAGTGTTGTTATGGGTTTAACGGCAGTAGAGCCTTCTGCTTACTGATACTGAGTTTTATCAAGCATGGGGAAATGGAAAGAAATTAATCAGTCCAGTTTTTCTTGGTAATGCTTGCAAATGCCAGGAAAGCTTTGTTTCTCTTTCCTTTCTTGTAGTGGGCACCCCTTTCATTCCCTGACACCTCTCTCACCTCCCTGTAGTTTATACCAGGAAAGATGATTTGGTCTCACTTCCCCTTCAGACTCCGCTTGCCTCTCCCCTGCCCTTGCACTGGGCTCTGACTGAGGTGACAGGGAAGTCCAAGCTTCTCTTTATAGTCATCTCCCTGTCTTTACAACACCATGAATACAAGGTTGTGTACACAAGGAGTCGATATGATGTATCATCCAACAGAGGAACTCCTGAGAGTGAAACTGGGACTGTTAGTAATTACATCAGACCTCAGACAGTGGCAGTCTGAGCAAGCTGAGAATCTGACCCTAGCATGGAAGCCATTTACTGAAGGTTTGTGGACAGTAGGAGGAAAGAATAGAATAAGCAACAACTTAAAACTCTCTCTCACGCATCACTTTCTTGAAAGTCTGTCAGCATCCTGACCAGGATAGATACTCAGGAATTTTCTGGTTTCTTCAGGCTTCTCCCTGATGCTTGTGGTTCAAGTTTGGAATGGCGAGGGATTGATGTGAAGGATCTTTTTTTCCTTAGTGTCCAATAGGGTAAATCTTAGCTACATATCGCAATTTAAAAATAAATACAATAAATCAAAAAGTTCAGTTTCTCACTCATATCAACCACCTTTCAAATGCTCAGTAGCCATGTGTGGTTAATGGCTACTTTATTGTATAACATAGATGTAGAACATTGGAAAGGTGTATTGGACAATCTACTCTCTTCATGTCTCTCTACTTGCTTTCCCTGTTCTTTTATCACACACACACACACACATACACACACACACACACACACACACATTCTCTCACACTACCTGACTACCCAAATTTTGTTTTCTTATCATGCAGAAAAATTGGCCATTCACCCTCGCCCTGAGGGCTCTTTTTCTTTCACTAAAAAGAACTGTTAAAGCTCTCTGACTTATTTTCCTCATAACCAAAGGCCTGTCTACCTAGAAATGAGTGATCCCTTTCTCCTAGAAGGCAGAAGTATCTATAGTCAATTTAGGTTTCTCCACAGTTATAACACTGATATTTAAATGTGGCATTTGGAAGCAGTTTTATTACTTTATCATCATATGGTGAAGAAAGAAGTACAAGAAGTTCTAAGTCAAATCCTTTGTTTATTTGGCTATAAAAAGCAAAGGGAGGAAAATGAAAAAAGAATTACAGTTCAGCCTTAGGCACAACATCAACTTTTAAATAGAAAATATTTGACTTGTGCTGAGGAAGAGTTCGTCTGCACTGTGTTGACTAGTCTTGCCAGATGGCCGGCCAAACAAATGAACTGAAGCAAAACAAGGTTAATGGTTTCGTTGCCGTTGAAAATAACTTTTCTATTATTAAAAGTAATAATTTCATGTTAAGGTGTGTAGTTTACATAACAATTTTGGATTGTGAGAGTTTCTGGAGGATAGCTATGTTGCAGAAGAAGGAAGCATTTGCCTGAGAGGAGAGATGATTCCTTCTGTCTAGACAATGTCAAGGGTGTAAGTTTGGAATTTGGTATTTCCAAGTGACCAACAGATTGTAAAAGTTCTAGGGTATAAACCTCTGTTCAGAGTCACTATTGCTGATATTTTCTTAGAAAGTTGTATTTCTTCCATTGCTACTATCTCAAAATAACTTAAAGGAGAGATGCTGCTCTTTGTGTTTTCTCTTTTTTGCAGCACCCCCCCCCCACTTTTTTTCAGGGACTATCAGATTCCATGTGGCTGAAGTAGACTTGCAGTTCTTTTTCTCTATTTGTTCATTTAACAAATGTTCGAGTACATTTGATGCATGTGTCAGTCTAGGCCTTATTGCCTTCCTTTCCCCTAAGTTTGTGTGATTTTAATTTTCCATTTCTGCCTTTGGTAGATGAAGTAGATAGACACTGAACATCTATCAAAGCAGGTTGATTCTTTTTTTTTTTTTTTTTTTTAGAGGCATGTTTTATTTATTTGTTTGTTTGTTTATACATGCACTGGGTACAGTCAGAAGCGCGGGAGGGTGAGAGAATTCACCAGAGCCAGAGCGGGGAGCAGAGCAGGCAGAAGGACCGAAGTACACTGCTGAGGGGAGCAGCGGGCGGCAGGAGAGGTCTGCGCGCCATGTGGGACCCTCCTCTGGTGGCTGGGGAGCAGCCGGGGATCGAACCGGCGCCGCCGAGGCTGCGGGCAGCTTCACAACCCAGCGCTCAACCGCTGCGCCACCGGGGAGGCCCAAAGCAGGTTGATTCTTAAGACTTACTTCAAGTTTCCCACCTGGATCTCCTGCGGCCATTCTTTGTATTCATTCATTCATTCACTCATTCATTCTTGACATTTTTGGGGTGCTACAAACCAGAGAAGTAGCAGGTAAGACCCACATAATTTCTGCTTTTACAGAGCTCCCGAGAGTAACAGAGAGACCTAACTGCTGGCAGGGATGGGAGGCTTCCCTGAGGAAGTGATGAGAAGGAGCTAGCCTGATAAAACGTGGTGAGGATGGAGTACAGAGGTGACATCAGGAGAAAGGACAATGAAATGCAGGGGGAAGAGCAAGGGCCAAGGCACTGGGATGGGAGATAGAATGAGTGTGTAAGAGCTGCTGGAGGGCATCAGGTGGGAATGAGGTGCCTCTAGACATATCCAGAATGGGCAGGGATCCATGCACAGGCTATGCCAGTGATTGCTGTGTTTGGAATTGGCCTGCCAAGATTCTAGCCACGTGTGCTGGCAGTTCAATAAAAGTATCTGGTGGCCATTTTTCACCATGTAAATGCCAAGGGAAGCCAAGAAGGCAGCTATGTAGAGAGAAGCATCCCACAGAGAAGACAGGACTCCGGAAACTGCAGCCCCCTGGAGGCCAGATGAGGGGCTGGGACTGGAAGAGCAGGGAGCATGACTTCCTTGTTGCCCCCAGCTGCCTTCATCTTTGTTCTTGGACTCCACAAAGATGGTCAACATTATCTGATCATGGGGCTCACCCTGGATCCATTCAGCAAATCCCCTACTTATGTTTGCTTAATCTAGTTTCAGTGGGATTATTACTTTCCACAGACCGTGTCAGACAAATATGTTGAACTGGTTCAGTCACAGGTGAATAGGTGTCAACTTTTGCATTGAGCCCTTTTGTAAAATCTACCTTATGATATTGTCCTGTGGTGAGCTGGGAAGTACAGCGAAGTCTGCAAAATGAAAGGATGTATTGAAAATCAAGAGATGATATGAAAAGAGGTGGTGAGAAGCCTGCGAGCCAGTTGATTGGTCTGGGGTCTGAGGCTAGTTTGCAGGTGTAAATTAGAGTGAGGATGCTTTCTTGTTGTTTTTTTTTTTAAGATTTATTTATTTATGCATGCAAGAACTGGGGTACAGGTAAAAGGTTCAGGGGGGTGAGAGGATTCACCAGAGACAGAGTGGGGAGCAAAACAGGCAGATCTACTGAAATACACTGCTGAGGGGGCGAGACAAGGAGAGGTCTGCTGCACTGTGTGGGTAGCTCCCTGGCCAGCTGGGGATTGAACTGGTGCTGCAGAGGCTGCAGACAGCTTCAAAGAACTGTGCTCCACCTGCTACGCCACCAGGGAGGCCCAGAATGCTTGATTGTTTTCAGGTTACTCAGGGTTTACCATGCTTTATGGAATTGATTTATAGCCAGAAAACTCATGAGAGTCTCCTAGCTCAGCCAGTGGGCCAGCATCTTGACATCCAGGGAGAAGTTTGTGTTGCTTGGAACATTAGATCTTGACAGAGGCACCTTGGGTGAGGCTCTTTGCTGTCTCTGCACACTCTGCAGCCTCACGCTCAGCCCTATCTCTCTTGCTCTTGAGGGTGTTGATGCCCTGACCTGTGCTAGTTTTTCTATTCATCTGCACTATTTGCATATAATTTAGAGAAAATGAAGTCAAATATCAAAAGAAATTTAGATGAATTCAAAGTAGCAGCTTCTCACTATTTACAATAGGTGAGGTATGGAAACAACCCAAATGCCCCAAAATAGATGACTGGATCAAGACGATGTGGTGTATACACACACACACACACACACACACACACACAATAGAATATTACTGAGCAATCAAAAAAAGATAAACTCATGCAATTTGCAGCAACATGGATGGAGCTGGAAGTGATCATGCTCAGTGAAATAAGCCAGAAAGAAAAAGAAAAATACCTGATAGTTTCACTTACAGGGGGAATGTAGAGGATCCAAATAAGGGATCAGAGGGGAAAAAGTTATTATAATAAGGTAAAAATAAAAATCAAGAAGCAACTATAAACCAGAGACATTCTACAGTGGTGGGCAGAAAGAAGGATCAAAACAGGGGTGGGAAGAGCACAAGGGACTATGGTGATGGTACACAGGTGAATGGGTGGTGGGAATTTCATGGGGACTCTAACCGAGATGAGAAAGCATACATCGTACAAAAATGAAAACAGACAAAAAAACCCCAAAGTGGCTGCTTCTGGTGCCCAGGGATGAAGTTGTGGAAAGAGGCAGAGCAGTAGGGACGTGCTCTCAATATGAACTTTTACTACCCTGTTTTTAAAAAGCTATATATTTACTTAGATGCAAACAAATAAACAATCATTCTAATACTCATTTCCCCATCAGAAAATAGTATCATTATGTCTTGGTGCCAGCCTAGATTTTCTCTCCTGTGTTATTAACTTAAATCCTAGCAGTCTCATTCCATTTACTCTGCATGCTCTCAGTGGCACAGACCTATGTTGCAATTTATTTCATTCAGAAGCATTCAGTTTTTTCACTCAGATGTTTATTAAATTCTGGCTATGTGCAAGGAATTTCTACATGAAAGTAGTGTATGTTACTATATACTTTATCCTACATTGGGTAATTATTAGGTAATCAATATAGTCATTTGGAGTTGGCAATTTCGAGAATGAACACAGTCCAAAGAAACTTAAAAAATACTTCTGAGAACAAATAAATATCTATGGTAGTTTTCAAAATGTTTGCTCACTTCTTTTGCCTGTGTTCAAGCAATGGGAAACTGAAAGCAGAAATATATGTAAAGGCTGAAGAAATGTTATGTCTGTATAATTTGCTCCATCATTCATTAAAAATTTTATTGATCACCTGTTAGATACCTGACTGGGTACTGGAGGCGGCAGAAAGGACATAGTGTGTACCCCCAAGAAATGTAAGTTCTTAGAGGGTATTTTGAGAGAAAGGTAGCTTTCCTTTTTACATGAAAAACATCCATTACTTCATCGGCTGTTTGCTGCAGTGTCTCCTTAAATAGTAAGCATTTGGTAAAATTTGTTTTGCAGATATATGATTTACACACTTTGCAGGACAACATCTACAGTTCAGATTCTCAATATTTTCTCCCATTCCCCACCCCTGAAGGCAATCTGGCTTCTCAAAACAGCTCTTGCAGGAGGAGAACTTCTTCTGGAGGGACCAAGGAGCTGGAGAAGCGGGTATAGGTACTTTCAGCACCATTTATGGATTTTTTAAAAAAAGATTTATTTATTTATGCATATAAGAACTGAGATGTAAGCCAGAGGTGCAGGGGGTGAGAGGATCCACCAAAGAGAGTGGGGAACAGAACAGGCAGATCTACTGAAACACACTGCTGAGGGGAGCAGCAAGCAAGACAGGGGAGGTCTGCTGCACCATGTGGGTCACCTCCCTGCCTGAGCATTGAACTCGTGCTGCAGTGGCTGCAGATAGCTTGATAGCACTGCCTTTAACCTCCGTGCCACCAGGGAGGCCCCATTTATGGAATTTCTATATTGCAAAAAGGTGGGCAGTAAAAGTCAATTAACTGTCTAGGAGCCCTGCAGGCTTCAGAACCCCTGAGGGTGATCATGTTGTGTTGAAGGACAAACGGCATCTGGTGTGGCTGTGGGTCTGGCAGACGCCCTGAGGGAAGTCTAAGGAGAATGGCCACTGTTGGAAGGTGAAGTCAGGGTCGTGCTTTCCCTGCAGTGGTTCTAGGCTGTGGGAGAACACTCAAGTCAGAAGAGTTGCAAAGCGTGGGGAAGACAAGGTGGAACTGGAGTCAACAAGGGGGTGGAGAGGCACCCACACCTGGTTGGAAAGTGGAGGAATGCCAATTAACAGGGAAAAGAGATTTGCTCTGCCTGAGATAATTCACAATGAAACCATATACTAATAGCCTCTCAATAAAATAGAACATCGCTTGGGTGGGGCCAGGCGTGGGGGACATCGCATCCGTCAGGACTGTGTGGCCTTGTGCTAGTTACTTAACTATTCTGAAGGTGTTTCTTTCTGGATAAAATGGGATTTTTTTTTTGCACTCCTCCCCAAAATGGGAATATTTTCCACACACAAAACTGTTGTGGGAATTAAATGAGATGAAGACATAAAAGCGTTCATCACATTGTCACGCTCAGCAAAGTCTGTCCATCTCATGACCAATGGCAGCTCAGGAAATGTCTAAGAGCTCAGTGTCCTCTGTGCTGGGCATGAGAAAATCATAGAAATTCCATGACCATGAGTTGGCTGGGGCCTAGATGGTGTGGAAGAAAGAGGTGTGTGGGGGCTGGCTGCACCTCTCTAGTTCTCTTATGGGCCAAGCTGAAAAATCTCTGTCTATGCTGCTCCTTCTAATTGGTGAATGATGATGGCCAGGCGTAGCCAAGAAAACATTTAGCTGTGGTGGATAAGCCATTTATTAAGGCAGGGCGTTTTTATTTTAGAACATCTTCTCAAGAAATTGAAAAGATAAAATGCTAGCCTTTGGGGCACACATCCTAGAGAGCTTTGGGTTCCAGATTTTGAGTATTTTGGCTTCCATGTGAGCAGTGCCTTCTGTGCACAGTGACGTGTTATCTCAGGCACTCTCACAATAACCCTGTGATGTGTAGGAACGTCTCTGGACGAGGAAACAGACCATGAGCCACTGTCCTCCCTGCCTTGGTTAAGGCTGACTGAACTAGAAATAAAGATACTGTCTAATCAGGACCATTAGATTCTCTTTTATTAGCATTCCCATTATAGGAATGAGGTTTACAAGGTTTAAACCACTTGTCAGGTAAACTGTCTTTGCAAGAGGCAAAACTCAACTTTGTGTCCAAATCTGTTGAACTCCAGTGCCTGCTGCTTTGCTTCACACATACGTATGCTTGGCAGTTACAGGTGAACATATCAAGGGGTGTGGACATAGCCTTGGCCTATGGGCCTTGGGAAGGTCTTCAGGTGGCTTTGGCAACAGAATGGACAGTCTTTCCTCTGTTTGCCACATTGTATCTACATGCTTGGACAATTGAACCACTACTCAGGGGCACCAGCTACCATATCTGGGTGGTCATGGTTAAGGGCCTGGGTTTGAGATGTCATTATTGGGGGAACAGCTGATTTGGGGAAGATCTCCCTTTGGTTTTAAATTATTTTAAAAAATATAGGTAAAAGCTCAAACTCTCCATCCCCTGTGAACCTTTCTTGGATACAAGTTAGTTATCTTTTTCTTCAACAAACAGCTCCCAAATAGAAGCAGATACACAAAAACTTTTATTAAGTGGAAGTTAGACTCCATGGTAATTAACCAGGTACAAGTGCATTTAAATTCATGTGTGTGGACACTGTAGAAGTCAGAATGGTCTTATCGCAAGTCCAGTGTTCTGGCGTGGCATGTGCCAGTGCAACCCAAGGTAGAACCATACACACAGTAAGTACAGGTCAACGATGATGTCAGACTAGATCGGCGACACCATATTCATTGTTACAGCTAAGCATTACAGAACATGAAAGTCCAAAGACCAGAAGACTATTACTAAAGTGATTCTTACTATAAGCATTTACTTCTACTTAAATGCTTCCATAGAACCAATGCAGCAAATCCTCAACTCTTGGGGGGACAGAACCACTTATATTTTACATGTAAATGGGCCACAGAAACTGTAAACATTCAGTGGTCCTCCTGATGCCCATTTCAGGTAGATGCCAGGTGTCCCCTTAGGAAAGTGCAGTTTAGTTTAGTTTAACTGGTGTGAGCATTTTATATTGTAAATCTTCTGTCTGAAAGTTTTCTTGTTTCAATTAGCACCAGTTTAATTTAAATATTTTTTCTGGTGTTAAATAGTTAGGAAACATTTTTTTTTAAACCAACACACAAAGTCCAAAAACAATGGAAAGCAAAAAACATTCAAAAAGTTTTAGAGAACAGCATTTAGAAAAACAACATCATTTAAACATTCAACAAATCTATGTACAATGTGCCAAAAGCTGGCAAGGAGCATGGCTGAGCAACAGTCATGTAAAAGATTTATTAACCTGAACCCCCACAGGCTGTATTTACAGTCAAATAGGTATTCAGAAATGTATCAGAACATCTGAATTTGGCTAAAAATCATATAAAAAGACATATTCCCGCTCCCAGTAACTACTAAATATGTAGCAAACTTATCCAGTATAATCATAAGTACCAGGTTTAGAGGTGTGTTTCCTCCTATTTTACATACAACCATTTGAGAAACTTTCTCAATGGACCTAGAAGTGAACTGGAATGGCAGAGAAATGGAGTTCTGTATTCCACATTGTCAGAGGAAGAAAAGAATATTTTTTCATGCTGAACAGTAAAGCACTGATTAAGAGCAAAGATAAAATATTAGGGGAAAAGTTTATGGAAATACAAAATCAACAAGAAGGCTGAAGAAATGTATGTATGTTCTATAGGGGTTTTCCAAAATATAAGTAATCATCTCCATGATATTTTGAAAAGGATCAAGGATTTGCTTTGCTGGACAATATTTTTATACCTTGTTTTCTGAAATTATATAACCCAACCCCTTTGAAGAATACTTTCGTTCCTTAGATTGAGATTAAACACAACAGACACCGCCTATGCTCTCTTTATCCAACACAATACTATTAACTCTATGCAGTTTCATTTACTTGTTAATTCAGGGTTACTAGAACATCCACCTTTAAAGAACTGGGTACATATTATAACATTTCCCATTTATGATTAAGAAGCAAAATATTTCCGATTTTCCATTTATTCACCTTAATGACTACATTTGTTTAGAGCCTGAAGTTTCAATGCACTGTCTTTAAAAACATCAGCTAGAAGAATATAGGAGGGAGTTCTACATCCCCACAACATTATTCATTCACATTTATTTTGAATAATTTGCTGTTGTGATAAATCTCTATGAAAAAAATTTACTTGGATTAGATAGAAAATACGTGTTACTCTTTGAAAATGCATAGTTTGTAACTTCATACATTCATTCACTAATATTAAAGACTTTTGTAAGCAAGTATTTACCTCTAAATGGTAGTAAGATTGTATTTTAAAAGTTGGATAGAATTGCCACATTGTTTTTGGATTATTGCCCAATTGCAAGTTTATGTTTGTCATTTTAACATTAGCATCTTACAGGAAGGACTGCTTCTGTCTCTAGCATTTTCCCCTTACTTGTTTAGCAGGCACTAAAAAGCAATACTTTCTACTGACAGCATTTCCACTAAATACTCCATTTAATATATGTCTTAATTTCTTTTTAATATTTTAGATTTGGTGTGGACAGGAAATCAAAGATGGCTTAATTTTTACAGCAGATTTTTTTTTTTAAACCTTGTCGTGAAATAAGGGCAACCGAGGTTCGGTGATAACTTGTTCTCTTACTCCTCAGCCCCTCATTTAAAAAAAGATTGCAGGCCACCAGTAGTTGCACTTGATGAGAGTCACGAACCCTTTGGGACCTAGCAATTTTTTCTTATCCTGAGTTCTTCTTCTAAGTATATAGATTTTGATACATGAGATACTTTGGAAACTACACTAGTCTGGTTATTCCAGAAAGTGTATGTTTAAATGGTCGACCATTGTTCAACCATTCATTACAAAAATAGGAATTTTAGGCATGTTGTAGGAAAATATTGATCAATGGCACTAAAAAAAAAAAAAAAAAACATAGATGATCCACATTCCTGGGTGATTTTACACCCGTGGCATTTTCAGTTCTCGAAGTCATAGAACAAGTATATTTTGGGGGTATTTCCCTAAAAATCTAAATCTACTCTAAAGCTTTCTACCAGTGATCACAGAGGTTTCCCAAACAGTTGGGAAACTTTGGAAGAAAGGGCTTTGCTATCATCACAGGGCTTGGTCAAGTCACAGTCGTTGATGTCCAATTAGCAGAGTCTAGGAAAAAAGGCATAAAAAGCAAAGCAAGGATTTGTAATCTGCAAAGTGATGCACTCTTTTTTTGAGGGGTAGTGGCTTATGATCACGCTACACCATAGATCCCTGAGGGGTAACTGGAGCCTCAGCCCAAAACACTCTCTTTCCTCTCTGGCCAGCCATCTCAGCCCAAAACACGGGAGGGGGGCGCCCACTGGGCAAGGGATAAGTGTTTAAGTGAACATGAGTCAATTGGAGTTGTCCTTTTCTCTTTCCAGAAATATAAAACCATTATATGCTGCAGGAGCCACTTTCTTTTCACAATAGAGGCCAATTCAGTTTCCAAGTTCTATAATTGTGGGGAGAGGTCCGGGCCTGGAGGCTATTCCTTTGTCCTTCCTGGTCCCTCACACTGTGAGGTGTTGGTTGTAATTATTCCGTTGCTTCTCACATGGAGGGAGCTGGAAATGGGTGAAAGGGTTGGATACCTGCCTTGTTATTCCTTATCAGGGACCCTGAACCAACCTTTTGTGATGAGCATGGCAGGTTGTAGGTTCACCGACCTGCTCTCTGAATGATCACCAAAAATTGTCCAAGCAGATGGAAACTTTTCCTTAAAGGAAAGGGGTAACCTTGCTGATGAAACCTAAGGTACCATTCATGGTAACATGTATTCCATTGGAACTGGATTTAAGAGAAATCAGCAGCACAGAAGTAAGGATGCTTAATCAGGGCTTTGACAACGAACACACATAGTGACAGGCCGGTTTCTGGCTTAGGCAGCGGAAGTCAGAGATGGTAGAATAACATTTCACTTAGCAGATGTGATGTGGTAGCCAAGATGGGGAAGGAAGCAACATTAATAGCCACAATGGGGACTGTTCTCTCTCTTAATTTCTCAATTTCTTCTCCAGGGTACTAGTTTCCCTTTCCAGTGAGGGGTGTAGAGAATTCAGAAGCACACAGATGAGCAACTTTTTTTAAAAGAAAATTTCCTTCTTTAGTGGCAGCTCTTATCTTTTCCAGGAGTTGCTACTTTCCTACTGTGGTTTTCTGAATTCAAGACTTAGGGAATTAAATTCCTAGTAAGGAGATATAATCGTTAATTAGATTCAAAAATTGATTTTTAAGGATTTTCCTATTATAAAGGGAATCTTCTCTTTGGAAGGTGGTAGTTAATAATTATGTTGATGGTTTCCAATATGGAAGAATAGTTTGTAAAGCAAAGGACTACAATTTAATCCAACTTCCACCTTCTTTCAAAATCTAACTGCCCTCTTTTGGAATGGTAGCTTTCTTCCTTAAGTCCTGCTACCACTGCAGAATGGGCTTCCTTTCTAGCAGAGGAGGGAAGAATTCAGCTGTTTCTTCCCTCATCACTGTACCTCTTTAGAAACATAACAAAATTATCACTATCAAAAAGCCTGTTAACAAAGCAGGTGACAGACTAAAATGATTTAGGCTCCCTTCAGCTCCATGCCTAAACTCCCTAAAGAGGCTTTACCTACAGTCCAGATGTGAAAGCTGGTACACTGATGGAAGGTGGGAAGATGAAATCCATTCATAAAATAGACTGCCTTTTAATCACTCACAATGACAGAAATCTCAGGCACGGCCAGAGATTTAAATTGTTTAAATTGTATTCATAATTTAACATGACTGAACCCTATTACCAGGTGTTTTCAAATCTGATAGGACTTTTTGACTTCATTACTACAGATTGTAAACTTAAACTGTTTTTAAATTTTCTGGCATCTATTTAAGTTTGCATGGATAACTAATGGGTTGGTTGTTAGCAGCCAAATAACTTGTTCCCATAGGAGTCAAAGCTTTTACTTAGAACACTGAATTAGCTAATAAACTCCTATAATTAACCACTTAGATAGTTGAGTCTTAAGGAATAGGGGTATGGTAACTACAGTAGAGGGATTTGTTTGAGCATGATTAGGTTTGATTTGACAATGAAATCGAGTGGGCTCTTCACTTTCATGCTTAAGATATGAGCTGAAAATGTGAGTCAAGCACATGATGGGTCCCTCATCTTCTCAGATCTAGTCATTCTAGAAGGTTAGGTCTGAGCCAGCTAGTTAAGCCCTCTCCCTCCCTGGCAGGCAGTAATGAGCTTACTCACAAGTTCAAGACTACTCCTGGTTGGCCTTGGAGGTGGTGATTGTGATCTTCAATATTCCCTTCACCACTGGGTCCTTATAAGGGCAAATGAAATGTGCCAAAAGAGACATACTTTGTTTCACATATGAAAGGATTTGTGATTATTCCAATACTACCAGGACTCAGCTATAGGATAATTAAAAAAAAAAAACAAAAAACCCCAAAAACTCAGTCCATTCAAATACAGGAAGCAACTTCTAATTTCTTCTATGACATGTTTATTTGTATTTGCTCTTAAAGATGCAATGGGCTTTTATGCGGAAAAAACCTCCACTTTGAGGTTAGTGGACACTGTGAATACCTAAGTGCCTACCAGTTCCGAAGCAAGCATTTTGCCATATCAGAGGTGAAACAACAATAAATTTACACTGGAATGAAATCTTATGAGGCAGATGGAGCAGGAAGGAGTGTGGAGGGGGTGGCAAAGGGCTTTGGCACAAGGAGGCAATATGTGCTATTTTAAAACTTTAGTGGCTCCTGGCTGCCTTCTCTGAAGGCACAAGGCTGCTCTTTGCCAGCCCCTCATCACAGTGGTCACGGTAGTGAAAACAATAAAGTTAGGATTACAGTTATTCAATGCTTTGGGGCATGGTCTGGGCACAGAAGGAAGAAGCGTTAAGAGCTGGATAATAATTCAGTACACTTAGGAAAGGCTTAAAGATACGACATGTCTATAGTCAAGTCTTCCATGAGAATCATTTCTGGAGATTTTAGTTGCCCAGATAATGCCAATGCATGAGTTTGTGGGGCAAAGGGGAGAATGTGATGGTCACGGAATGTGAAATCTGCAAACCCCAATAAATGAAATTAGTGGCCAAAGGCTGCATCTGCCCACATTCGGGTTCTCTTTGGTCTGCAGTGTTGGCCAAGAATTTGAGTGAGTTGTCAACATATAGATTTCATGTAATACCATATTTCCAATTTAGAAAAACTAGCAGCCCTGAGCCTGATTTCTGAGTGGTGCTGATTGTCTAGAGCTGAGTGTGGGGTCCCCTTCAAGGGGGTATATGTGCTCTTCACCATTCTCTACTGTCCTGTCTTTTGCCTGATCTGACCTGCTCATTTACAGAACCTGCCCGTGAGGCATCTGCTATACACCATTAGGAAGAATCTATTTAAAGATGAAACAAGACTCAGTTGGTTCAAGACCATATGCAATAAACACTCCTTGGGAACTGAATGCTAACAGTGGAGATATTCCAAGGGAATGAAGATAGAGATCTGCAGACTGCCTCATCTGAGACCGGGAGCCATGGCTGCACATATTTCATCTAACTTCGTGCATTTCCAGTCCTCATGTGTGCATACTTTCTTTAAAGCCCATTTGACATAAAGATCTGAAGGACCCTCTGACCACTCATAGGATTGCCCAATGGGTGCATGATCATTCTATCCCAGCTTTCCCTTTGATGTTGTCTGCATACTTGGCTAATTAACCTAGCCTAAATGACTAAAATCTTAGAAAGAACAGATGCTTTTTTGTTTTAACAGTGAATGGGTTAGGGAAAAAAAATTGTACAGCACTATGAAATGGATTTGGCAAAGTTCAGAATTATTTGTGCAGTTAATAAACTGTCCATGGCTCCCCATCTTGTTTCCTGACTCTTGTGAAAGCGGTCACTTTCTGATCTCTACCTTGCATGTCTGTAAATTTTTTGCATGAAAAATCAAGTGCTTGTTCTGATAAAGAAATTAAAATTATTTACGTAGTGCTGAGGGCAAATTATTGTAAACACTACTAATCACCTAAGAATCCTATCTCTGGGCTTACCTACCATGATTTTAGAAATTTCCACCAAATGATACTTGCTAGTTAGGCAGGTTTTTGGTTCCAGCAAGTCAAACAGTCAACTTGTCTTTGTGATAGACTACCATTTTATACTAAAGAATTAATAAGAATACGTCTCCCATTGCCTATATGCACATCTAGGGACATTTAAAGATTTAAGGTGTACAGGATGATTCTGAAAGTGTCTTTTCTATAATACTTTGAAAACACACAGGTAATGATAAGAGGAAATAGCCATTGTCATCTCGATTCTCTTGTAATTGGCTTTCTATCAAATCTGCATTTCTACCTTTGTTGCAGAGGGTTAATTGAAAAGATATACATCAAAACACTTTGCTTATAAGAGGCATAGCCCTTTGTTTGGAGAGCAGGAATTGCTTATAATATTAACACTTCCTGTCTGGTAAAATACTGTATTTTAAAAAATAAGCTACAATGTATAAAACCAAGGTCATTTCCCACAAAATGTTCATGTTCTTCGTGATTACAAAACACTGTATCTTGTAAAATATTTCCAGTTCGGCTAACTTGAGAAGTTAAGTACTAATGTTTATTACTACAAAAGTGTCATGTCTCTTAGAATCATAGAAGCCTAAGCAGTATATTAGTTGTCTTATTTGGAAAATTAACTTATAATTATCATTGCATTTAAGATTACATTTTGACACAACACATTACCATTGTGATCCTCAGACCCACGAGAAAAGTTATAAAACATGAGATTGTCTTCAAAAAAAGGGAACTATTTACAAACCCAACCAGAAGTAAAATTTCCATTTTGATTTCTGGTCCTATGATAGATTATACACCTCTTAAAGCACTATATCCTATGGGCGTTTCCAAAGTCAGTCACAAAAAGCAAACCGGTAGGTCAGAAATACATTTTATACTTTCTTGCCTGCTTGGTGTGCATTACTTAGTGATACAATTGGTACCTAAAAGTGCTAATCTCATTTTATTTACTGACTTCTGGTTTGACTAGTTACAAGCAAAAAGATACAATAAGACAGTCCCCAGTCCCGTTACAGAGGAATCCTCACAGAATGAGGAACAGGGAGTGGGTGTATGCTGCTGGTAGGGTAATTTTCGTAGAGAAATGAAATTTCCAGTTGACCCATGTACCCAGCGAATTCTCCAAATTGATCCACATCCTCATCCATATTCATGAATCCTGCTCTGTTTCCACTCATTTGTATGCACAAATTCTTCCCTCCATTCATACAGGTCAATGCTACAGTTGATGTGGTCGATAGAATTTCTACAGGGTCATGAGAAAAAGCAGCATCTTGTCGACAAAAGTCCATGGAAGTTTGCTCCTTAATATGCTATTACAGCGAATACACATCTCTAATGGCTTTCGCCTACAAAATTCTGCTTATAGTTAGTAACCAGTCATCTAAGCGGGTGATTATAAAAAAGAACACTGAGGCTTCATATTCACAATTACATTCAGAAAAAAGACTTCCATGACTCTATGAATACCCACGAGGGACAGCGCCTGTGGTTCAAATGTCAGCCTTAGACTGCAGGTCAGCTACAAAGATAGCTCTTTTTCACAGAGCATCCCTCTGTACCTCAACAATCGGCACTGTCCAGTTCACACAAGTTGGTCTTGAAATGGTATCATGCTCATTGACAAAAACAAGTGTTCTGACTAGAAAAGATTCTAAAGATAATAAGTCTTTCTAGTCTCAGGATCCGCCAGATCTATTTTTCACATACCCTTTAATTTTCCCTGAGGAAATGATATTTTTACAGTATTTTGCTACTCTTCTCAAGGTATTCTCTCCTATTTGGACAATTCTTGCCACTTTTCTCTGAATTGTTCTTTGAATATTCTCTGAAAAGTGTTCTCTGCAACACTCTCAAGCAAATGCTGCCCTCTCATTTTCCAATGAAGACTGAAGAAGGGGGAGTGGATTCGGCAGTGCCAGTTAGTTTAGAACCCAGGGCTACTTTCAGAAGTGTGGCTGAGCATGACACCAGAGACCCCACTGAAACCCAAGTGATCTTGAAATCTGAGGGGGGCATTTCAGTTTCAGAAATCTTCTGTAACATACATGTTACCATTTCTTTAAGAAGTTTTATGAGAGTCCAACTGTAACACATCATTCCCTTCTGAAAGTTTTCATTTGCAACCTGGGTCCCCTGGACCAGGAATAGCCTGGTAAGTGGCACCTTGTTAGTGCAGGAATCTGCTGGCAGGCACTTTGCAGCTGAGCAAGCACATTTCTGCTCAGAATCCCCTCCCCCACACCTTGCTTTTACCAACCCAGGGATGACACTTTCCAGAAATGAGCTGGGGAGAGTTCTGTGCCCACCAGGGATACGCATGACAGGCCACACCCCTGGCCCAGGGACAGTCACCACGGGCCTATGAGCCCCAACATGATAAATAGGAGCTGTTCTCTGGTATCTTCTGTCTGTCCCCGATCCACTTGCTATTTGGGTGTTTGCTCCAAGTTGTCACATTGCCAACCACAAATTGAATGCACACATACCCACAGGGAAGGACTAAGGCTTAAAACTACTGTCTGATGAACACTTTTTGCAGCTATCAGGAGAGCTACCTGTTCAATATACAACATGCTTTCTTTGGAGAGAGATGAGATACCTTTGCTGAAGGAAGAAATATCAAGGGATAAAAAGCCAAAGGCGACAGCATGCCTTACTCAGAAATACTTTGGGACCGGAATCGATTTTTTTGCCACTCTGTTTGCACAGACAGGCCTCTGAGCACTCTGTGGATGGGGCCCGGCTGTTGTGTTCCGCATGCCATGGGGATCCCCCTTCCACCCATCCTCTTTCTTACCCTCTCAAATGAAGATGTAAAAGAATGTGGTACCACACAGAAGGCATACATTGAATGTCTGGCTTAATTTGGCACTCCCTTTAGTTCCAAAATATAACAAAATAGCTCTACTTTTTTTTTTTTTTTTTTAAATTTTAGTTTTCACAACCAAAGGATGTATATTGTGATTCTTGCTTTCTGGGTAGCTTGCAAGAAGTTTAATCCCTTTTCTTCATGGCCAGTCAGGCAAAGCTTGGTGGTCCCCCAGTTATTACATGTCTTGGTACAGGTAATAGGGTCTGCATTTGCAGGAAAGTAGTGAGGGTCTGTGCACCTAAATGTCAGATAGGAAGGTGCACCCCGGGGCTGGTAGGCAGAAAGGAGTCCTTGTGTGGGTCGGAGAGGTATAAGAGTGTGAACAAAGTAGGTTTTAGAAAGGATGAGAAATTCCAGGGAAGCTTATAGATCTATGCTTCTGCTTATACTTATGCACTGGCCAGCAGCCAGTGAGCTGAGCTTGACTCAGCCAGGCCGGAACTCAGACCTACTCACGGGCTAGGTCTCTGGAAGCAGAGCCACAGAGTTGTGCTCCAGCACTGCTCCACTCAAGGATCACTTCCCCCTTTGTTCCCAAAGTTCTTGGAGAGGGAATGGGTGTAGCCCCTTATCATTTCAATCTTTTTGATTACTGGCTTATTTGCCAAAGAGAAAACTTTCTGCTCCAGGCCTGAAGCCTGGCCACCATTTCAGCATATGGCAAACCTGCTCAAGTGCTTGCCCGGCCTGGGGCTCACTGGGGTCACTGTGCAATCTGCCCTAGCTCAGGGTCTCCGGACAAGGCCAGAGCATCAGCTCACAGCAGTAGATGGCGCAACAGGACAGCGGGGAGGAGAAAAGACATGCTGGGGAGGGGGAGGCAAATACATTTCTGCATTTAAAAAAAATGCCCTTTCCTGGCTGGCCATGTTGGTACCAAAACATACATAGTAGCTGGCACTATGCCTAGTACTGATTGGTAACCACGATGTGCAATTAAATGAAGCTCTTTCATCTCTTGCAATAGTGTTTTTAAAGAAAATAATAAATGAAGGAGGCAAACAGAATCTCTTTCAAGGAATAATGTTTACAAAGTCAGGAGACAGTTGAAAAAATAAAGTTGCAAACTCTATGAATGCACAGATTGTGAATGTTACACTATAGAACCTATTTCCCTCATTTATAAAAAAAAGGGTATCTGTTATTACTAGATGACTTCTTTCTGCTCTTTTAAAAAATGTGTATGTACAGTCTCTAAACATATATTAAACTCTCCTCTGTGCAATTTCATTTAACATTCCTATGGCTGATCCTAGGCCCCCCGTCCCAACACAGTGCATCCTATAAGGTGCTCTTACTTCTTTGCATAGGTATAGGAGAAAGAACTCTTTAGCAGGGCATTCAGGAATAGGGTAGATAGAGAATTGAGCTTATTTATAGGGCTTGACAACTACTCCCCTCCCCTGACACAACTGCCACCATAAACGCACAAACAAATTAACAAACATACCAGGCTAGAAGGAACACAGTACAAGCCCTGGTCCTACTAAATTGAAAGATTCCTATACCAACATGCATTTTCCTTTTGGTGCTCTGCATGTTTCCTTCTGAGTGAATTCTTAACGAATACCTCCAATATTTTTATAAGAAAAATAAAGGTTTGGGCCTTCCATTTACCCATATAATGTCCATATTATTCATTAACCCATCTCCCAGACATGCTAAAGCATAAAACCTATAAAAGTGCACTCAGAATGGATGTTGGCTTGTTGACCTCACACAACTTTCTCAACAGATGGAGACGCGTAGGCCGTGCTCAGCTGTCTAAAGCAAACCTGCTGGGACATTTTGCCATTCTCTACCTCTTTGGGAATCAGTCAGTGGTAGAGTTTCGTGGGAAGGCTGGAAGGCCCTGAACCTGACCACAACCTTGTCAGACAAGCACCAGCAAACAGATTCAAGCTGCAGTTTGCCTCCCATCTCTGAAAGGAGCAGCGAGGCTTACCCAGGTGGCTACATGCACCAGTTCCTGATTGGATTGTGGACTGCTAGCAGGGCATTCAGCAGTAGGGAAGATAGAGAAGGAGCAGGTAGGGAAGCAGCTGTGCTGCCTCTTGGGAAGGAGCTTCTTATAAAAATCCAAGGACTCCTAGACGTTTCCCAACTGTGACAGCTGGATGTCCTGAACTCAGCTGGGGGCTGAAGTCTGCTGGTGATTTCCATGGTCAATCTCTTTTTTGAGTTTAGGTCATCCCTGTAAGCTAACAGCTCTACCGTGGTTCAGCTGGGGCCGTTCTTCCAAACAAAACAAAATGAACAAACGAACAACAAAAAAAAAAGACCTCAAAAAGATACCCCGGGTGCTGCACTTTCTGGCAACACCTCATGATGTGTACTGCTCTAAGTCAGTGGCAAACAGGGAAGAGACTATTCACAATGAAAGCAGGTACTGTTCTCTGTACAAATGCTACTGAAGAATGTGTAGCTTCTTTGAAATGTCCAAAAAAAAAATCTCAGAAATGGCAGTTTTCAGAAAGGTTATCAAAATATGCCTTTCTAAGTAAAATGGGCTTTATTGGTTCGGTTGCTACAGAAGTCCAGTTTTCAGATCTAGACATACAGCAAAAAAGGTTGACTTTTCTTCTCAAGGAAAAAAATGAGTTATAGCTGCTCTAGGTTGGATTCTCAGTAAGAGCAGTGAGGGTGGCAGCCTTTCTTTTTGCTGTAATTCCACCAAGGTTCCTGGAAGTGCTTTTCCTGGGGTTTCAAGTGTATCTTGCTCAGAAGGGAAAGCTCTTTCCAAAATCCACAGTGGAAGGTGCAGACAGGAGTGATGGGGACATGGCCCCTCTGCCCGCTGGGGGCCTCTCAGTCGATGAACCTCTGGCAGGCCTTCTTCCAGCGGCAGGCGGTGCACCACATGTCTCGATTCTCCATGCCGTAGACCTTCCGGCACTTCTTGCCCTCTCCCCTGGGCTTCCTGCAGGACAGATAAGGAAAATGTATTCAGTAGAAGGAATTCCATGGGTGTTCTATGGAAGGTTCAAAAATCCCTTGAAAGAGCCAGAAAAAAGTTAGGAGAAAGAGTCGGTGTTCTCTAGGTTCAGACACAAGCTGTGTGTTTCCATGGCCACCACACTAAGTGGTTACGATTTGCTACCGTAACTCACAAGCTTCTGTATGTCTATATGTGGACACATCCATTTGGTCATCTTTATAATATTGAGCTTAACAAGTCAACACAAGACTTTCCAATAGAGAACACTACTCTTCCAAGTTTTTAAATAGGTACTTTCAGGTGCTCTCGTGTTTCTCAAATTTTTAGTGTTTTGGTTAAGGGATTTTGGGAGAGATCCTCCTTGATCCATGTTAAAAACTCTAATTTTTAGTTCATTTAATAGAGAGGTTAATGCACATGGCTTTAAACAGACCCAGTGATCACCATTACCTATTCTGTAAGAAAATGCACCACAAGCTGTTAGCCCCCCAAAACAATGAAAGTCCATTAATAGTGGAAAGAGAAGACCATGGGGACAAAAGAAAGGGGGCTTCATCCATTCTGGGGAAACTATGGAAGGTCATATCTGTGATTTCTCTTTTCCTTGCTATTCTTCTATTTCAGTTAATTTCCTTCAAATGAGGCACACACAGTTTCCAGTTGGCATACCTTAGGCTGACTGTCCCTCTGGGTGGGGAGGACAAGACGGTGTGGGTGTGCTGTCTCTGCTCGCCTGTGCCCACCGCATGATTATGTGTTGGCGACACCTGGGGAGTATATGGAAACAAAGTTGATGGGGCAGCTTCTCACCATGCATTTATTTTGCTTTTGCCCACATAGGTAGTTGTACTTGACCGTCAGGCATAGAGATGACATGCATCCTTCGCAGAGAAACATACGTTTGCTAAAGTGTGTTCACAGTAGAACTTGAATGCATCCCCGAACAGAAAAGACCCGACAGAAATTAAAACTTGAAAATCTGCACTTCCTCACAGCTATGCATTCCAAGTTGCCACAGTAACACAGTTTCACTTGAATAAAATTTTAAACTTTAGGGCCTCCCTGGTGGTAAGCACAGCACTTTGAAGCTATCCACAGCCTCTGCAACAAGAGTTTGACCTCTGGCCAGGGAGCTACCCACATGGCGCAGCAGACCTCTTCTGTCTAGCCTGCTGCTCCCCTCAGCAGTGTATTTCAGGCAGTCTGCCTGTTCTGTTTCCCAGTCTGTCTCTGGTGAATCCTCTCACCCCCCACACCTCTGGCCTGTATCCAAGTTCGTGTATGCATAAATAAATAAATCTTTTAAAAAAATTTAAACTTTACATTCCTAACTCGACTCATGACCAATTTTTTAAAGAAGAAAAATAACCTAAAGCAATTAAGAGTTTCTTTAAATTAGACTTAGGCAGTGGCAGTGACAGAAGGTGGGCCATAGCCTTCAGTTTGCTCTACGAGACTGTTCACAGTCAGTAAGTGAATGGTAAGTCTTCTTGCTTAAGACACTTACACAACGAACTCTGGTGTCCAAACAGGAATAAAGACAAGAAGCAAAGAGCAGAAGCAAACTGAAAAGGATGTCATCTTTCATAGTCTAATACCTGCTGAGCATTCTCTACGTAATGGGTTTGTTGACTACAGCTTTAATTTTCACCATGATCCCATGTGATCAGTGCTGTTGTTCCCACTTCATAGGTGAGGAAACCAAGGTACTGGGAGGTTAAATAATTTGCCTAAGGCCCTAGAACTGTAGTGGCAGGGCCAGGGCTGCATCGCTGCTTGGCCGGATGGTAGAGCACATGTTTAACCTCCTCACCCCGCTGCCTCTCCATCATAATGGGAGGGCTCCTCACCTCCATTTCTCACTTTCTTTGCATCATCTGTTCTCATAATACTAAATATCTCCCCCGCTTTGGGGATTCTCAAAGGCTGTAAAAAAAGTAATTTTCATAACAAAAGATAAATGATGTCTCAGGTATACGATATTGCAATTTACAGAAGAGCAGACATTTAATAAACTAAAAAGTTACTTATCTAGAAGCCAACATGGAAATGCCATTCTCAATGAATAATAATGGGAACATCCCTACAATATACCGATTATAGAGTTGGTTTTCTCTAATACAGGTACTAGAACTTTTTATTTTCTTTTGATATCAAGGAATGTACATCAGTGTTATTTCCCAGACAATAACTTCAAAAAAAATTAAGCAGATCAGTAAAAACTTAACACCAAAGTTACATTAAAATTTTATTTTTCTCAAGTTGTATTGATATGCATTAGTTCACATTACTATATAATCTTAGGAGTACAACTTCACACAAAACCTAATATTTTATTTTATTTTAAAGATTTATTTATTTATACAAGAACTGGGGTACAGGCCAGAAGCATGGGAGGGTGACAGACTTCACCAGAGACAAAGCGGGGAGCAGAACAAGCAGAGGGACCGAAGCACACTACTGAGGGGAGCAGCGGGCGAGATAGGAGAGGTCTGCCGTGCCATGTGGGTATCTCCCCAGCCGGCCAGGAATCGAATCTGTGCTGCAGAGGCTGTGGACAGCTTCACAGCACTGCGCTCAACCCACTGCGCCACCAAGGAGGCCCCCAAACCTAATATTTTAAACCATTGTTCATGTGAGTCTGAATTATTCTATATTTTTGGTCTTTGCTTTTTTTTTTTTTTTTTTTTTTTTGCTGAAGTTTAATAGAGTCAGGTCTAGCAGGAATGAGTGACACATAGAGACTTTGAACAAAGAAACACTTTGGGGTTCAGTGTACATATTTTATGTGGGTAAATAGCAGGTACTTCCAGAAGCAGAATCCTCCCTGCCCTCCAATTCCCATCCAGGATGTATAACAGCAAACCAGAAGGTGTGAAGATGAAGACCTCAAATGTTCAAGGACAACACAGATGATCTAGGCTAATAAGCAAAGGATGATTGAAGGAAAGCACATTGATGCATTGAGGGTGCTGAGAGGCCTCTGGGGATGACACGCCCAAGAAAGGGAGAGCAATGACAAAGTCCACCAAGCAAGCAGAGTACCAAAGTGGTCTTAAGATCTTGGTGGGAGGAAGGAGGTGTAGATTCAGGTCATACCCTGAAGCTGTATCGTTTGACTGTTACCCTAAGTGTAATGTAAAGCCACTGGAGAGTTTTACAAAAGCGAATTTTTAAATGCTTAAAAAAAAAAAAAAAAACCAAACTGCTTTGGCTTCTAAGGGAATGGATTGGAGATAGTTTGGAGAGAAGCCCTGTTTGCAACATTCCAGGGAAAACACACTTGCTTTAGTTTAGGGTGTGGCAAGGGTGGGGAGGAGGGGCTGGAATCATTGGAGGCAGTGCCTGGGGCTTGCTGACAGATGGTACGTGGCACCAAAAAAAAATAAATAAATAAAAATAATGATGACAAATGATGAATCAGAAATGAATCAAAAGGAGTCAAGGATAAATCCTAGGTTCTAGCCTGAACAGCTGGAGGGCTGGACAGTAGTAACAACGGACTAAGATGGGAACACTGCTTAAGTGGTAGGTTTGGGGGAACAGTGAGGATTTGGGAAATTGCAAGAATACAGTTTAAGGAATATGGACCTAGTGCAGAATAAGCTTGCGCTACATTCTTTATTTTGTTCTGGTTTTTTTTTTTTTGTTATTTTTGTTTTTTATTAGTTATTGTGTTCTGTATATAGTTCTGTCCAATAGCAGCTCCCTCCCCATTCCATGACAGACCTGGGTTTCTACTGAATCCACAAAGCAGAAGACACAGCAATGACAGCTCACTCCTCAGCATGAGGCTCAGTCCTGAGGGAGGACCAATATGACCTCACTTGTGAGTTTTTCTGGAGACTTTTTAATAGCAAGACCATCATGTGATCAAGACCACTTTTTAATAGCAAGACCATTATTTGTGATCTCTTTTAATCCTCATGAGAACCTTGCAAAATGAGAATGTTATCTGCATCTTATAGATAATTTAGGCTTCATGCAGAGCAGCAGCCTGCAGAGTATCTCAGAGCTGACAGCAATAGTGTCTGAGAGCTGGCTATGCAAGCTGAATACTTCCTCCAGGTTATCTGGTTTAACCTTCACAGAAGCCCTAGGATAAAAGAACTGGCATCATTTTCATTGTATAAAGGGGAAATGGAGAAGTTAAGTAAGTTTGAGAGTTTGGAAATGGTGGACCCAGGATTGGAATACATGCCGTCTGATACCTGCTGGTCTTGCAACTCAGTTCTGAATGATGTCAAAGCCTTGCTTTTTCCACTCATCCATCCTGCCATGTCACTGATGCGAGTAAAGAGTGCCCTAAAATAAAGCCTTACAAAGCATTATCTTCACCATTTAAATTCTATTCGGGGGCATATTTTATAAAGTAAATTATATACTTGGAGCGCATGAGATGATATTATTTCTAAGTAAAAATGTATCAGGCTATCTGCTTATAATTTGTCTTCTGATGAAGTATGACCTCAAAAGAGTTTAAAGAACTTAGGCTGCAAAAATCATGGCCTATTTCTCCCATATGTTGAATATGTTAGTATTATAGGAATCAATCCCAACTGTGGACAATCTCTTTTCTCTGAGCTCTGTTTTTTACTTATGAGACACTTCAAAGGTAGCAATACTGGTTAGTGCTCGGTAATGTTAGCCACGTGGCAAACACACTGCTGAACAATACAGTTCCACAGGTCATAGTAGAGTTGTGCGCAGAGCTTGAGAGAGGTAACATGAACCGCTGGGGGTCACGTGACCGGCTGGGGGTTCATAGCTCCTAAACGCCCCAGGCAAGATCTGCACCTAAGCCTCACACCAGAAAGGGGCTTTCAGGAAGTAACTGAAGTTAAATGAAAGTTATGAGGATGGGGACCTTACCCAATGCAGGACTAGAAGGATCAGTGTTCTTGTAAGAAGAGATGCCTCACTCTCTCTCACTCTCTCTCTCTTCAACCCCCCACTCTTTGAGCCCCCAAGTGAGGACTTAGTGAGAAGGCGGCTCTCCCGCTATAAGCCAGGAAGGGAGCCCTCATCAGTAATTGAATCTACCAGCATCTCAGCCTGGAACTTTTAGCCCCAGAACTGTGAGAAAACAAATTTTGATTGTTTAAGTCATCTGGTCTGTGACATCATGCATTGGCAGTCTGAGCAGACTAACGCAGGTCAAGAGCTCTCAACTTCTGTCATGAAAAGACAGAAAGGAATGGAGATAATTAGACGAAAATATGGGTCATTTGGGACAACCAGGTCAAAGAAAGTTGTAATTAATGGGGCCTTCTCCTGCTCCTGTGCCCACAGCCTTCGGCTAGAAAAGACTGAACTTCCACTTATATTTGCAAATATGCAGAGCCGCCTTCTTCGCTATAGACCTCTGGGATGAGGTCTTACCCAGGGAACTTATTAAAGCTAATGTTCAGGAAATCTAGTATAGGCAAATGAATAAATAAAATCCTGCAAACCTTGGGATTTCTCAGAAGGAGATTATTTCCACTCTCTAGGAAGCAAGGAAAAACATTCCCTTTTCAGTACCACATCTCAAAGATGCGGGAGAAGAGAAACCTTAAATGGGGTTGACAACCTCAGAGTATTTGTTTTGGAATACAAAGACAAATGTGATTCTTTAGAAAGTATTCTTATAAATGAAAATGGCTCTATTTTTCAGTTTGGATACAGCTGAAATCATCAAAAATACTAATTCATTATAATTTAAAACTTTCAGAGCTTCTGTCTGAAAACCCTATTACACTAAACTAGAAGGTAGGAATTCACATATTTTTAGGTTCACCTGGCTCCTCGTGTTCAGGGGTGCACCAGGCACTTGTAGAGAATTCAGGGACAGCTGCTAGCACCCACTCAGGGTGTTTATGGCAGTCCTGAACCTAGGGAGAGTGGGGTTGTGACAGCCCCCCTAGAAGGAGGAAGCACCCACTGTTTTTTTTTTTAAACATTGATAGCATATACTACATAAAGAACATTTTTAGTAGTAGTCTTCTCATCATCTAGAATTCTAAAGTAAAACAAAATTCTTTAAAACTAGTGTGCTTGGGCCTCCCTGGTGGGGAGGAGTTAAAGAAACAGCAGCCACTGCAGCACGAGTTCGATACCCAGCCAGGGAGCTAACCCACACAGTGAAGCAGACCTCTCCTGACTTGCCCACTGCTCCCCTCAGCAGTGTGTTTCAGTAGATCTGCCTGTTCTGTTCCCCACTCTGTCTCTGGTGAATCCTCTCACCCCCCACACCTCTGGCCTGTACCCTAGTTCTCGTATGCATATATAAATAAATCTAAAAAAAATGAAATTAGTGCTCTCTCCCTTTGTCTTTATTTTTAAATAGAATAGAAAGTTTGGTAGTTAAAACAGTCTAAATGCTGGCTGAAATAGATTATAGGACCAGTGGGATTTGAAATTCTCTAGTGAAAGAACAATTTTGAAGGTGACCTAGGATTTCAGTGGGATAGCCAGTAAATCCAGTCACACTATGTATGTTCTGTCAAAATTCTAGTCTAGAATGTCTCTGGTTACCAAGAGATAGTAAAATTAGGGACTCTGTGAAAAATACAGGGCATTGAGATGAGAGTAGAGTGTCCACTACCCAGAAGCATTTTAAAACATCACTATTTATTGAAACACAGGTAATAAAAGGTATCTTGGCTGGTATCCTACTGTGCAAGACTTTTAGGAACTTTTGAGGACAAACAACTAGTAAAAAGCTACAGTGATTTTGCTATACTTCAGGAGATAATTTAATTAATAAAGTAAAAGGAAAAATTTCATTTCTGTTGGTCACATTTGAAAAAAGGTCTGGACTGGGAATGATCCATCTACATGTTACTCTTTTTTCATACCAGATAAACAATATGTTACATGCATCTGAAAATTCTTAAACCAAAGACAGGAATTAACAGGATTCAGAATAACAGGTTTCCGTAATATTGTAGTTGTTGCTGCCTTGATGGGCTGGAAGAGTTGTTTCAAATATTGATATTGATATTGAGAGCCATTTGGGCTGTTTTTATAAAATAAATAGCCGAAAGGACTGTTAACCTCTGACACCCACTTCCTTGGATTATTGTTGCTGCCAGAAGCAAGCTAATACCTACCTGTCTAAGTTGTTCTCTTCTAATGTTTGCTAGCAAGGTCACTAACTATATGCTTGTTCTTTCAGAGCAATCAGCAGTTATCACTGTTCAGTGAAGCAGACAACTTTCTTAATTACTCCAGATCCCTGGTATGTTCAAAAGTTGAATTCCAGGAGTATTTTCTGGAAGCCACAAATTCCTAAATTGCTGTCAGCAGGATGTTTTTTATTATTGACTATTCACCTAGGGAATTTAATAAATATTCATCAAGACAGCGCAGCATAATTGGTTGAGCTACTTTTATTTTATCAGCTCTGCTGGAGGCCTTAGTCTTTGCTGCAAACCTCTGGGAGTTGCCAGGGGTTGACAATAAGAAGCTTTTGTAAGGTCCTTGGGGAGAAGAGTGGAGAGAAGAAAATAAGGTTGGTATCTATTATCATAAGCTACTTTCTGAACCTTATCAGGAGTTCTAAACCACTGTGAGCATCAACGATGTGCAGATCTATGAATATTCTATGATGTTATAAAAGACCCAATACATATTTAAATGATAGTTAGGAATCAAGTTAATTCATGGTGACTTATCAGATAGCAATCATTTAATATTTCAAGTCAATTCTAATCTACTACTTAAACTTGAGTGCGTATTTCTACACATTTATTTTCAAATTACCCATCAGTGTGGATTACTAGACTTTGAAAGAAAAAAGATGATTTCATTTTCTTTTGAACCTACACAATGGCATATCCAACAAAGAATAATTTCAAAATCATAAATTTAATATTTATTTAAAATGATAAATGTGATTCATATATAGGGGTTTTCTTCTATGTTTTGGGTCTGAGTTTAGATATTAAAGTCTTTTGGAAACATACAAATGTATCACCAACATAAAAAAGTCTTAATATATTTCCAACAACTTGTTTATCGACAGCTGGAACTCTCTAGTGTTCTAAAATAGCAGTCAGAACACCTTTTTGCATAGAAGTTGGCCTAAGCCATAAGCTACCTGGCTGAGGGTTTACAGATATCACTTAAGAAACAGTTTCTGGCATTGTAATGTTCATCTTTTTCTTGCATGTTTCTATAGTTTGCATTCTAAACTTACATTTGGTTTTGACCAGGTTTCTGATTTTTTGTTTTTCTACTTACTGGAATGCCCGTGAAGGTAACTGGAGGAGACTGCCAAGAAATGCTGAAGCTGCTGCCATTGGGGGTGAACTTGGCAGACCCAGGGATGGTCACTGGGGGTGTAGCCTGTCATATGGAAAACACAGAAAGTTGTTATGAAAGAACACATTTCCTTAAAGTTTAAGCTGCTATTACCAAAGCAGTTGTGTCAATCACTAAGACTAAAATATCTATCTAATAGGAGGACACTAAACCAGTGAAAATAGTTAGAAATAAACTTTTTATATATCTAAGTAATCTTTCTAAAGAGGTTTTGACTGTAAATTTTTGAAAAGAAATTTGATTATAACACCCCTATTTTAATACCTGTAAGATCCCAATCATCCAGATCAAACTGGGAAGTCAACACTTTTTTACAGTGATGGCAGATATATAATTGGCATGACATTTTGGGAGGGTAACTTGGCAATATGTATCAAAATTCTTAATATTCTGTATATTAGCTATCCCTCTTCTAAGAATTTATTCTAAAGAAATGGATACAAGGATGTTCACTGCAGAAACATACAAGAAAATAGGTAAATAAATTACAAATGATGTTGTTAAGGAATGTTTATTGGCATGGGAAAATGTTCATGACCATTAAGTGGAAAAAACAAAGCATTGTAAGAACAGCAATACAATAGCATTCCTTTTTTTTTTTTTTTAATGAGTATACATATAGACACAAAACAAAGTTTTGAAGGACCTAAATATACTACTCAAGAGGTTCTCATCCTGTGAGCTAGGGATGAATTTTCTTTAAGTTTTTAGTGTGTTCTATGCTGAATATTTATAATATCTATAAACAGAAAACAGCCAAAATTATGACTATAAGTTTGGGAGGGACCTTTTAGATTACCTAGTGTGTGTTCCAACTCTCATTATATAGATGAGTAAAATAATTAAATTAAGTTGGCTCAACTCCATCATTTCAGACCTAAATGCAACACTGACAAACAAGGACAAAGGAATGAATTATTCTTTTTGACCAACATAATAGGAGTCAGGAAGAAATTTATTGCATCGATTAGTAGTCAGCTCTATTCTATTGTTCTTAAGTTTAACTTAACTGAACAAGTGGCTGAATTCTTCCTCTACAGGTTTAGTTTTTAAAATTACAATGTAGTTGCTAGTGGCAGTGGTTTTGTAACTAGCACCACTGGAAAAATATTTTGGCAATACACAGCAAGAGTCATATGTTGTTTACGTTACATCCTCTGACTCAGTAGTTACTCTTCTAGGAATTTAAAGGAAAAAAAGCTACAGGATTTTTTTATGTTGTTGTTCATAGCAGAGTTGCTCATAGTAGACATAATAATGATAGTGAAAAAACTGGGTAGACTAAAAGAAAATGATTAAAATGATTTGGTGTTTTGATTTCACTGAGTATTACTCAGTTACATGGAAGAGTGTTTATAAAACAAGGGTGGGAAAACAAATAGATATGCAAAAAAGATTTTTTTAATTAATTTTTTTTAAAGATTTTTTTTAAAGTTGCATAAGTTAGTTGAGAATCATGGGTAAAATGTTTTCATAAGATTTGAATGCATCGAAATTTTATTAACACAAATCAACATTTAAAGGAGTTAATAATTGCTGGGGAACAAGAAGCTTTAGTTCTGTATTTGCAAGAATTTTCAGTAAGGTCTGACTTTGGTGAGATCATAATTGCCTAGAGGAGCTGTAACAACACACCGCTCGGCCCCATCCCTAGCCTCTGACCCTGGAGGTCAGGCAGGGTCCTGAGAATTGACATTTCTAACAAGTTTCCAGTGATGCTGACATTGATGTAGGGAACACTGCTCTGACGTGAGAGGGTTAGTTACTAACTCAGAAGATGGGGCATGAAGCCCAGACTTGAGGTACAGCGTGATTATATCAACATATATGCTTCTCAGTACTCACCTTCTTTTGTTTTATTTTTATTTAATGGACACTCAGAGCATGTGCCAGGCACCCTTCAGAGGGTCTTAAATAGTAGAGGGAATTTATCTTTTATAACTACTTCTAAGGGACTGGCTACTTAGTGAGTAGGGGGGAGTCCAACAATTCATTGGGTCCCATCTGTGTCAGAACTTGGCTTTAAAAAAGAAAGGAAAAGTATTCAGTGATGGGGATACCGTGTGTGACGCTATTTTCCCACTGAGTTTTCTTTTAATTTCTTTTCATTTTCTCACAGATTAGAATGTTACCACTTTGGATTAGGGGTTCAAAGGGCTCCCCTGCTCCCTTGCAAGTCACCTGGTAAGCATGGTCGGTGTGCACGAGGTAGAGGGTGGTGGGAGCTGAACGGCTCAAGGGCGTCATCAATTTAGTCTCGGTTTTGGCACAGGTTGTTTCTGCTCGGCTTGAATCTGGAATGGGGAAAGTAGGAGGCGAAGCCAGGGACTGGGAGGGGGAAACTGGGGCCAGGTTGCTCAGTCCGTCTGCTACCGAGTCTGTGTTGAGCTTGATCTCGGTGTAGTAGAAGTCCTCTTCGCCATCGCTGTAGTCAGAGTCCCCAACACGCCTAACGCAAAAGAGAGCCAAACAACTGTATTAAACCATCCATTTTCTTGCCTTGAAATCTCACACATGCTGCTCCCTCTGTCTGAAATGCTTTTCCTCTCTCTTGTCTGCCTGGCAAACACTTACTTATCTGTCACATTTAACTGTCCACTTTTATGAAAGCTTTCCTGGACTTTTTCAAGCAATTATTCAACCACTCAACAAATCAATCGATTGATTATTCAACAATTTACTGAGAATCTACTAGGCCAAGGCACTGCTATAGGGTTCTCCAATATCAGAATACAGTAGGAAGAATAAACTCTATCTTGATGGAAATCATAGTTTAGTGGGCGAGACAGACAAAAAAACCATAAAGGAACAGATATTTAATAAATTAGGTAGTGATATGTCTCAGAAATTAAGTAGTGCAAGAATGTACTTAAGTTGAGTAAGTCCTAGGAGGTGTTATCTCAAATAGTGTTCAGAGGGAAGTTTTTCTCAAGAGGTGATTTGAGCAGAAACCTGAATGAGGTGTTGGGGGAACCCATGCAAAACCATGCAAAGAATGCACAGTGAGAAGGAGCACAAGGCTCTTTGAGTGGGGCGAGGAGATGTCTGCCAAGAAGGGAAGAAAGGTCAGTAACGCTCAAGGCATCAGGGAGAAAAATACAAACCATGAAGGAACAAATGGCAGAGGCAAGTTGCAGTAGGACTTTGTAGCCTGCAGAAATGGTTTTGGGTTATTTTCTGAATGTGATGGACGCCACTGGGGAGTTTAAGAAATCATCTTTTAAAAGGATCACTCTAGCTATTGTCTGGAGAATAAAGACAGGAGAGCAAAAGCAAAAGCAAAATAAAGGAGCAGATCAGAGAGGCCATGGTCCTCCAGGGGGGCGCTGGCAGTGGCTGGATAAGGGGTGGTGGTAGAAGTGATGAGAAGTCAAATTTGGGATGTACTTTGAAGGTTAGGAGCTAGGATTTAACTCATAACTTAGCCTCTGTGCGCCCTTTGAAATGTACTCATTTTATTTAATTCAATTTATTTAATTCCTTGGCATGCATCTGTAAGTTTTTTAAACCTCTATCACCTCCCTAAGACTGTGATTCTCAGGGTTCTGTCTTGTTCAGCCTTATGTCTCTCCACACACATCGGGCATGGAGTTGGCATGTATGAAATATTGACTGGCTGAATGAAGTTATTGTATGTTATTGTAGCACAATGATTACCAGGATAAATTCTGGAGCCACATTTCCTGGGTTCAAATCCTGGCACCTTCTAGATGTGTGTGTAATTTTGGTGCTCACATAGCCAAGTGCCTCATGTTCTTCATTGATAAAATGAGGTTATCATAGTGTCAGTTTGTTGGGAGGATTAACTGAATAAATTATACACTGCTTAGTAGCTTTCCTGACATAATAAGCACAACGTGTTTATTAAATAAAAATAGGGTTAGTATTGGAAGGATTCAATTTTTACCATCACCAGGAAAAGTGTCTTCTTGGTGCTTTTGAAATTCTTCTCCCTGAGTCATGGGAAACTGTACTTTGCTACAGAAAACTCTGGGTAAAATAAGATACCTGGCCATAAGCTAGATTTGCAGATCTAGCGACCTGGTTTTATGGAACAGCTAAGCAGAGACCTCTATCCACCTTCCAAGGATTATCCCCAAATTTCATGGACACATCCTGCAGTAGTCACTGACTCAGAATAAAATTTTTTTCCACTTAAAATCCCTACATAGAACTTAAAATACAAATCCCCCCCCCCTTTGGTCTTTTTGTCTTGCCAAATCAGGGGCTTCTTCCAGCATCCCCCCCCCCTCCCATCAGCTCTCAGGCTGAGGTGCCTGGGGAGGTGTCTTGGTGCTGTATCAGGTCTGGCTGGCCTTGGCTTTCTGTCAAGCATACCATTCAAGACCCCAGAGAATGGGACGAAGAATGTGCGTCTGTTCTATTCCTGTCCCCACTTCCTTTCCAGTAAAGGGCAGGCTGACTTGCTACTGGCTGCTGAGTGCTACTAATAGACCCACAGGCCTGGGGGAAATTGTGTCCTACACTGGATAAATCAGGATCAACTCTGGGAGTGCAAGAATGGAGTGAGATTTAAGAGAAATCAGTGTACTTTTATACTGGCGCGGTGTGCATGCAGCTACATCAGATGCAAGATATATTTCCTTTGGGCTTTGATAGGCTCCCCTCCCCGCCCTCACACATAGCCAACACTCATTAAAAAAGTTCTATCATTTTACCACCACATAACTGAGCTTCTAGATTAAGGCAGAGGCATGAGAGAGCTCATGCCCTGGGCTTCACACACAGATAGGCCTGGAGTCCTGCTAACCCAGGTCCCGCGCTGCAGCCGGCAGTAATTCATCAAGGCAATTTTAAGAGCCCCAGTAAAAAGGAAATCCTGGGGAAGCATTATGAATTTTATTCACCATGAGAGCACCCTAGGAGCACAAAGGAAAACTATGTGATGCCGCTTACCATCTATAAATACGTATATATGGTGTGTGCCTCTGTGCTGTGCTGAATAGGATTCAATTTTCTGGGCAGATGGACTTTAAAACAAGTACCTTAGCTCCTGACGATAGCTTTGCGAAGTCTTTCTAAACCTTTAAATAAGTCTGAGCCATTTACGTTGTGAGTAGTCCTGACAATGATTGAGGGGAGACATTGCAGCATTTCCTTCCTTAATGACGTCAGGAACAGGAATGTGGGTGTTCTGCCTCATACTACTCCAGTGTGGTATTTCTCGGAAGATGAAGGCAAACCCACTGGCTTGGGGAACAGAAATCCAGTCCAGCTGGGTCACACCCACACTGTTCTTTGACCTGCAAGTGGTGCTCAGAGGGGTCAGACTGTGCCCCCAAATATCAGCATTATGAATTAGGGAGCTAGATCCCTGTTTCTCTCTACTCCATAGTCCTACTGAAGGAGTTAGTACACAACAATCAGCAAAATCAAAATCACCTTAGAACCCTATTTTTTAACCATGTTTTTATGAATGATGCAGTCCCTAAATTTATCACTTGCAAGGCAAATTAGCCATAGATTTATTTCTCAACACTCATCTTGTTGGAAGAATTGCTCCATATCCAACCATTTGGGGTTGTGATCATGCATTTGACTTGCCTTATGCACAGCAGGTTATGACTTAGAGCTTTCCAAGGCCTCTTCTGAACAAGAAAGACCTAGACGCTAAAGAAGACTATGAAGATTATTGAACCATCGCCCTCTGCTGTGATTCCTAATCACTGCAGCTCCCAAGGCTTCATTTTATCTTTCCTTGGAAGGTTTTTTATAACAAGTTAAAGTGTAGGCTGTATAAATAAAGAGCTTATGAGAACAACCAAAAATGACAGAGCTCAGTCAGCAGGCATTTTAAGAACAGCAACAGAGCACTGATTGACACAGTGATTCTTCCTTTTCCACGACTTTGAGTCACCAATGCTCTCTACTCGCAAAGCACCCATTTAATCTTATAGTCAACTTCCAGGGGTCAAAATCCCTTGAAATGCAACCACAGATCCCAGCTTAAGACACTCTACCCTAGTGTTTTGTATTTTCCAAATCATTTTCACATATGTTTTTTTTTTACCCTTACAGGGGATATTATTGGCCTCATTTCCAGAGAGAACTGAGGCTGGAAGCAGTAACTTGCCTAACATCACCTAGTAAGTAAATGAGGGAGACTTTACAACCTTTAAATCCCACATTTGTTACTGTTCTATATTGAATTCTATTACATGCAGCGCCCATCTCCCTAGTGATTGGAAAGGCCACTCAAGTCCAGTCTCTATTCCTGCACTGAGAAGTTTCAAGGCACCATGCAGGTGTGCAGGTGCAGATGGCTGGCAGAGATCACATCAAGCTCGGAAGGGAGGGCTGCCTCACCCAAGGTGAATGGTCCGGATGTGTTTCTGGATACCGGCTGCTGTGCTCAACACCTTCCCACAGTTTTTCCAGAGGCATTTAAACATCACCTTCATAGAGTTCTATAAAGGAGAGAGTTACATAAAAATGAAAAGTAACCCATCAACACGCTCTTTCTGTCATCCCAACATAACGTTTCATTTACAAGAAAAGACTTTCATTAGAATATCTTCCCTTATCTTGACTATAACACAGCACACCATTCTAGAACATTTTCAGCTTATGAGAATCTTGGTGACTTTAGATATTTCTCCACACCCTTCAGAAACACTAAACTCTGATAGAATATTTAGTTCATTAAGATGGTCACAGTGTCCTTTAGGCATGAGTGACAGTGGCAAACATTCATTGAGCACTTACCATGTACCAGTTCATCTCATTTAATCCTAAAAGATGGATATTGTTATTATAATCATTTTACAGATTCATAGAGCATCAGTAAAACATGTCCAGACAATGAAGCAGCTACTAGCAAAACTGGAATACTAATCCGGAGAGTCTGGCCACAGAAACCACCTTCTTCACCAGGACACAATTCCACATTCTTCTATAAGAGGTTCAGTATTTTCCCAAAGCAGTCCAACACAGTGATTTAGAACACTGGCTTCGGGCTTATTTTCTTAAGTCCCCAGTTCCTTTATTTATTGAGTAGGAAAAATAATATCTCATTGGGTTATTATGATTAAATGAGGTTATGAAAATGAATCCTTTAGAATAACACAGGCATAATTATTCTACCAATGGCCACTATTGTTATGACTGTATTTCTTGGAGTAAATTTGACAAGGGATGAGTTTTCTGCAGGAAGGGCGCTTTTTGCTGAGATACTATCTCTTTGCTTATTGTTTCCTTGGGCATACTCACAACCGCTTCCATGTGCTCACCAAGCTCCATTTCCTCTTCCCTCTGGCCACATAGCTAGTCTCATTTCCCAGTCTCCCCTGCAGCTGTCACTAAATTAGGACCAATGGAATATGGGCAAAAATGATATACATCCCATCTAAGCCTCACCCCCATGCTACTTCCCAACACCATCCCCAGCTTGCTCTACTGACTAGATGCTGAGGATATCTGAGGGGACAGGGCAAAACCACTGCCTCTGGGTTCTTACTCTTTTGTTTGCTACAAACCCTATTTGGTAGTCTTGTTATAGATACCTTGTTATAGAAAGCTATAGATCCCTTCTTAGAATAATGATTGTAATGTCTTAAATAAAATACATAGAGTTACAAAGAAAAGTGAGTGCATTGAAGCAGTTATTAAAATATAAAAAATATTTAGTGGTATGGCAATTTAATATATTAAATAATATCTTCAAGTAGGTTCAGTAATTACCATAATTTCAAAGTGGTGTCAAGCATAGATAATATTTCATGATACCTATTAAAATTGCAATATGACGTGAAAATATCTGATTTCAATAATAAAGTTACAGGTGGCATTAAATTTATTTATTGTGAGTTGATATCTTAAATCATAATTGCAGGAAATGCAAAGTTACAGTTAAGAGGTTAATGATAACAGTGACATACCTTCCCCCTAAGTCATGACCACAGACCCCCTAAATTATGTCCATCCTTTGGGGATCTGTGGATTCCAGGTAGTGACCACCTGCACTAGAAGGAAGGAGTCTTGATTCCTGGAGGTTCTCTGTGTGGGCCAGAAACATCCCCTTTACCACCCTCACTGACCTGCCTGGATTGTGACATGAGAGGTAAAAAAGCCACTGAGGTTTGGAATTGGGTTATTTCAATCTTAAGCCTATCCTGACCAATAAACATAGGCGTGATGGTATCTTCCCTGAAGACTGAATTAAGGTAGCTTTGTTGATGAGTTTAATCAGATTTCTGTTATCAAGTTCTTGTGGTCCCCCCATCCTAGTCTGTTCTATGAATCATTTACACATTTAGAAGATGACTCATCCAGCCATTACTGATATCCTGATTCAGATAGCCATCTCCACTGAAGACTATGTCTTAGTTTCTCAACTGAAAAGGTACTTGGAAACTGCCAGAACTGAGGTCCTGTATGTTGGGAAGTGGTCTCTTTCAGGATGCTGGCAAGTGGAGATGAGCATATTATTGCAGTCGCCAGAGGAGAGTGACAGCAGAAAGAGCTCACTGTTCTGTGAGCTTCATGAGCCCAGGGCCTCACTGTGTCGCAGAGGCTTTGCCCAGTGGCCGGCATTCACACCACAGCAGCCTGACCAATACTGCTGCAGCTCCCGGGCATCATGAGCAGCTCACAGAATCATGCAGCACTGGGCTATAGGAGTGTCAGCTCCAAAGAAGCTCCAACTCTTTGGAGCTGAAGCTGTTCAAGGGAGGTTGAGAAGCAAAGATATGACTAGAAGCCTTTGAAAGTATATGATCCTATGGACACTGTGTTATTCTAAGGGTATTTTGTACAGGGTCCATGATCTCCTTGGGTCACTAATCTAAACACAGGGGATGTAAGACGAGCCAGGGGAGAGTTTAGATCCCACTCCCTCGCCCCCAAGGTTTGCAGAAAGGAATGCTGCTGGCTATTTTTTATGTAAAGCATAGAACTTGCCTTAACAATATTAATGAGCAAATCCTTACACTATGCATGCTTTCTGCCCATTTTTCAAATGATGAATTTATACTATAAAAAAATCTTCCACTTAAGGGAATTAATGACTCAAACTGAAATTATAGATATCTGGTAGTCAAATATCTGTCTAGAAATGAAGTCATGATTGATGAAAACATTTTGATTCATTTCAAATCTTTCTGTTGATAGTATTCTTCATTTTTTAAGCAAAATATTTATTTAGCAAGAAATATTCCACATGCCAAGGAGAGAGAGTGAAAGAAAGAGGCTACTCTCCAGGAACTTACATCATAGTGGGGAGAGAGAAATGACAATAAGTGGGAATTGTTTTCCATATGACAAGGTTACTGGAGATGGTTGTGGGGCTACTTGAGGTCAGGTGATGTGTCTAGAAAGCAACTTTTTAAAAAAATTTATTTATTAATACAAGCACTGGGTACAGTCAGAAGCGCAGGAGGGTGAGAGAACTCACCAGAGTCAGAGTGGGGAACAGAACAGGCAGACTAACGAAATATACTGCTGAGGGGAGCAGCGGGAGGCAGGAGAGGTCTGTGCGCCATGTGGGACCCTCGCTGGTGTCCGGGGATCAAACCGGGGGGCTGCAGAGGCTGCGGGTAGCTTCGCAGCCCAGAGCTCAACCGCTGCGCCACCAGGGGAGGCCCTAGAAAGCAACTTTTGAGCCGGAACTTGAAGGACAGAGAAGGAACCAGTCATGTTAGGAACTAGAGTTTCCCAGGTAGAAGGAAGAGTTACTACAAAAGTCTGAAGATAGGAAGAGTTACTACAAAAGTCTGGAAGATCAGAAAAGACTGAGTTTAGAGGGACAAGGGAGAGGGACTCATTTGTTTGAGATAAAGGGTAGAGGCAAGGAGGGCCAGATGCCAGAGAACCAGGCAGGAGCAGTGTTTTTAGCATGGTGGGATGGAAGTCAGACTGCCATGGATTAGAGAAAAAGTGGGATTTAAAGAAGTGGACAGAGCAAATGCCAACTTTTTCGGGAATTTTTGCCAATATATGAGCAAAATACGAATCCAAAGACTTAATGATATTTATTTGATTTATTTATATTCATTTGGTGGTTCCTACCAATTACTCAATTATATAAAAGCTTTCCTAATTAATATAATGTATTACACAAGATATCAAGCCAAATTCCTTCTCTATCTTAGGAATTTCTTAAAATCTCAAAATGTTGATTGCTTTAGTAAATGACAATTATAGTAATATTTTTGTGGCATAACATATTATTTATAACCTTGCTGTTTATAGTCCTTGTAATAATGTCACGTTGGTCTTCAAATTGTAAGTAACAAACTTGATATGGATTATAGGAAAATAAATGTCATTAGCATAATTCCATTCTTTAGTTATCATTCATCAGTTCCAGAGGCTGATAAAGAGACATCAAACCCCAAAATACAATAAAGTTGATCACTATCCTCTAAATCCTATAGAATTAGGATAAATTATTTGAGCATTATCTCCTCAGTAACGCCCACACCTTGTCTGGCTGGAACTCTGCTGAGGAGCCCAAAGAAATCTGTTGCCCCAAGAAATTTACAGTGGATATGAAAAAATATGATCAATTTTGCCTCCTTCTTTCTTTTTAATTTTGCTGAATTTTCAAGAGGCATGTTGGGGGATAGACTAAATAGTTTTTAGCAACATAAGCTCTTTGAGAGCAAGAATCAGGACTTCTAGCCCAACATGCTACTGCAACGCCTAACAAAACATACCAGTAAGTATTTGTTGTGTTGAATCTTGGCTAAGATGTGTTTTGGGGCAATGAGGCATATTTGAGACATCTTTACTTAGTCATTTTAGAATTTACTTAGTAAACAATCTATGTTCAAAAAATGTTTTTCAAAAAGATTATCATTCTGTAGAATTCAAGATGATTTCCCAGCATGATTGCCACTTGATTACCTTCTCTGGCTGTAAATTGCCTTCTCAAGGGAGATCCGTGGTGATGATGGGCACTGAATTATACATGGTTTCCTCTTCACTCCATATTATACTTTTTTCACTCCAACCTTATACACCTTCAATTGGCAGCAACTTGAGAAAGGTCTAAGTTCACCAGGAGAGGATGGAAAATCTACTGCAGGAAAATTATTTTCTAATTTATAATGTCTCAGGTCATTAGCATTAGCAATTAGAAGGCCTTTACACTTTAGATGCGCAGAGAAAATTTCTGTTGATTTGCAAAGTGGAGGCACTGATAGGAGTTCAGGAGGTAGAAGACCCTGGGAGGCAGGAGAGGATGAATTCCTCAGCGGCCTTTTGCCAGGCTACCAGCAAACAGTGACTAAATTCTCCTGGACAAAATGCTACTCTGCTCTTCCAGAATTCTGATAGCCCTCTGGGATCTGGAGACCCCTTTCTTTACTCGCCTTCTCAGGCTTAGGAGTGGAAATGGCCATGCTCTGTTGTTAGCTGCTCAGGTAATGCATCACATCCATCTACTTTCCCCAATCCTGTCTACACTAAGTGGCCTCTTTATTGAACTCTTCTCAATTACCCCACTTGGGTATACTACCTGCCTCTTGCTAGATCCTTGACTGATGCAGGGGAAAAGAAGTTACAAAAGAATATAAACATCATCTTTTGTGGGGAGGAGCTGGGGTACAGAATGCAAATAAGAATGCATTATTGTATGGCAGAAATATTGGGGCAGGGTTATCTTACTTTTCATTCATTAATAGCAAATTTAAAAAATACCCCATCTTTAATGAGAAAGTTATTTCTTTAAAAATGGAGGTCACTCTATAATACCTGCTGAAGTAATTACAGAGAGCACAAGTACACGAACATCATTATGTCAACTTTAATGAAATCAAATGGCCTCAATCTACACAAGCAAAGGATGTTCTTGCATTAAACTATGAGACCCCATAAATGGCAATGAAGTACTTTTCAAAGTCCCTAACACCCTCAATGGAAACAAGTCCTTTGTCTACAAATAGGCTGCTTGCTGTTGCATTAAAGGAAAGCAAGTTATGGGAAGAGAAGAACAGGAAAACATAGCTCAATAAACGACGTCCAGGTTGCCCACGGGTACAAGCTCGCCCAATGAAACCAAAGCAAGCAAAGCTGCTGGCAGTTGCAGGAGCCAAGTCTGAACAATTTGTGCTTCAACCCCGGCTTCTCGGCGCATCTCTCACAGATATTCACAAAGCTGCATAAAGTAGAGGGAGGCCACTGTGCTCAGGAACTGCGATGTGTTAGGGTCTTCACACATTTGCCTTACTCACACTCCACTTCCACTCCCAGGAGGATCAGCTCCCAGCCGTCACAAGCAGACTCGTGGAATCTCACATGAACCCGAAGTGAGATATGCAGCAGCTTCCAGGCAAGCTCTTTAGAATCACCTAATGTTGAGCCTGTGGGCTCTGATGGTTGGAGAGAACTTCCTGGAGATTCTTCACTAGCTCTCAGACTGCCTGACACCAACTTCTTTGGGCAACAGGCTGCTATGTTTGGCTGAGGCTTCCCTCACCTCTCTGCTCACCCTTCCTGTGACAATCCTTGATCCTGTTTATGGATCATTTCTTACTGAGGGAATTGAGAAGGTGCTCAGGTATGTTTTACATGATGACTGGTGTGTGTGTGTGTGTGTGTGTGTGTGCTGGGTGGGGGTAGGGACGATGTTCATGTATCCAAGTCTCTGACCATGGTCTCTGGGAAAGAAAGGATCCAATTTTTCTGTGCAGCTGCATTCGACGTTTCACAGCCTGCCTCATGGGAACCCACACCCCTGGGTGGAGGTGCCAGTTGCTCTCTAGGATCAAGAGTTCCACTCAGACCTTCAGCAGGTTCTAAAAGACTAGTAAGTGAACAGATATATTTGGAAATCTGGCTACTGTCTCAAAACTGTAGGGATTCCAGTTCTTTCCTTTATTGGGAAAGCAGCCTTATACACGCCATCTCGCCACTACAGAGCTTTATTTATTTTTTTTATTTTTTAAATAAGAGAACTGAGCAAGATTAGTGGTTTGGCATCTACAAGGTATATGAGGGTGATACAAAGCAATGGGTGAATTAAAATATATGCCAAGCATGGATTAAACACCTCCCACCTAATAAGCACTGTTGATAGATTGTGAGGATAACAAAAAAAGTTTTTGTCATAAAATACAGAATGTATTCCTTTGTCTCTGGCTTCTTTACCTCAGTACAAAGTTTTGAGACCACCCACTGTTCCATATATTAATAGTTTCTTCCCTTCTATGGTGCTATAGTTTTCCATTGTATGAATGTACCTCAACTTGTTTATTCAAATTGATGGACATTTGGGTTTTCCACTTTAGGTAATAATGAATAAAACTCTTACGACTAATTGTTTACAAATCCTTTTGTGGATATACATTTTCTTATCTCTTAGGTAAATATCAAAGAACAAAATGGTTGGGTAGCAGGGAAAGGGTATACTTAACTTTATAAGACATTGCCAAACTGTTTTACAAAGTGATTGTACCATTTTACAGTCCCACCAGCAATAAAATGAGTTCCTGTTCCTAAATCTGGTATTTTGTACAGCAAAAAGTGCACACTGTCCCCACTTCCTTAAGTTTCTATAATTAGCAAAATGAATCTATAGTCACGGGAGTCAGATCAGTGTTGCCTGTGGCGAGGGGAGGCATCTGCCTGCTGGTATTAACCGGCATGGTGGTTACACAGGTGGACACAGTCAAACTCAGTGTTCATTTTATCATGTGGAAATGATACCTAAGTAAAGCTGATTTTAACGGATTTCTATAATAAAAACAAAAGCACTCATGACTTCATATAGATTCATAGTCACTATATATTTTCTTGACCCGTGGATTGTAAAAGTGCGTCTCATCTTTGGGAATATCTTTGGGAATATCTGTAGGTTTCTAGATTTGGTAAGTGATCTGGACAATTTCTGAAGTCCTCTGAGCTCCAATGTTCCAGGTCCTATGTACTGCGTGGCAGGTTATTCTAAGATCCTGTCGCTAAATTGCCTAGCCCTCACTCTTCTTTACCCTCATCCAATCAGCTCCTCCATTCTGGCTGGCGATGCTGTGTCATCACTGAGAAATCTGTACAGTGTGACCCTGAGCTGCTTTTCTTAGCACCGCCCTCCCCAGCAGCTCTAACAGATGGGTCTATTTCTGGAGCAGCAGTTCTTGCAGAAGGTGCTCTCTGCTCAAAATTAGTGGGTTAGGAATTAAGTCAGCTCAGAGACTGGCAACATGCTTATTCGTGAGGACTTTCTGGGTTTGTTTTCTTTTCAGAGCAGTCATTCACAGTTTAAAGTGATTCATTACTTTTTGGTTCTGAAAGATTGAAAATGCAGAGTGGAGCAAATGATTAATTCATTGTTTACTACTGCACGACTATTACTGAAGCATTTTTTGTTAACTCAGCATGTTTCTCTGACTTGATATTCTCTCTACTCCACAGGTAAAACTGCATAGTCAAGACATCTGTGAAATAAATGAAAATGATGAAGACTGGAATTCAGTGATTGCCTTTGAGTTGCTGTTAATCTGGAATCTAGAGTCCTGAGTCAGATTTCCTTATATGGCCTCCAATTTCTGTCACCATTATAACTGCCCTGACCCTTTTCTTCATCATAGGCTGGCCTCTCCCATTAACCCTAATTAAGTATCAGGTGTCCGAGGGGCCCAGTGACATCCTGTGGCATTAACGGGTCAATATAGGGTCAGAAGGGAGGAAAGAGACAAGCACCTCCTTTTCTTCATACCCATGATTCTCAAATTTCCTATATAGTCAAATGGGCAAAATGGGAAAATGGGCAAAAGAGAAAGCAAAATATTCGTAGCTCATGTTTATTGTTCATATAATCCTCACAACAACCCTATCAATGTGGTGGAATCATCAACAAATGAGGAAACTGAGGTTTAGAGAGGTTAAGTGAGTTTTGCTTAAGGTCTCATAAATATTAGAGCTGGAGTGTAAATTCCACACCCTAAAGTATTTTATCTTGTGCAGGAGTAGAAAAACACAGAACCTAAAGGAATCAGGAGTCTGACATGGAGAAAAGCACATTTCTAATTAGTTATCAGCATGTTTTGATTTTCTAGAGGTCTTCTGGATTGATGGTTAAAGCTATCTTTACATAGAATTTTTCTAACTCCAGGAGAGGTATCCAAGGTCACTGCGTCACCTTGTGGTCATGATGGGAACTGCACCCACAGACCCAGATTCCTGGCTCACATTACCAGGGTTTTCCCTGAGCGTGGAATTACTGTCTGAAATCTCAGAGTAAAAATTCTGTTAGAACTGGGCTTGACACAGTTGATTGACTTATCTCTAGACCCAGAAGAAAGATTTTCATTCCCCTTCTCACATTCCTTCCTACGTTGGCTCAAGTTCTCTTAAGAGTGAGGGTCCTTCATGCAGTAAGGTGGTTTTCTCAGCAGAGAGCCTGGAGTTCTCGCTGCCCTAGATTTCTTTCCAAATGCTCTGGCACTCCCCACTTCCACCCTGCCATGTAAAGTTGGTTGTAGCTGTGTCTCATTAGTTCCTTTCTACGTTATTCTCCTCTGTGGGCGGAGGAAAATGTGGATTCTTTGAATTAATTTGTCCCAAGAATTTCCTCTTTGCTATTTCAGCTAAACTGATCTTATCCCTGCTACATATGAGCTACATGACTTTGGGCAATTTACATAATCTCAAAGATTCTCTTCTGCAAAATGGGAAAAAGAATATGCCAAGCATTTTTGTGATGTTTAAATGAACTGCTACATTTAAAAGCATTTTGTAAACTACAACTAAGTGTGCAAATGCAGCTATTATCAGCAAATATTTTTTCCTCACTACTGATAGTGAGATAATAATGCACATCATGCTTTTCCTCTGTCATATAAGTGCACAGTGGACAGAAAGAGATGAGAATGAGGAGTCCTTTTATGGGAGTATAGATGAAAGAGAGCTTCCATATGAGGGGAAAGGTAAGGACTATTGCTTCATTATCAGATATAGGAAATGCCACCTCCTCTTTTGTTTGGGGTTCTAAATGTCTATCATGATATATCCCATTTTTAGTACATGGGGGCTTGGGGGTTGTAAGAGTTTTTCTACTTAAGTTCACATTTAATTTTCATGAGTGTCCTGAGACACGTGTGCTAAAATTTGTTTGACTGTTTTACAGATGAAGTCCTAGAGAAAGACAGATAAACTCAGTTCTGAGTGTTTGCTTATTCCTATTATCCAGCATCCTGTGGGATGGGTCTGTGCCCACTTCAAATAAATGCCATTTTTTAGCCCAACGAATCAATGCTAATAAACTCAGAAAGTGGCAAAATCCCAAACCATATCCCAAAGTCACAATGAAGCTGGTTTTGTACTTTTGAGTTCCTGCTTTGGCCTGTGGATCTATCTTCCAAAGGATTATTGGTAAATCAGATATTTGAACAGAGAACTCAAATGCCAGAGGAGACAGGAGTAGTGGAGGGTTCCCGACCAGGACATAACTGCCGATTTTGTCTGCGAGCTAAACACTAAGTATGGGACAGAAAGAACTCGGGCTTCTGAGACCACAAGACTCACTTGTATATGGCCATTTACATCTCAGTAGAAAATCAGACTGCAACTAGCACCAAGCATGTGATGACATGAAAGATGTTTGAAGGAGCCAGTAGGGGAAGGGGTGAGAAGACAGGGCAGCACAGTGCTGGAAATCCTCCTAGAGGTTCCTTAACCCAGAGCTGAGGATGCCAAGAGAGACTTGGTTGCTGGTCTAACCTGGGCAGCAAAGAACTAACTAGATCTTAAAAAAACAAAAAAGATTCTATAAATGCCATTTTGTTATGAAGTTTTTTTTTTCTTTTTCCTCTATTACTAGAGGAAAGTTAGTTGAAGTTAACTTCCCCTAAGTTAGTTGAAGTCTGTAACACTTAAATACAATTCTGATCAGTGCAATCGCATTGCAATGCAAGAGGATGAATTTTGTCTCATGGCTACTTTAGCAATCTAAGGCTCTGAGTTTTCAACAGTGAACTTTACACATACTGTGCTCTGAGTTTTTGTCAAGGGCTGGGCCCTGCCTGATGAGAGCCTGGATCATGCTCGGATGACCCTAGATAGAAAGTCTGTGCAGCCTGAAGCAACAGGATAAGACTTCAGGTCTATGCATCTGTCCTGCCTGCATGTTCCCATTGCTACAAGTGCCACTCGCTCTCCCAGACTAGTCAAGCGAAGACCCTGCATCCCTGGGGAGTCACAGAATGCCAGAACAACTCTAGCCCCCCTGCTGGATGAACTCTGTGTGAAACAGCAGCTCCTCAAACCACTGCCTCCAGGAAGGACAGGAGACTACATTAATACTTGGTCTCTGGGTAAAGCTTGCCTATATAACCTGGGAATGATGTTAAGAGAGCTGCCCGGAGATATGGTGTTGGCTCAATGCCATCTCTTTGTTTTCTTTGAACTGAATTGGAGGGACGAGGTTGTATTGAAGTCCTCAGGGTTTGGTTTTGAATTTTCCTTTGTGAATCATCATTAATAATGAAGTTACCAATACCAAATAAAAGACCAAAATAAAAAACAAGAATTTCATATTTAAATGGTAATAATATAGAAGTGTTACAATGTTTTCTCGGTATAGCAATGGTATTGCTTTATTCTATGAAACAGAAATGATTTTTAAAAATTATGAGTGAACATAATTTAAATGTATGTGAAGAGAATGAAAAGAATATGAGTTTCAGGTTTAAAGGGGTTAAAGGGCAGCTTGGCTTATTCTAACCTGCACAACAGGGGCGGAGGGTGGAATTTAATGTAGACTTTCTGATCCTTAATTTCCTCATCTCAAGATGGGAAAATAATACTGTTACAGGTCTGCTATGAGGAGTAAATGAAAATATAATATTTCATTTATTAAATCAACTTATTAGAATTCCTTTTATTCTTTTTTTTTAACTTTTTTTTTTTTAAGATTTATTTTTATTTATTTATTTATACAAGCACTGGGTACAGTCAGCGCGGGAGGGTGAAAGAATTCACCAGAGCCAGAGCGGGGAGCAGAGCAGGCAGAAGGACCGAGTACACTGCTGAGGGGAGCAGCGGGCGGCAGGAGAGGTCTGCGCGCCATGTGGGACCCTCCTCCAGTGGCCGGGGAGCAGCCGGGGATCGAACCAGTACTGCAGAGGCTGTGGGCAGCTTTGCAACCCAGCACTCAACCACTGCACCACCAGGGAGGCCCTAGAATTCCTTTTATTCTTAATTTAGGAAATATATAATTTTTGGTAGGGATGCACATATATTTATCACATATATTCATAGGTCAGTTTTCATGTTGAAGCAAAAATACATTATTGAGCAAATGAATATAATAAAGATTCCAGCAGAACTTCCAGCCCAGGTGCAATGAACACTCCAATGTTCTTTTGTTAGGAAGTTTTTTTTTTTCTTTTTCCTCTAGTACGTGACTCTCCCCTAAGTTAGTTGAAGTCTGTAACACTTAAATACAATTCTGACCAGTGCAATCGCAAACAACAATTAATAAGTTTGCTTACTTACAGCTCTTTCCCTTTCAAGATTCATGGCCAGGGCCTCAGCACCCTTATCTACAAGGTCAGGCAGCCAACTAGTTGGTCTGTCTCTCCAAAGCCATGCCCCAATGCCTGCATCTTTCCCCCCCTTGCCTTGCCTCCCTTGTCTGGGGATTTCACCACAAATGGTTGTGCCTGCTGAAAAATGATGCTATCAATGTAACAGATATGGACAGAGTTGTGCATAAAAGGAACCTTGGTCTTTAAACGGGTGCTCAGACCTTACCGGACTACCCAGGTCTGCGACCTCATGCATGAGTAATAAAGCTTCTCCTGACCTCACCATTCCTGAAGTACCTCTTGTTCTTCCTCTGCCTGGGTAAAAGGCTAGAATTCACTTCTACAACAATGTAAATTTCACATTCGGTTTTATAAAAATAAGATGCAAAACACTCTTTCCAACAACACATTCAGGGCAGGTTGAAGCAGAAAAGAGAAACTGATATCAATTATATTTTACAGAGGGAAAAAAAAGAAGACCCACCAAAAGAAACCTACCTTGGAGTTCAGTTTCATAACTTGCCAAGAGAGTTAAGCCCTAGATTACCTGACGCTAACTCTTTGGCCAGCTCAGCAATTATCACCCAGAATGGGAGAGCATGATTACGTTGAAGAAATGTATCAATGTTTTAGTCACATACCTGCTTCTATTCATCAAAAGGGGCTGGAGGAGTGTGAGATTCAGCCCCTAAGCTCAATTCATCCCTTTAAGAGCAGATGCAAAGCACGTTCACGCGACTAAGGAAAGGGCGCCACGTAGTCAACAAACCAACCTTTCTTTTCCTGGGAATGGGCTCGTCAAAGAGGAGGTTGCTGGCCTCTGCCTCATCGATGCCATCGTCCGCCGGCGCCAGGCTGCGGAAGGGCTTGAAGCTGTCGGCAGACAGCGGCGGGGACGGCGTGGACGGGTTGGACTGGTCGCTGGGGGCGCTCCAGCTCCAGTAGCCGCTGCTGCTGGTGCTCGACGGCACGCCCCCGGCCTCCTTCCAGGATCCGCTGAGCCCCTCTGTCCAGGCCACAAACACAGCGTCAATACCCAGCCGAGGTGAGCCCCGGGGTGGGGGATAGGGCCCTTGATCCTATTGTTAGGGGGAAAAGGATGTCCTAAAGCTAATTCCATACAGGCTTTGTGGGCTCCACCCGCACCCCAGGCCAAAACCAAAGACACTGGGAACTCCAAATCCCATTACCACCAAAGGGAAAGTGGCTGGGACCTGAGGGTGGGGTTAAGCAGCCAGGTTGGTATAAAGCCAGACACGTGGGCTTTGGAGGGGTCCCCCATTTTGGCTCTCCGCCAGCTCACAGCGTCCGGCCAGCTCTTGAGAGTGCCTTTGGGTTTCCAGGTCGTCGGATCGGGTAGGACGCATTAAAGACTTTATTTCCCTATTTTCTCCCTGAGTTGTACATTTTCCTTATTTCCTTTTCCCTTGTAAATAAACCTTTTATTAACCTTTTGTGTGTGCCTGTAGTGGAGTATTCATAAGTCCCTTTTAAGCGCGCGGGTGAGGACCCACAGCCAGGAACCCGTTTAATATCGGGGCTGTCCTATAACACTATCACTGCGAAAGCACTTTCAGCCCGCTCAGTTATTTGCAACAGCTGGGTATGGAAGTTTTTACCCTATTTATTCTTTAAAAAAGCCACATAATGTTTATAAACAGTCATCTACCCACATGATCACAGGTTCTTCTAGCAGTTTTCGGATGTGTTTCATGTACCGTTAGTTCCTTAGGGTGATAGTGACGAATATAAGAAAAAAATAAAACAAGAAACCACAAACTTGCTAAGTTTGGGGAGCTCTGTATTTATTGACTGCAGTATTTCTAAGAGGGAAATCATTTTCAGTATTTGGTCACAGTGTTTCTCCCTCATTTTAAGTTTTTAAAAGAAATTTTCATAAGGACTGTGGTCCTTGGAGTACATTTCGTGGAAAAGTTAATCTCAGATTTAAGAAGCTAAGAGAAATAATAATTTCTCTGTAAAGTTTTTCTACCTAAAGTCGTTTCCCATGCTGGTAGTGACTTATTTTTGGTGTTTTACATTCTCACAATGCTTAGTCATGCAACTTCATGAATTCTCACAACTGTCTCTCAGAATAAGGATTATTATGCATCTTTTACAGATGAGAACCTTGTGCACCAGAAATTTAGTGATTTGCATTTGGGCCCCAGGCTGAAACCTTGGTCTACCTGTTGACCTTCTCTCTCTGACAGTGCATGTGGGTCCTGTGTTGTGAGCCTCTTCTTTTATCTCCAGAAAAGCTGAGATCAGAGAAGAGTTTATTGGTATTAATGACTGATAAGACTGGTGTTGAATTTTACCCTGCCACTTGTGGGAAAAAACATTACGAAATGTTTGCTAAGGTAGAAAGATCTTTGCTCAGCTAGAATGTCTTCAGGGGAGTTCTTTTAATCACTGAAGATTTGCTCTACTATTCCAGATGCCCAGTCTTAATTAACATTTGTATAAATTCTACTTTCTTTTCAAATAATTTCTCCATATTTATGTGTATTTGGAATATATTAAAGCTATATTCTAACTACAAGGGGGGAAAATCCCAAATTGCCTCATTAAAAAAATACTGTTAACATTTGCATAATTGGTAATGAAGTGAAGAGAAACAGTAGACTAACATTCATGGATAAACTTCTTGACTAGTTTCACCTAATTATAGACTTCCAGCATATTCCTCAGGTATATGAAGTAAAAAGTTCAGTTAGAGGAGTGAAGTTTTGAGTTGTAACATCAGAAGTTACCCATCTCATTAAAGCAAGATTCTAAAGAATCAAATGTCATTTATGCAGGCTCACGCCTTGCCAACATCAACAAAACCAAATCAGCTTCTCACTCCCTGCAGTCTACACAGAGAATGAAGCACTCACTGGATCCGAGTTGCCTATTATAAATAAGAATGCTTCATCCCATATAAGACAGCTTCAAAGAGGAGCCTAATGTAGGGCCTTAGGTAATATTACCTAGTGTGACAAACTCACTTGGCAGGCCCAGGAGGCTTATAAATATACTGCAGCATACGCTTATAAAATAAGTTCATGGTGCTAAATGTGTAATCATGTTAAATATGTGGGACTGAATTTATTTTGAGAACCAACTATTATTACAATGTGGTTACATTGCTTCATGTCAATGCCAAATAAATAAATAAATATCCTGTTCATTTGCTTACTTGGCAATGACATTTCTGCAGAAACACTATTTAATCAGAAAGACAATGTGATATAAAAATAAGTTTTTTAGAAAAAAGTCAGAATCAATTCATAATATTTTTTAGAGAGCAATGTCTCCTTCTCTGAAACCAATATATGCCAAAAAGGCACTGCTAGAAACTCACTCTTTTTGTAGACCCACATGCTGACAATATGATCCTTTTGGGCACAGAAAAGGATCACTGCAGTTCCCAAAAAGTGATTTAGTTCTACATGTTCAATCTCTATATCTGTATAGATTTAATTTCTATAAATAAAATGATTTCCATCTAAAAAAATTAGACTTTTTGGTGATAAATTGCTTTTTTAAAATTAAATCAGAGATAGAAGGCAATTTAGGATTATTAGTTGGGTAGTTTTCAAATGCTGATGAATTCTGAATTTGTTTCTTTAGAATTCTGCTAATAAAAGTATGCCTTAAAGGAGCAAAAGGTTTATTTGAGTTCTAACTTTTCAAGACAAGAACATTTTTAATGTTCCCAATTTAAAAAGATTATGTTAAAATAATGTTAACATAAATTATGTTAAAATAATGATTATGTTAAAATAAATTTTCCTCCTCTGAGAATTCCATGAATTTCTGCAGTTCCTTTTTCCTAGAATAGGATTTTTTGGGTGGACCTTCAGTTTTGCTTTTGTGGTAATCCTTCTTAGCGGTGTTGCCAACTTGAGAGAGGGAAATCAGGACACCTGTTTGCCAAGAGGCTTTGAGTAAAGAGGCCAGGATAGCAACAGGTGTGGTCAGGTTTACCTTAGCTATTCTTTTTTTTTTTTTTAAAGATTTTTTTTTTTTTTATACAACAGCTAGGGTACAGGCCAGAGGCACGGAAGGGTAAGAGGATTTACCAGAGACAGAGTGGGGAGCAGAACAGGCAGACGGACCGAAGACACTGCTGAGGGGAGCAGTGGGCGCCACAGGAGAGGTATGCGGCACCATGTGGGTATCTCTCTGGCCGGCTGGGAATTGAACCCATGCTGCAGAGGCTGCGGACAGCTTCACGGCGCTGTGCTCAACCTGCTGCGCCACCTTAGCTATGCTTACCTTAGCTGGGCCTCACCCTAGCTTGTCAATCATGATGGCAAGTGACTGATTTATGGTATTAACTTGAATTCCCAGCATTCTGATCATTTTTCCTACTTATAACTGGAATACATTTTGGTGAGGACTCATAGGCATTCAATAAATTTATTTTAACACCTCTTCTTACATCCACATTAAGTGTGAACAACAGCACAATCCATAATTGACTAGGTTGGCTTGACACAAGTTTTCCCTTGCAGCTATGTTTCTTTCAGTGGCCTCAGTGCATTACATTTCAGTGACCTGCAATCTGGCTTCTACTCATGGCTAGCCCGCTGTGAATGTGCTTCCCCAAACCACTCGCGAACTTCTTTTTGGGGCAAAATTCTGTGCTTTTCATGCTTGACCTTCTGAAGCATCAGCTATCTCTCCCAAAAGATAATTTTTCCCTTGGTTTCTTGGAAAAAACACTTCTGATCTCCTCTATTTCTCCTGTCATCCCTTGAGTTCTTCCTAGGTTCTCTTCCCTTACATGATGGAGCCTCACCACTCCCCCCTCCTCTGCCATCTTCTCTTTGTCTCCATGACTACACAGCTCTCTCAGGGTGAGGTCATCTACTCTCATGACTTCAAAATGTTATCTTTCAATGTTATCTTTCAATTCTTCATCCTCAGCCCGGATTTCTCTCTGAGACTTCACTAAAATCTCCATCAGATATGATTGTTATGATCTTCAGGTATTGCCTACTAAACATGGTTCAAACTGGAGTTATCTTTTTTTCAGCAACCCTACCTCTTTCCCCAAACATTCACCATTAGATCAATTTGCCTTTGATTCCTGTCCCAGGCAGTGAACCTGCTTGCAGATGCATATCATCTGGCTGGAAGTCACTTTGTTATTCTCCCTCCTTCATCCTCTCTGTTCATCACGAAGTCCTGTTGATTTGACCTTCTTCACACTTCTCAATTATACTCTATTCATCCCCACTGTGACCACCAAGGTTGAGGACACCATACAATTTTTTTTTTTGTTCTATACTCCCCATTATATTTTTCCAGTGCCTAAGTCACCTTGAAACCTCTTCTGTAGCCTCAGATTAATTCCAAACTCCTCACCAGGCATACATATCCCCTTATGAGATATCTCCTGCAAGGCTCTCCAACTTCATCTCCTGCTGTCCTCCTGATTTATCATATTGAATTTTATGAGTCAATATTATATCATGATTAAGATAGTAGATCTGGGCCTCCCCTGATGGCGCAGTGGTTGAGCGTTGGGCTGCGAGGCTGCCCGCAGCCTCTGCAGCGCTGGTTCATTCCCCGGCCGCTGGTGAGGGTCCCACAAAAAAAAAAAAAAAAAAAAGTAGATCTGGAATCAGAGAGATAAGGAATCACAATTTCAGCTTTGCTATTTACAAGTAATTAATCCCCATGTACCTCAGTTTATTCATCTATAAAATAGTGATAATATCTCATAGAGTTGTGGGAATTACATGAAATACAGCAAGCCTAATACTGGGCACATATTAGCTCAATAAATGCTAGCTATTCCTATGGCTATGATTAGTATTCCTCTTCTCTTCCTAAAGAGACTTATACTATTTAGGAGTATGGACACTATTTTTCAATATTGTATTCAAGCCATCTAGCAGGTGCCTGGAAAATATATATAAAATGAATGTATGAACAAAATAATGATATTTGATTAAGAAGTCTGGGAATACTTTTTAAAAATGTTTAATCTTTAGGGTTCTTTAACTCAACTACCTCTCCAATCAAACAGAAATAATGCTGGGGAAATAACTTCATTACCAATCTCCATGCTCCTGGGGAAAAAGCACACAAGGACTGCAAAGATGTCTTCTGGAAAGGTGGTAGAGCTTGATAAGTGAGAGTTCGATGGATAGAGGTATGAATGAGATCAGTGGGGTGTCTGGGGAGATAAGAAGAAGGCTGATAGATCTGGGGTCACCATTTCTTCCACATTTCCTCCTCGTTTCTTGCTAGCAGAGAAGGGCTAGTTATTCATGGTATTTGATTGGAATGCGATCTCTCAAAGAGAGATTCTACTCTGGCTATCCAGGGGTGCTTCCTCATGCCCTGTATATCCCAGGCTTACCATTCGGTCGCACTGGAGGGCTTCGAACCAAAGGACTGGTAGATAAGCTGGTTAGTACCATTGCGGCTGTGACCTTGTCCATGTCCAGTTCCTCTGAAGATTTCCTGTAAAATAGGGAGGGGCACTGTTAATTGTGTTCTCTCAGCACCTACAGTGGGCCAATACCATGTGCTACATGCTACCACACACATTTACTCCTTGAACTTATTCCAATGAAAATGCAATATTTTGTTAGCTTTACTGTAAAGAAGAGGAAGCTGGGGTCCAAAGAGGAAGTGATTTTGTCAAAATCATATATTAGGAAGAGATCAATCATCCATTGGTCATTCATCGAACAAGTGTCTATTGAGAGTATGCTGATGGGTAGTATTCTAAGCACGGGTGATGTGTAGAAAACAGGCAAGGCTAATGGGGAGAAACACAACTATGAGTAAACAAGCAAAAGGGAACATAACAAGTTCTGACAGTGACAAGTGCTTTGAAGGACATAAACAGGTTGACACACAGTGACTGGCTGCACTTAAGGTGCGGGAAGGTTTCCTTGAGGAGGTGACAGCTGAGATGAAGTATGAGGGGGGAGGAGCCCGTTCAGAGGAGGTGGGAAATGCACTCCAAGCAGAAGAGACAGCTGTGTAAAGGCCAGGCTGCAGGAATGGGCATGAGATATTTGAAGAAAGGGGAGAGCAATTTGGCGTGATCGATTGGGGTGTATGGACATGGAAGGCGTTTTATTTTATTCAGAGTGGAACAGGTAGTCAGTGGAAGACTTTAAGTAGGCATAAAGATATAACATAATTAATATTTTAAAAATAACTGAGCTACTATATGGAGAATGGATTTTAGAGAAAGCAGAACAGAAGCGGGGAGGCCAGTAAGGAGATACAGCTGGGAGTGCAGATGACAGGCAATGGTGGCTTGTGCTAGGGTGGGAACAGTGGCAGAGAATCTGGTAGGACTGGCTGATGCCCTGAGTGTGGGAGATCTAGCTAGGGTGGCTCCCAAGTGTTTGTCTTGAGCATTAACCACATCTGCTGCAATGGGAGAGTGGAAGAGAAATGCAATTAGGGTGTTTGAACTCTAGGGCTCTGCTTTACTTTCTGTTAGAGGCAGGCTGGGTCACAGGTGTAAGTGACCAAGTTGTTAGAGTGAAGAGACATTGGTGATCATACATTGAGATGAAGAAGTTGCTCTGGTTCATTAATTTTGGCCAGTTAACCCTGAATAAAGGTTCATAAGATAATGATCATTGTGAACAGAGTCAGCTTGTATGAGCTTATTTCAATATAGAAATTAATATCGAGAGGCAAAAATTTATGTAGTACATTGACATCAGATAAATTGCACTACCTCCTGAGAAATGAACATTTTCAAATTAGGAACAGTTGAACAAGCACAATAGAGGATTAATAAGCCATATCAACAAATGTATTATCACTTAGACAAATGTGGCTTTCATTCACAGGTTTGCTATATAATTTGTAAAAGCAATGAACTCAGAGATAGAAACTTTTGCTATCGCTTCACAATACAGTGGGGAAAGAGTCCGAAAATGAAGAAAAATCAAAGGGTTCCCAATTTTGGGGTAAGGCTGATTAATTAATTTCATCAAAAAGTTACAAATATTATTACAACTTGACTCTTTAATATCCACCATGATGCTGAATTGCTGATCAAATTCTACTCTTCCAACCCAAGGTGTCAAAAGATGAGAATCTTTGGAATTTTCTTCTATAGTTCTTCTCAAAGTACCTTATTCTCTTTTTCAGCAAAATGTTCAGTCATGAGATAAATGATTTGTTTCAAAGACTGTTAATTAAAAATACTCCAGGAAAGCACACCTCAGAGTACACCTCAGTGACATTCACTCTGTAGAGGTTTGCAAGACGATGTTCCACACTTAGGAAAGAACTGCTTGCTCCTTTGGCTTACCATTTCAAGATTCTACAATATGCACAATTTATAAAATTCTTGCACTTGGGAGTAAAGGTGATGTCAGTTCCCCACAGAAATAAAGTCTCTTGCAACACCACCAGGGAAAGGCTATCAAGCACCTTAAATTAATTTTGAGTGTTTTGTTGGCTCAAACTCCCCATATAGTTATGGTCACAGGGGAAGGAATAACTTGGGGGCCCCAATGGAGAAAGGCCGGTTATACAGACTGCATGTAGACACGGGGTCTCCTGTTACTGTCCTCCCAGACCCCAGCCGTCAGGACCAGTCCACCCCAGTGCAGGGCACACAGGAGCAGGCTGCTCTGCTGTCCCTTCTGAGTCCAAATTATAGGAGCTGCTGACTGCTCTTTTTGATTTCTCTTATTCACAAAAGGGTTAAGAACCTGGATAAGAGGCCCAGGGGTCTGCCACAGGGAAATGGCATAACTTTGTGGGGTAAGGTCCTGATTTCTAAAGGGAATTGCTATCCAGTCTCACCTTTTCCTCGCCTCTGTCTTGGTTTTAGGGATTTTTTTTTTTAAAGATTTATTTATTCATGCATACAAGAACCAGGGTACATGCCAGATGTGCAGGAGGGTGAGAGGATTCACCAGAGACAGAGTGGGGAACAGAACAGGCAGACTGACGAAATACACAGCTGAGGGGAGCAGCGGGAGAGTCAGGAGAGGTCTGCCATGCCATGTGGGATTCTCGCCGGCGGGCCGGAATCGAACCCGCACTGCAGAGGCTGTGGACAGCCTCACAGCACTGAGCTTAACCGCCTGCGCCACCAGGGGAGTCCCTGGTTTTAGGGATCTTTATTTCTCCTTCTTTATACTGCTTTTTATCCTCTTTGTTTTTTCATATTCTAGATAAACATTTGTTTTAGAGGTCTACTTGATAATTAAATACTGAATTATGTGTTTTTATATGAAAATCAATAAAGAAGTTATCATAATAAAATATGAAATTATTTTGCATTGCCAAATCTGTGAGTACGTTTCAAAATAATTATTGTCATGAAGTAAACTTCTCATAAAGAGTGAAGAGAAGAGGAAATGGTATAATCAGAGTGCTTTTGTCTTTAAATCATCTTTGTTTCCCATTGGCAGTGGAGGGTCACTAACAACAATAAAAGTATCAAAGAAATAATAACTTGGTTAGCCCGTATTTCTCAGGGAGTATTTTTATCATGCAAAACGAAATGATACCAGATGATATGGCCTTGTTCAGAGTTGTGTTTTTGTTTTTATCTTTGTCTAATTTCTTTTGGTAAAGTACTATCTAATTACTGATTAATTGGTGCTGCAAATTCAAATCCTTATAATTAAACATGAAGAGATAATATACAAAGTAGAATTTGTTACACTTTGAGAAAACCACTCTAAAGACCTGGTAGATTTAGTTGTTAAGGGAAAGAAAACACTAGAGGTGATATTAAATATTCTTTTCTGAAATTGAATTTGAATCTACTATTGAAAACCTTACTGAATAAAAGTAATATTCATTGTCATTCTCAATGCTATTTGTCCCTCCGGGTGACCTGCCTTCAGTGGACGAGCATAAGCTCAAGATGGAACAATCACATTTCAGGCAAGGAAGCATTCAAGCCCTTGAGTTGCAGCCTCCTTAAGAATCCTATTTAAAGGAAGTAATGTTGCAGATACGAGAGGACAGAGCATGGACCAGATCATGGAGGCCACATGTCAGGCTAATAGTTTGTTGTATTCTTGCAAGTAAAGAGAAACCATTGAACATTCATGAATCCAGGAAAGAGACAGATGATCAATCTGTAATTTAGAAATGGAAAATGTAATGGAAAAGGAACTAAAAGTAGTCTATCTAGCTGTTTAAAAAAAGGTTTAATTCAAACCCAAAGTATTAGACTGAGAAACAACTGTCTCTATAGACAGACAATATTTAGTCTATGACTAAAGAACTTCCTGGATCTCTGCTAGGGATGTGTCCTGACCTCTCTGGGAGAGATGGCACAGGTAATAGTTAAGAGTACAGGCTTCAAATCATGAGGCTTCAAATGCACTCTGCCAGTGCTAGCCTTGTGACCTTGAGTAAATTATTTAACCTCTCTCCATCTTTGTTTCTTCATCTGTAAAAGGAGGATAAAAATAAATCTGTTGAGAGGATCAAATGAGAAACCATATGCAAGCACCGGGATGAACTTCTCCACAGTAAACATTCCATGGATGTTAGCTATTATTAACCTTCCAATTCATGATCCACCCATCACCTATATCTCCCATGAGAGAGGAGGGCATTAAATAATTTCACTTGCTCTTCTTATTTGACATCAGCATTATCAGTTGTTGCTTTGCTTTGCTTTTTAGTGGTGGTGGTGTTATTTGTCATAAAGAACAAAGCTGTCATAACTTCATAGGAACTACCCTGTAAGAGGTGGCAACTGGCACACAGATGAACAGCTGCTGGGGCCCTCACTGGAGTTTCACATTGGTGCTTTGGCAAAGAGACAGCTCATGACATCATGGCTCTTGAGGTCTGTACATAAATAGCAAAGCCTGGAGTGCCATTTGGACTTTATATTTAAGTGTATCTGCATTCAATCTTCATGCTCGGGGTACTAGCCATGTGCTAGTAGCTTCTGGATACTGGAAATATAATCTTGAAGAAAATCCAGCGGGGTCTTTCTCTGAGTTCTAGCTTGCTGGAGAACCAGGTCTTTACCAAACATGTACAACTAAACATAAACTTAAGATGTGACAAATATAGGGCAGGAGCAGTATGGATTTGACGAAGCTCTACCTAAGTCCTCCTGGCTAAGGGAGAGCTGCTGGCTTGGGGAGTGTGGACGTGAGCACTGGCATCGCTGAGCTGAGGGCACAGAAGTGCTTCACACTGGGCTGTGAAAGGGCTGGGCAAAGATGTCCTTAGAAGGAATGGAAAGGCCAAATAGCATATGCAGTGCACTTGGAGAGGAGACAATCCTGGTAGGGCCTTCAAATTCTGTAATGGTTTTTAAATTCTTATCTTAAAGACCTGGAAAGCAAGAAAGTGTTTCAAGCAGAGTGGAGCTGGGAGAGGTCAGGTCAGGTTGGGGTGATGCTATCAGATTTGCTTTTCGAAAAGCTCACACTGGCTGCCGTGTAGAAAATGAGTTTCCTGGGTTTTACAATTGATCTTTTATCTGAGGAATTGATTGCCTGGTGACTGTGGCAGCAGGTTGCAGAATGACATCATATGTGACATAAAGAAACCATCGGGAGTGTGCGTGGCCACAGCAGTCACGGCCCCGGGCCCTGGGTCTGATGCTCCAGTGGGCTCTGCGGGTCTGGTCCTGAGCACTCGGCCGTGGCCTGCGCTTACAAGGTCAGCTATTGTTGGTGCCATAAGAAGCCCTTTTTCTCCTTTTGAGCCACTTGATCCTGAATGCTGTCTACTTAGAGGGTACATACAAACACGGTCTCCCCTGGCTAACTCACCAGCTAAGAGAGAAATGTTTTACACCCCAGAGAGTCATAAAAGGCATTTATCTGCAATTAAAGTGCTGTAGTAACAAATGGAAATAAAAGTGAATAATACATTCCTTAGATTAGCACTAATCCAGTTCCTTAGCAACTACTGAAACCTGTCTAGACTAAGTTCAATTACTTTAAAACGTGGTAATCCTAAAACAAGGAATAAAGTCTGAAAATAAAATCTACTGGAAAGGCCCCAGTAACCATCCCCAATCTTAGAGTTCTAGGAGAGTTTATATAAAACTGGATTCAATAGCTATTATATGAGATTAAGTACAAAAACTTCATTTCCATCTTAAACAAATCGTACAGCAAAAGTGATAAATGTGGGCCTCCCTGGTGGCGCAAGGGGTTAAGCACAACACTAAGAAGCTATCCGCTTCTGCAGCACAAGTTCAATCCCTGGCTGGCCAGAAAGCTATCCGCATGGCGCAGCAAACCTCTCCCGTCTTGCCTGCTGCTCCCCTCAGCAGTGTATTTCAAACAATCCGCCTGTTCTGTTCCCCACTCTGTCTCTGGTGAATCCGCTCAACCCCACCCCCGCACCTCTAGCCTGTACCCCAGTTCTTGTGTGCATGAATAATCTTTTCAAAAAAGTGGTAAATGTTAACTCCCCCAATTTTAGCCACTCTTCAAGACTATGGGAAAGATGAGGGAAGCTACCTATTATAGTAATATCCAGTGCTCTTGATCAACAAAAGGGGGAAATTAGAACAAACATGTCACAATACATAAGGGCAATATAGGCCAGTGCTTCTGAAGCTGCCTGTGGTGAAAGGTCATTTTTAAGAAATTGCTAATCTGTCTAATTTGTATAATACGAAAAAATATATGGCCCAGGGAAGCTGTGACAATGTAAAAATGCTAAGCAAATTTCTAAACTGTTTGCTTACAAGCGTCTACCCAGCTCACAGAGGACTGGAAACAGTCTGCCTCAAGCACTATGTTGAGTGCTGTGGAGACAGGCAACTGCTTTTTGGTCTTTATTTCACTTTCCTAAAAAGCCAACATTCACTCCTGTCCCACTTTTCTCCACTTGCTGCTCTGCTCCCCAAAGACCCTCTCATCACTGATTTCTCTTCTGGCCCTTATTGTTCTGGCCACTGGACCCATGTCCCAGTGTAAATAGGCCCTTACCCTCTCCCATGAGGTTCCCTCTCCACTGGAGTTACTCTGTCACCCCCATTGAAGTCAGGTGGGGCCTCCCCTAGGAGACCATCCCTCTTCATCTATGGGTCTTTGAGGTTTAGCTGTGCTATTATCTTGCTCTTTCCCTCTTCTTATTTTAGGCATTAATTAGCCTTTCCTTCAGTACCTCTCTCTTCTGAGAGTCAAGTATTTGGACACATAAATTCATAGCCATTTTTGCCTTGCCTGGAATTCTGATCCTAGGAGATGTCTCAAAAGCATTCAATATCTTTTTTTTTAAAGATTCATTTATGCATACAAGAGCTGGGATACAGGCCAGAGATGCAGGGGGTGAGAGGATTCACCAGAGACAGAATAGGGAACAGAACAGGCAGACTGACTGAAATACACTGCTGAGGGGAGCAGCGGGAGAGACAGGAGAGGTCTGCTACGCCATGTGGGTTGCTCCCTGGCTAGCCAAGGATTGGACTTGTGCCGTAGAGGCGTGGATTGCTTCATTGTGCAGTGTTTAACCCCTTGTTCCACCAGGGAGGCCCAGCATTCAATATCTTAACACTGTAATTTTTGTCCCTCTAGCTCCAACTGTTGTTGAACTTGCCTAAAATCACTCAGTGAATCCAATGCTGAAGATTAAACCTCAGCCTTTTTAACTGCAGCATCTTTCAAGTTCAACAACGGTTGGAGCTAACTGACACGACCACATAAAGAAGATGGGGTGCAGATACATAATGGGATAGTTCTCAACTATAAAAATGGTGAAATTTTATCCATTTGGAACACTGGTGAATCTTGGGGTGATTATGCTAAGCAAAATAAGTCAAACAGATAAAGACAAATACCATATGATTATCACTCGCATGTGGACTATAAAGAAAGCAAGTTAAAATAAAACAGAAACAAACCCTTAGACTCTGACAACAAAATGGTGGTTACCAGAGAGGAAGGGGGAGGAATGAGTAACGGGTAGAGGGAGTCAATGTGATAATGAATGGTAATGGGAACTTTGGTGGTAGGTGGAGGGTGATATATACCTTAACAAGGTGTGAAGCTGTACTTCTGAACTTGTATTGTAAACCAAAGGCATGTCTATGAAAAAAAAAAGTGAGATTCCATATGGAGAGGAATGCTTGGAGATGGCAGGGCTCAAGGTAGGGCTGTTGGAGTCAAGGGTGGAGGTGGAGTTGAGAGATGGTCACCAGGATGAGGCAGGATTGAGGACAGGAAAGCTGAGACCAGCTGGCTCAAATCTTCAATGAAGACGCATGTCCAGCATGTCAGGGAAGTTGAGGCATGAGGAAAGATGGAGGTGGAGGAGACTTAAACATCACAGGAAGTTTACACAGAGTAGAGGGGCATTTCGTGCTAAAAGCAATGGGGACATGGAGAAATGGGGAGGTTCCCACTGACTTCAGGATAAGACTCTAACTCCAGTGTGGGAAGTTCTTGGCCCTGGCTGTCCCTCCACCTGTCCCCCCCCATCTTATCACACAGCTCCCCCCAGTGGCAATTCTCAATAAGCACATGAATCCTCCTCTTCATACTTTTGCACAAGCTATGCTCTCTGCTTGAACAATGTCCCCCCTTTCCACCTGCCCTATTCTACTCATGCTTCCATTGTCCCCCCTTTTCACCTGCCCTATTCTACTCATCCATCCATAGTCAGCTTCATCCATGCCAGGGAACTTTGCTTACATCTGCCAACCTGTGCCAGGTGCCCGCAAGACCATACTGCATCTTCCCAATGTCTTGTGCTTGCTCCTCCTGCCTCCTCATGAGTAGGACCCAGTCTCAAAGCTCTCTATTCCTAACATCTGGCACTAAAACTCTGCTTGAGGTAAGTCCTTAATAAAAGTTTGTTGGTACATAAGCAGTAAGTAATGGTTGACAGTCGCCGAGGGATGGCGGGGAGTAGTACAGAAAGCATAGCTGAAAAACTCCTGCAGTTGGTTCTTTGCTCTCTCTCATTTTATTAGACCTGGTAATTTATTCAGTTCCTCTTGTGGAAAACAATTCCTCAAAAATTCAGCTATTAAATAAATCATTCATATGAATACCTTTTTACTGGCCCTAAAAATGTTGGCTTAGCTATGCAAAATTGATTTTGTTCCAGTGTCTGTGATAATTTTCCACATTCACAAAGGCTCATAGACCCATCAGTGAACTCGAGAATGGCAGCAATAACATTATTAAATAATAACTTCCAAATCCCCTGAAAACAATTCTGTGTGATTAGCTGGACTTCTTGATGTGAGCAGGCTGTGAAGTGCAGCTAGGGAAGCATCGTGAACATCCCCAGATGGTCCTTTTGCTTTGTAGGTTTGGCATTCTTGATTGCAGCCAACATGTTCTGCCGGGAGTCACAAGGCGGGTTTTAAATCATTGTGTTTCTCTTCGAACACAAAGCCCTCTGTGCACAGGGGAGCACCCTCCTGGGACTGCCATTTTGGTGCTATGTGATAGGAAAGCAGAGGGAACACATCAGGTTTCTGAAGGTTGAGTGTGTGTGTCTCTCTCTGGGTCTGTGGCTGTGTGAGTTGATGCCTTGTGTGGGTCTGTGTGGGTCTCTCTGTGTCTGTCTCTGCGAGTATGTATCTGTGTCTTATGTGTATCTGTGTGTGTGTGTCTGGTTCTGTGTGTGAGCATCTCCATGTGGACCTCTGTGGGCTCTGAGCATGGAGGAGGAGATGAAATGAGTTGGAGGTGCCCATGCCCCGTCTCAGGCCCAGAGGTGGACACATTCTTTCTTCCCAGCTCTCTGGGATGGCGAAGTCTTTGCTTATTTCTCCCTTATGTCTCTACTTAGCCTGCTGCTACTCAGGAATGGCCAAAACAAGGCTACCAAATTATCTGTAAAGGGCTCCTGGATGTTTCTGGAAGCTTTTAGCCTAGCTGCTGTCTGTCCCAGCTATCAGCCAGTTAGCCCTGGAGTCTTGGGAGCACCACAGGCCATATGTGCAAGGCCAGTGGGGCCTGGACTAATGGGGTTGAAGTGTCCTCAGTCATCCAGGCAGTCTGCAGGTTAACAGCCTACAGAGAAATGTCACAGTCGTCCTCCAAAAGAAAACTGTAATCAAAATTGTGTCTCTCGCTATTACATTTGTGTCCAAGTCAGGCCATTCCAGACTTATTGGTGGGGTTAATTATGTTATTATTTGGAGCTCTCAAATCCTTTCAGACCTCAATAATGTAAAGAATTTACAGTCACATTTTATTGTGATAATAGTTTTTTCAGGCGGGCAGCTGGGGGAAAACAAATCTAGTGTTTTCTGGCTGTCAATTAGAGAAAAACAAGGTGACTTATTTTCTCTAGATTAAAAAAAAAGGTTAAAAGGGGCTTTTTCTTATTTCTGTTGTTTCTCTTACCTGAAATAGTAACACTATTATGTTGTCAAGAGATCTGAGTGTGGGTTAGTAATGACCGTTGTAGTCATTTTACCTTTTTGTTTTTTCAGAGAGAGGACTCATTTTGTTTCCAACCAAGCCATCCCTAGCCAGCCTCCCAGAGCCAGAGGCAGAGGGAGCTCCCTCTCCACGAGATAAGCAGTTTTGGAGGTATCACTGCCCAGGTATCGCAGAGACACTAGGCTAACTGCTCCAGGAGAAAGGCCCTGCCCTCCAAGAGTGGCTGTTCACACTGGCACAGGAGAGCTGTTAGGGCTAATTCGCTGTTATGCTCTAGGCAGAAAGCAAATTGGGGCTTTTAATTATATTTAACATTTTTGATATATATCATGTTCAACCTGCCTGGGAACTGTATGCAGGTTTTTGCCACTTCTTGGGAAAATTCTGGCAGGACTGATGTCTCCACTATTGTATGCTATGACAGGAGAGACAAACTGGTAAGTGATATAGACTAAATTAATCCCCCTTAAAATTGCTTTAATTTCAGATTGGATTTGAAAAAAAAGTAATCTTTTTCAAAAACTGCATTTTCTTTCTAATAATAGCTAATATTTATTGAACAATCCCTATACCTGACATTTATGCACACTATTTTTTTTTAATTTTTTTTAGATTTTAAAAATTTGTTTACACATACAAGAGCTGGGGTGTAGGCCAGAGGTGAGGGGGAAAAGGGGTGAGAGGATTCACCAGAGACAGAGTAGGGCACAGAACAGGCAGACGGACTGAAATACACTGCTGAGGGGAGCAGTGGGTGAGACAGGAAAGGTCTGTTGCGCCATGTGGGTAGCTCCCTGGCTGGGATGGAACTCGTGCTGCAGTAGCTGCGGATTGCTTCATAGTGCTGACACTTAAGCCCTTGCGCCACCAGGGAGGCCCCTATGCACATGATTGTAAATTGTCATTGAGGGTTGATTATTATTGTCCTATGTATTTGTAAAATATGTAGGACTTTGGTGACTTTCTAAGGGCACTTGGCCAGTCAACCAGGCTTGCCTTATTCAAGTGACCCAATGGATCTTCAAACCACAAATTAATGATATTTTCATGATCATCTCAATAACCCTGCTTTAAATTTGAGACATACATGTAACCTATAACAGCAATATATTTGTGAATGAAGTACAATTCATTTTAGATCATACATTTTTCCTGTATTACATTTTCAATGATCTTATAACAAAAGAATTTCTTTTGTATATATGGTGATTCCACATTAATGAGGGCATAGTAGGTAGAAGTTTAGGTTGACAAGAAATAGATTAAATTATAGACTTAGTACTCATTTTAAAAGAGTGTTTTGCTTTCAAAAGGATGCTCTATGGATTTTCTTTAAATAGAATTCTTATCATGTGCTTAAAATGTTTTCAGTGGTTACATCTAATTCAATTCACATGCCCTAATTTTAACCCCTACACCAATGTTTTATACTATTAGGTTGAACCATATGAAATTGTGGATAATCACATTTTTTATCTACTCAGGTGGAAATTTCATATGGTTCAATCTGATATTCGCTTTTATTCAAATATTTATCTTTAGTTTTACAGACCAGAAATGAAACAACTTATCTTTATTTTAAATATTTAGTTAAGTTGATGGTTTCATAAAGAGTCAGACAAACCCAAACCGAAAACATACCCTAGAAATATGACTGCAAAATTGTGGCTTCCAGAGCAGGGTGTGCAGAGAAGAAACAGGAGAACACAGTGGAGAGGAGGAACATGGACTGTGGGTGCCTTGGTGGTGGGTGTGGCTTGGGAACATGCACCTGAAGAGGTATGATCCTCTCCCTCTGCTTTACAGCCAGTAAACCAACATTAGCTCAATAAAAAAGAAAGATGACAAAAAAAAAAAATAAACTAACAGTTTTAGATCAGTGAAACAGATAATAGTTCTCTAAGGTGTATATTATGGGTATTTTACTTCTGGATTTAGCTTTCATTGAAGATAATGTTCTATTAATATAATTTAAGCAAGTTTGAATTCAATAATATCTACTACATGCAAAGTATTGCTTTAGGCAGAATTCCTTGCCCCACAACTTGTTAGTGCTCTACAGAAAGCCCTGAAAATGTCCAGATTCTGGGAAATGAATGGGACCATGCATATTACTGCTGGAGAATTTTCATGCATAACAACATTGCTGGCTCTGTTCCGTGTTTTGGCATTTATGTTTAACCATGCTACCAATATATGTTTCATCAATTCCTACAGCCATTATGGGATAACAGATCAATTCAGATTGTCAATGTAAGTATCTTCTTGTCCCTAGAAAATAATTCAATAATTCTTAAATTTATTCATAGCAGCACAATTCTAAGCACTATGAAATTGGCACTATTTCTTAAATATCCAAAGGCTGAACAGTTGCATATTTTGCTGTGTTCACTTTGTGCACAAGGAATATGACTTCCCCAAAGGAATAAGTAGGAGAAAGTGATAGAGCGATATAGTCAGAACACAATGCAAAGGTTACCGCTGGGCACAACAGCAGATCAGTAACATGGATAAGTGGCTACTGGCCAGGGCATATCTAGTTTCCTGCAATAAGAGGTAGATGAATGCAGGTTAGAAAAGCCCAATGAGGCATAGGCTAAAGTCAAGTGAAGTCTACAGTCCAGGGAAAGCCAAGCACTGTGGCTACTGTTTCACATTTCTTCTGAAAACAACACAAATAGCTCACAGTCATAGGACATTGGAATCAATATTTAATGTAAAAAGCATCACTAAAAACAAGTGTACAGCTATCAGGTATAAAATAATAATTTCCACCCCCACTGGTAATTTTTTACTCATTTAGGATGTCGTACTATTGTCGCAGAGGGTTATAGGTGCACTTACTGTAAGAGCATGCTGATTAAATGGTGGTGGAATTACCTATTCAATATATCTCTCAATTCCGTGCTATTAGAAAGTTCTAAATATTTCAAATGCAAATAGCCGTCTATTAGGCAACAGCTTGGTGGTTACCTATCTTCTTTTCTTTTTTTGAATCATTGGAAAAGCTGTTATTTTTGCTTTTCTACATATTTGAAATGAACCCATGAGCTTATGATAAGGAATTAACAAACATAGAGGTTACAGAAGCTAGATTTACTTGAAATTTGATGAGAAAATGAGCCAATTAAAAATAATTTCAAAAATATGGAGAGAAAAGCCTTTTCAGTATGACACATCACTAATTCCACTAACACTTCTTTTTTCAATCGGTATGCTATTTCTACAAAGGTTCATCCAGAACAGAAAGGAATAAGCACCTGCTTTCATTTGTAAGCAGGTAAAACCTTTAGGAGTTCAGAGAGGTCATAACAACTTCTATGTCAGTTTGAGTCCTTCAAGAAGCAGTTGCTAAGATGGGGTCAGCCCTGTGAGTGACTTATTGGGGAAGATGCCTCTGAAGACTAGGGAGGGGGCCAGCCACCAAGAGGTCTGACACTTGTGAGAAAGGAGAGTAGGTAGGATTGGGCAGGAAGTAGAATACTTTGAAGTAGTGCTGAAAACGTCTCAGTTCAAGCTGATGGGGAGTCCTGAGCAAAGGTTGTGTATTTGAGGAGTCCCATGTTGGGCAGAATTGTCTGGCTCCAGTAGCCCAGCTGTGCTAGGTGCTTGTGGGGGAGAAACAGTTCAAGGGGAGTATGTTCTTGGTGGCAATAGGATCCAAAAGAGTGGCAGCAGTACCTGCATACCAGTTGTGCTCCCCATAGCAGATCTGAGTGTTACACTTCCATGTCCACCCCAAGTGCTACTTCTTTTTGGTGTCCTCCAGTTTTACATGGGGATCTTGTTTCTTTCAGATAAAGCTCAAAAATTCTCTGACCAGAGAGTGTGACCATTTTCCCTGAGATACATTCCTTGAGGAACAACTGTATGCCTTCCTATTTTCCTGACCAGGTATGGCTTAGATTTGCTGTCATGTTACAGAGGACTATGACAGGCAAGTTAAATAACACATCTGGAAGGAACTGTTCAAAGACCACTCCAATATTTGCTGGAGAGTTTCCTTTATTATATAATTCCTTTGGTTTAATGGCCTGGGTGAAATCCAGGGGTATAAACTCCCTTCTTAAATAAATCATAGTAGTTAACATTTATATAGTATTTACTACATATCAACTCATGAGATTGATTCATCCTTAAAATATGCCTATTCCTGCTTGTAGGCCTGAGGTAACTGAAGCACAGAGAGGCAAATCAAGTAAGCACTGGAACTTTAATTCCTATTTAGGCAATTGGATACTACAGAATGTGTTTGTAATGGGCTGAATGCTTGTGTCCCCAAATTCATATGCTGAAGCCCTAATCCCCAATGTAACAGCATTGGGAGATACAGCCTTTGGGAGGGAATTCAGTTTAGTTGAAGACATGACAGTACAGTCCCCATGATGGGATTCATGTTCTTATAATAAGAGAAAGAGCCACCTGAGGAAGAAGGCAGCTTTCTCCAAGCCAGGAAGAGGTACATCACCAAGAACCAAGTCAACTGGCATCTTGATCTTGGACTTCCTAGCTTCCAGAATTATGAGAAATAAATGCCTGTTGTATAAGTTATCCAAGCTAGCCCATGCTGACAGTGTTTTCACCAAGTATGCTAGGAAAAGAGACTGACAAGAATTAGGCAAGTGCATAGGGTTGCAGACATGTGAATTTACCACAAGCTGGGAACTGGTGACACCTACTTTATAAGCTCAGCCGTTTGGCAGCAGGAAAAGACAGGGTTCACCTTGGTTAGCATGGAGTGTGTTGTGTACTACTCTCTGCTACTACACTACAAGGCAGGCAGGCACCCAGAATCTCAAGCTAACAAAACTTTTCCTGTGACCACCCAGTTTCCTAAGGTACTCTGGCCACAATCTGAATTCTTTGAGAACTGTGCATGTTCTAGCCTAAGAAAGAGAGATGTCAGAAACTGTAACAAGCAGTAACTGAGAATACAGAGAGTGACAGTAGTCCTGATGGAAGTGATAGGTCTGATGGCAGCAGCAGTGGCAATGGAAGTAAGCAGCTGACAGCAATGGTCTCATGGATGTTGGGACTAGTGAGGTTTTGATCACTTACAGCAAGAACAGAGAGACCAACTATGACTAGCAGGTCAAATTCTGTGTCAGGAAAGAAAAATGTATATATATATATATATATATATATATATATATATATATAGACAAGATTTTGTAGATTATTTGAAATTGATCCATAGCCTCCAGTAGATTAAAAACTCACTGTTTTAAATTAACTTAAGAGAGAGCTAGTGAAGCTCAAAATATATAACCGATCTTTAAATGGCCCTGTGCTAAAGAGCAGAACAACAGTAATAGCAGAACAGTAATAATTGTTTTCTTATAAAAAAAGGATTCTCAGGAGATAGTGGAAGCCATCAAATACTGAAGTTCAGAGTTTTTTTTTTTCACTTTTATGATGGAGAAATTAATAGGGTAAGACTATAGAACACTAAGTGAATGATATGACTTTTGCAAAAGCAAATTATGCTGCATTCATCTATTATACTTCTTTGGAGATAAATATGCATGTAGGTAAAGGAAAAACAGTGATGGCTCACAGCTCCTCCCACCCCCCCACCTTTTTATTAATGTGAACTTATATATAGTATCTAGCTGGGTAGACGATGCATGGCTCTCAAGCCAATTCTAATTGTGGCTGAAAAACACTGAAGGTGATCCCTTTAGTTTTCAAAAAAGTCATTAATAAGATACCATCTTCTGTCTTAAAAAAAATAACCAAACAAAAAGTTACCAATGAATTGTGGGAGACTTTTCATGAATAAAGAATAGGTTGAGAAATTTTTAAATTTTAGAGGCATGTCAACAACCAGGTTCCTGTGGGGCTGCTGCTTGGGACCATTTTATAAATGATGGGGATCTGTGTACAGAAAAAATTCTGAATTTTCTCATGATCCCAATTTCTAGGATCATAAGGATGGATTTCAGAGTATATTAAATAGATGTCAACACTGCTGTATTTTAATTGATGAGAAAATGCAAGGTAATAAATGCATTAAGGAAAAAAGTATCACAAACACCCAGGCATATAACATGAGTGATCAGTTACAACCAGGAAGAGTTTTCTGGGATTAAGTGATAGAATCCATTAATAGGAAAGCTACCTAGGGGTCAGTTAGTCCAGCCTGTTACCTGAAGCCACTGTCTCTTTCCATTGCATCTTTACCACATGAACACTGAGCTTTTTGCTTTTACATCCCAGAAGAAGTCAGCATCCCAGAGGAAGCCCCTTCTTTTTTTCAGACAATTCAAGGCTTAGCAAGTTCTTTGTGTTGAGGCAATACCAGCTGTCTCCTTATGTAGTAATGTTCCAGGAGCACAGAGGGCAATGCTGATCCCTCTTCTACGTAAATGTCACTCCAATTTGAAGAACCAGAATGCTCTCTGTAAGTCTTTTTCTTTTTTAAACAGGTTAAGCCTCCCACACATCTTCAGTGTTTTGCTGGGAACAGTCTAAATGTCCTAATTATCTAAACTGCTTTCCCATTGGTGAACAAAGCTCTAATTTGATTCTGCCCTTCACTCAGGACTGAATTCAGTATTTAAGACACGATATAACCAGTGTTCTGGGAAGGGGGACCTTGTTCTCAGAGACTTTTTTTAAATAACAGCTTTATTTCGAAATAATTTATATATACATAATTCATGCTTTTAAAAGGAGTACAATTCAGTGGTTTCTAGTATATTTATAGAGCTGTGTAACCATTATCACTTCGAGAATATTTTTATCATCCCTCCAAGAAACCCTGTACCCATTAGCAAGTCCTTCCTATTCCCCACCCTCCTTTTTGTCTCCATGAATTTCCCTTTTGTGGACATTTCACATAAATGGGCTTGTACAATATGTGATCTATTGCAATGGGCTTCTTTTATTTAGCATAGTATCTTCAAGGTTCATCCATAATGTAGCATTATTAAACTTCATTTCTCTTTATTGCTGAATAATATTCTATTATGGGGAGATATCACATTTTATTTATTAGCTGATAGACATTTGTGTGGTTTCTACTTTTTTTGGCTCTTATCAATAATGCTTTCATGAATATTCATTCACATACAAGGCTTTGTACAGCCATGTGCCTTCATTTTCTTGGGTCTATATGTTAGGAGTGGAATTGCTAGGTCATATGGTAACTACCTTTACCTTTTGAGAAGCTGACAAACTATTTCCCACAGTGGCTGCACCATTTTACAAGTCCAGTAGCTATGTAGGAAATTCCAGTTCCTTAAAATCCTCTCTAGCACTTCTTATTGTCCATTTTTTTTTGATAATAGCCACAGAGTGAGTGTGAAATCACTTTGATTCACATTACCCTAATGCCTAATGATGTTGAGCATCTTTACATGTGCTTATTTTCCATTTGTATATCTTCTTTAGAAAAATTTCTATTAAAGTTCTTTGTCCTTTTGACTGGGTTGTCTTTTTTTATCATTGAGTTATATAAGTTTTTATATATCTTGAATACTAGACCCTTATCAGATATTTGATTTGGAATTATTTTCTCCCGTTCTGTGGGCTTCTTATGCCTTCACTTTCTGGATAGTATTATATACAACATTAAAGTTTAAGTTTGATGCAGCCTGATTTATATTTTCTTTGTCACTTGCATTTTTGGTATCATAGCTAAGAAAACATGATTTAACTCTACATCAGGAAATTTACTCCTATGTTTTATTCTAAGAGCTTTACAACTTTATCTCCTACATTTAGGTCTTTGGTCCATTTTGAGTTACTATATTATATGATTGAGGTGGGGGGGAGGTCTATATTCCTTTGCATGTGGATATCCAAATGTCTCATCACCATTTGCTGAAAAGGCAGTTCTCACCCTCTTTATTGAAAAATCATTTGACTATAATGGTAGATTAATTTTAATAATGATAATAGACATTTTCTTTTCATGCTGTTGACTTGTATTGAGTTTATTATCAACTAAATTCTCTAAGGGGTTCATAGGTGGTGGTGTTAAATTAGGGTCTCCCTGTTCTGTGTGGATGGTAACTGGGCCCAGACAATAGATTTTATCAGTATTAATCTTAAACATTACCTTTTCTGTTCATCTGGTCATTCCACTAAATCAAGAGCTTTGGGATGTGCAGTCAAATGTCCCTCCCAGGTTCATATCATCTACATCATTATTCATCATTATTCATTATACTTATTCATATTAGTCATGGAATATTTAATAAACTTCAGCTCAGTTAACTGGTCTAGGCATTGATTAATGAGACAAGACACCTGCCTTTATGGAGGAGGCACAGAGAAGACAGGTAACACAGAATTAAACTAACAAACATGATTTCAAATAGTGAACATTTCAGTAACAGATTATTTAGAAAAATCTCTTCAGGGCCTCCCTGGTGGCGCAGCGGTTGAGCGCTGGGCTGTGAAGCTGCCCGCAGCCTCTGCAGCGCCAGTTCGATCCCCGGCTGCTCCCCGGCCCCGGAGGAGGGTCCCACATGGCGCGCAGACCTCTCCTGCCGCCCACTGCTCCCCTCAGCAGTGTACTTCGGTCCCTCTGCCTGCTCTGCTCCCCGCTCTGGCTCTGGTGAATTCTCTCATCCTAAGGCGCTTCTGACTGTACCCAGTGCTTGTATAAATAAATAAACAAATAAATCTTTAAAAAAAAAAGAAAAATCTCTTCAACCTCTGATTTCTTTTAATAGAAATTATGCCTTCACTATCATCTTAGAAGCTATCATGTCTAAATGCCATTACTTACGATTCATTTCAGTGAGTGTTGTACTTTGGGAAATGCCTTCCTGGTATCTGATGTTGCTATCAAGGACACACCATCTTTGCTACCAGTCAGAGGGGCATAACTCAGGAATGGTAGGGCTGTGAGCTTCACCCAAGAGAGTCTTGCTTTGCAGGCTAGAATAATACATTGAAATCCTAAAATGATTACTTCATCTTGTTATACTGGTGATGCCTGACAACACTCTTGCCATTTTTTTTTTTTTTAATGGATAAATAACACCAGTCATTTCCAGTTCAGTCCAGATTCTCTCACAGTACCACAACATGATATGCACGTTCTTCCTCTCTGTACCATTGTGTGGTAAGTTTGTAAAGTCAAAAGAGAATATTCGACTTAGGAGGAAGTTCCACTGAAACTAATGAAAATGAAATGTACTAGAGAGAAATCTTCTCCTGAACCTCTATCATCTCTGAGATGAAAGTTTACCAATACTGATGTAAACAGCCTTATTCCCTAAACAAAAACAGCACCTGATATGTAACATCCAACAAATATCATTTTTTTTTTTTGCTGTTGATCAATTTTGTTTTTTAATTCCTTCCTGATCAATGAATGATTGGCTACTCCCAAAGCTCCCAGATGGTTTTAGTGACTGCCTGGAAGCTTTTGTCCTCTAGACAAGGCAAAAATTATTCTACGAGATTACTAGCCATTATCGATCTTCGCTGACCAATCTCCTTTGCATGCTTTGATTTTTTTCCTGTATTCACATATTGACATCAGCAGTTTTCATCAAGAAAAGAGGGCTGCAAAATTGAGTTTCTCTTAGCAACTGTTTGTTTACACTTGATTAAGTCATCCCATAAGTGCAATTGTGAATAACATATAGATCCCGTATAGGGTGTTGGTAGGAGGCGGACAGAGCCAGGACTGTGATAGTTTTGTAAAAATATTTTGTCTAGCACAAAATTTCTCTATTGCCACTAATTTTTCTTTTCTGCCCTTTTGCCTCCATGCGTACAAGGAGAAGTCAGATTTAATATTTATCAATTCAATTGATTCCATGGAAACAATAGTGATTTCTAAGATGAGAAAGAATCATGGATGCATGCTAGTCATACTTCTTGGCTGAAAAAACCAAAATTCTGACTCATCAAATTAGATCACTCATTAGAATACTGGCCAAGTAAGTAGACTCCACATTTATTTACTGATGTCTATCAGCTGGGACAGGGAATGAGATAATATTGCAAAAGATTCAATTCACTTCCTTGTTCTCATAGTCAGCAATACCATATGCATTTCTACAATCCCTATTAATTTATTAAGCCCACACAAGCTGTCAATTAAATTACCCTTGTCCTTTGTTTTCAATAAGACTGTCTGAAATGGGTGTTTTTGTACTTACCCAAATAAGAAATGCTATATTTTTTTCTCATGAGACAAGCACTGAGAACCAATGGAGGACTCTAGAGCCTCATAACAGGTTCTAGAACATACAGCACTTTGGGACAGTATCCCTTGCACCACTCATTTTTGGCAGTGATTTTGCTATTTGGATTAAAGGGGCCCACTCCTGGTCCCTTTGTACTGTGGCTTCTGATTTCTACTTTGGGCATGTGGGGTTATAGGGGTGCATGAGGCCCAAAGGAGAGGGTGAGGCCAGAGATTTTTCCAGTCCTATATTTGAGAGACTTGCTTTAAGTTTGGTCAAATTCTGCATTTCTCAAATCTTTGGCACATTTGGCTCCTTTGGAGAACTTTAACAAATACTGAAGATGTTCTCCATACCCATCAGAGTTTCTCTGGGGTCGGTTTGGGGCACTGATATTTTAAAATCTCCCCAGGTGACTTGAGAGCAGCCCAGGTTAAAAACTATGGAGACTGATTTAGAATTGAACAGATGAGAAAACCTTCATGGTAACAGACTGGGGACTTCTACCTTTTCCTTTTCAGAGGATCTCTTTTCATATCATCTAATTTCTTTCATCTTTCATCATAAACATTCATCATAAACAATAGGGGCAGAAGCATTAAACCAAGTCACATGACATACTGAAATTATGAGAGTGAACCTTATAGACTTTGGTGCTTATAGGTCAAGAAATTTTAAGATTCTCTCCAACATTTACAAAGATCCACAACCTTCTGCCCAGCATGCCTTCTAAAATACTTCCCTTGATAGAGTCAAAGGAAATACAATCACTTAAAAAGAAATCAACAACTCACGGAAGGAATCTTAGTTCATTGGAGAACCTCTATCCTTGGAACACCCAAAGGCTTCTTCCCTTAGTCTTCTAGCATCTGGAGTCAAAGTAGTCAACACATTTAACATTCTTAAACACTGTAACGGATGGATACTGATTACTCACAGGATACTTATTATGTCAGGATTTGATCCACAGGAGGAGTTTCAGGACAGATGTCTAATTGCATGTCCAGAAAACGTCAACTAATCCATTTTGAGTCATTTAAACTGTTTTTGTTCATAATTTAGCAACTTCAAGCAAAATAGTTACATTTTTGGCACTAGTCTCTATGCTGTATCCTTTAGATTGCACTGTCTGCTTCTAAAATCTGAAAACAAGAACTCAAGAGTCTATTCAAACTGGGATTACAATATTCATTAGTCTTATCAACTGAAGGAGCTTTATATTAAATTCTACATGGAAGGCAGGCACTGTCAGAGTCCATGCCTAAGTGCCACATCAGCAGGATTTGTTACTTGCTGTTATTCACTGTCAGCTTCCTCTGCCGTTTGGTTTACCGCCTCAGGGAAAACTAAGAAAGGCCAATTAAAACACAGCTTAAACTTCATCACACTTCCATTTTTGAGTTGCAAAGGCATCCCACACTCTTTAAATAACTTTAGTAGTTAAAGCCTCTCTGAACACTTTTTGCTAACATAAAACCTCCTTGCCAGGGAAAGGTTTAGTAGAAAATATACATGTGAAATGTCTTAAGTCCAACTATACCCACCCGGTGCACCATGATTCCTGCACTAACAGCAGGCCTGTTACTATGCTAACAATGCTATTACTCTCACTGTGAGAGAAGACATTAAGATACCCCATGGTTCTGTCACAATACTATTCATGCACACACACACTTATTCATTTAATTCTTTCAATTCTTTCTTTGGGTAAATAGTTATTGGTTCCTACTATGTGGAAGTTTATGCCAGGCACCAAGGACGAAATGGGAATCCAGAAGGCCACATCGTGAAGCTTCTCATTTAGCGGGAGGATGAAGTGGAACAAGCAAGCTCTGCAGCCTGCATAACTGGGTTAAAGTTTTTGTTTTGCTACTTACTGTGTATCTCAATCTTCTCAGCAATAAATGGAAATAGTAACACCTACTTTTAGGGCATGGTGAGATTTGAGAGACACTGTACACAAAAACCTCCGAAAAACTTCCGCCACCTTTTCCTCTTTGCCAACCTGAACTCTCGGTTCCTTTGATTCTGTTTCTGCAATTTCTTTTCCGGCAATTCCTTTCTTCTCATATTCCCATTTCTGGTTACTGTCCCTTTATTGGGAGTGGTGGCTATTGACTAGTGGCTTGGCTGCTTGTAGTTTTTTTTTCCTCCCCTTCTGGCCATTATCATAATCAATTCTTAAAACTGTCTTTTAAGTGTTCTTGCTGAAATTTACTCTTCATGACAGTTACAATTTTCCAAATCAAAAGCCTTTGGTAACTTCACCTTACTGGCTGACTGAAGAGACACGCTCCCCACCCCTGCTTAACCACCCCCTCCCCACCCCATGGTGTTCATGGCATTCAGCTCATGGGCTAATTCTAATCTAGAATTGCCTTCTATTGCACGTATTTATAGGGATGAATTGCATGTAAGTATTTGTGCGCATGTGAATTTTTCTAAAATAAATCTTCAAAGCATTCAACTAATTCTCAAATGAACCTGAAAATGTTTAAGAACTACTAATTGTGCCTGTTTGGTCTTTGTTTCCACTTTCCAATGATCCCTTGCTTTAGGGCTTCAACTGCCCTGGAAGATATTTTATCCCCTTAATAAGTCAGTATTGGCTATGATTTTATTCATAGAGTTCATTCTATCTGGAATTCCCAAAACCAACACTTGACAAATGTAAATTTTACACACTTTTCCAGGTTATCTCAAATTCTATGTTCTCCGTAAAGTGACAACTGATTTTCCAGCTATCGTTAATTACTAGTTATATTATGCTGTTCCTAAAAGTTTGAACTTTTATTATATTACTATGGTACTTTGCATCATTTTTCACAGTACTTTACTCCTGTTGTCTCCCTGCCCTTTTTGAGTTGACACTGTAGTTCCTTCCTCTAGAGGTATTCTTCCTCACTTCACTGTTTTGGGACTGATTGGACCCGTGGGATGAGGCAGACATCATAGTGTACTAGTTCTGAATCCAGGTTTCAAGGGTAATTGCAGCTTTCTATGTATCCCTCTTCTGCCATCAGAATGAGAAGAACACACTCTGGCCAGGTTGCTGACCCAATGCAAGTGAGACTCATGTCAGGCAAATCTAAACCCAATTTGCATTTGGGGTCTAGAGCAACTGACCCACAGCCTGCATTTGAATAAGTAAAAATACATAACTGTAGTTTTAAGCCACTGACTGTGGGGTGGCTTCCTACTCAGCATTTTCGTTTCAGTATTTTAAAGTTGCATGTACACAAGCCTGTTCCTTTTGGTAGGCAAGAGCCATACTCTTCATCTTTGTGATCTTCGATGACATAGTCCATGTGTTGCACAGATGGGCACACGATGCATTTTTGTTGGTGTCAATCGGATTACAAACAATTTAGTAAGGTTTAAAATCAACATCTAGAGTTAGTGATGTCTTGATTATCATCAAAGAGTACGAAGTGTGGTCCTGTGGAGGTACCAAAACAATTTGACAAGCTTCCATGGAATGTTTCCAGGACAGATCAAAGTAATAATAACTGCTGATTAGGATACAAATAACTATTTGTTGCTAGGCCAATAATGGCAGGGTTATTCTTTTCAAAATGTGACATAGGTCAATTATCACAAAGCTTGAAGGAGCTAAGACAAAGGAGCTACCACTTGCTTTGTAAATAATAGATTGGGGGGATTTTAACATGCACTCCAAAGGGCTTCTTGCTTCCACAAATTTTCTTTGGGGACCTTTTCTTTTCACCAAGGATTTTGGCTAGATCATGAATGTTTAACTTAAAAGAGGTTTGTTTACCGCTCTGTTTTTAGGAAATGTGTTAGGAACTGAGGACTGGAAGAAAGCAGGTCACTGTTGCAGCTGGCAGAAATAGGTTACTGCGTACATGAGAAAAGAACAGATTCCCAATTCAAAACTAGGTCTGCCTTCCAGTCCCAGATTGACTTCTACATAACTGTGTGACCTCAGGAAATCACCTGACATGGGAGGAATTAATACTAATGGAATACAGTCACTGGTCTAATAGTCTGTACTTGTTTTATTTCATCCTCATAGCAATACCATGAGAAAAGTAAAGAGCTTTTGTTAGGGGGCAAGCAACCCGTTTTATATCAGGGCTGCCCTGTAACACTTCGATTGTTAATTTGTCCATGTCACACAGCTATTAAATGGCAAAGCCAGGGTTGAAATTGAAGTCTGTCTGTCTGCCTTTAAAATTCATTCTGTTCCCAGGACACCGTTGCCTCCCATTGGTGATTCCTGTGGCCTTAGCCCAGGTTGAGTCTGCACTTGATCTTAGCCAAAAGGCTAAGGTGACAAAGTTCCCCATACAAGATTTATATTTCTGTGCCCTACCTCCCTTGGAAGTTAGCCTCAGGGCTTCTATTCCCAGCCACACTCACTTCCCTTCTTTTTTCCCTGCCTGCTCTCAAAGTTTCAAAGTCAAGGTCATGTAGGTTATGACAGCACTTCTAAAACCCCTTTTGGGCCTCCCTGGTGGTGTAAAGGGTTAAGCATAGCACCATGAAGCTATCCACAGCCTCTTCAGCACCAGTTTGATACCGGGCCAGGGAGCTACCCACATAGCACAGCAGACCTCTCCTGACTTGTCCACTGCTCCCTTCAGCTGTGTATTTCAGTAGATCCTCCCGTTCTGCTCCCCACTCTGCCTCTGGTGAACCCTCTTACCCCCGGCACCTCTTGCCTGCACCCCAGTTCTTATATCCATAAATAAAAAAAAAATAAAACCCCTTTTAATAAATGTTTGCATGTAGGAAATGCTAAAGTATGAGGTGAATTTTCAAGACTAGTTTATGGAGCAATTTCTTTGTGGCAGGCACAGGAACTTCCTATTTGAACTTCTTCCTGTATTAATCCAGAATGTCCCACTTCAGTAACTCAGCATGGAGGATACTACACACTTGGGTATGGAAGAGAGTCGTTGTCCTGCTCGTTGTGAGCTTTCTTTTTTACTAGTTGCATGCAGCAGCCTGTGGAAAGAGTAGCCACAGTCATGGGGGAGGAGAGGGAGCCAACAGAAAGTGCCTCTCATTCCCCTCAATGATGAAGAAAACGCTAGGCAGGACTATGTTTCCATGTCCCCTTATTGCTTATCTAGAAAGGGAAGCTTAAAAGCTGGGACCAAAGCCCTGTAGTTAGCCATTCTGAAGGTTAATCAGCAACTGCTCTTTGATCAGCCTCATCCATCTAAGTCATCCAGCTAGTCGACTAGGGTCTCAGTGAAGCTATCAGTCATTCAGGAGGCAGCCTCCAGGGCCAGGCGGAGGTCAGGAATTTACAACACAAAGGCTGATTTTCAATGGCTCATCAACTAGTATCCCCAGGCGCAGTGACAGAGTAAATCTACTACTCTCCAGTACTGTTTATCACACTGGCTTGTGCTTGTGATTCAGGTGCTTACACCCTCTCTTAAACTATAAGCTCCATGAGGGAAGAAACACTTCCTTTTTTGCTCATAAGCTGTGAGTTCTTAATGGTTAGACACTAATCCAATGCACCTCTTTACCTCCACTGCTGGTGCCTGGTACATCATCATACACCAAAAATGGTGGACACAGATTTACAAGAAGAAAGTGAAAATAGTAAGTCACCGGGGAAAGTGTCGTGATACCCAACCCCTGGAATTGGAAGGGGTATAAGTGCTCAATCACAGAACTAGGAATAAGACATGGTGTTTGTATTACAAGATGGTGGGGAGGGCCTCCCCAGTGGCGCAGCGGTTGAGCGCTGGGTTGCGAAGCTGCCCGCAGCCTCTGCAGCGCGGGTTCGTCCCCGGCTGCTCTCCGGCCACCGGAGGAGGGTCCCACAGGGCACGCAGACCTCTCCTGCCGCCCACTGCTCCCCTCAGCAGTGTACTTCGGTCCCTCTGCCTGCTCTGCTCCCCGCTCTGGCTCTGGTGAATTCTCTCACCCTCCGGCGCTTCTGACTGTACCCAGTGCTTGTAGAAATAAATAAATAAATAAATAAATAAATAAATCTTTAAAAAAAAACATGGTGGGGAGATACATATATATACAGCTAATTAAAAAATGTCAGGGTGCTTAGATATTTAAGAAGAGGTTTCAATAAAGTGCTGTAGTAGCAGGATGTGGTTCCAGAAAGCACCCAGGAAAGCCTCCTGGAAGACAAGCCAGTCCTTGAAGGTTTCCTTAGGTTAGCAAGTCAGATAAAAACTCAGTTAAATTTGAATTTCAGGTAAAAAATCGAAAAAAGTTTTTGTATAGGTATGAACCATGATACATGTAGACTAAAAACCTGTCCATTGTTTATGAGAGTTTGTGTTTCAATTTAATTGAGTTTCCTGTATTTTTCCCTGTATTTTTATTTACTAAATTTGGCAACTCTACCTATGTATATGGAATAGCTTGAGAACAAGAAGAACAAGGATGGAAAAGCACAAAGATACAGACAGTTGTCCAAAACAGTTGGGATGTCAGGTATATGGGCCCAGGGAGTAGAAGAAGTGATGGAGGATATTGCTAGGGAAGTAATCAGGGTGATCACAAAGGCTTTGAATGACCTTCATTTGTCAGAGAAGAATATGATGTCATCCTGGGAACTGATGTTCAGCAGTGAAACACAGACTATACCCTTCATGAAAAATAAACTAAACACACAAATTTTTATGGACATAACTCATGCCTTCCTAGGAACTTACTGTTTGTTAACAATGATTATATGAATTCCAATCATATTAGGATTCATACAGATTTACATATTAGGATTCATCCATTTCCTTTGAATGGAAAGAGATGTGCTTCTTTCTAAATTAAATGTTTTTACATTTAACCAAGAACAGCTATTGGCAATGCAGGACATTAACATTTTTCCTAAACAAATTTCTAAAATAGAAAGTGATCTATAGATGCTAAATTAAGATGAAGCAAGCTAATAATATCTGCAACAGGAAAAGAATAAATTATGATCTTGCTTGCACATTAAGTCATATGTGTAGATGACATCAACATATTGTCCATCTGAATTGCAGATATAAAATTAATGATAAAAATTAACATTTATCATTTGTTAGTGCTAACCAGTACAAAAACCTCTTCATTGTTTTATAATTTTTTTTTGAGGCCACAGTGGTTTATAACACTGTATATGATTTAGGGGCATATGGCCACACCTCTTTACAGGTATGTTATCACACTACACCCACCAAAGCACACATAGACCACTGGGCCCCCTCCACCTTTGCCCACCCTCACTCTTTGCCTCTAGTAGCCTCAATTATAATGCAGTTATATTTCTAGGGCAAGACCTCTCTAAAAATAATCCATTCAGATTAAAACTGATAAAAACAAATTAATAATTTTTCCCTGTTGCATGAACATCAATATTTGTGGTTTTTAATCAGTATGAAAATTACCTCTGAAAAGGCAAAGATTTATAAGCCATAGTTAGAAATCCCTTTAAAAAATCTAAGAACTGAGGATTTTCTGTGAGTTTTTTGAAGTATAAAAGGACTTTTTTTTTAACAATTTGAAAAATTTCAAGATAGAATGGACATTAGATGACAACAAAGGCTTATTTTAATGTTGCAGGGTGTCATAATAACTGTGGTTAAATTAAAAATAATATAAAATCCTTTTTTGTTAGAGGTACACAGTCAGTTATTATGGGTGCAATGGTATAATAATGCCTGAGATTTGCACTTAAAACACTCTACCTTAAAAATGGTGGGGAGCAGATGAGACAAAGCTGACAAAATGTTTAAGAGAGATGACGTGAGTATGGGGGGTTCAGTATATGATTCTATTTTTGTGTATGTCTGAAAATTTGCATAATAAAAGGTAAAAAGCCAACATAGGTCTTTTCCTTGAAACTATATCATATAATACCTTTACATCTTCCTTCCAATTAAAATTTAAAACATGTATATATTATTATGATACATATATATATTTTCTTCCTATGACAGGTTAATACAGTAACCGAGCATATCTATCATATTAAATAAAGATCACTCACATTTACGGAGTACATGCCACAAATTAGGCACTGTGCTTAGCCATTACCATGCAATATTCATTTACTGTCTGCAGCAATCTTTTGATCTAGGGTTCATTATCCCCATTTTATAGAGGGAGAAACTGAGGGCTGGAGAGGTGACACAAATCTCGTATCATAAAGATCACATGTGTGTCGGCTTTGGGATCCAAACCAAGGCTACTTTATTCTAAAGTACATATCTATTAAGCAACGACTGATATTGCCAGGTAATCTAGGAGTACAAAAATACTCAACAATACATATTATATGAAAAGAATGTGGAAAATCGCTCACATATTTCTCCCTTGCCACAGCCATGTGACCCAGGGCCAGACTTGTGATCAGCTCAGATCCATCATGGGTTCAGTCTTAGATCAAGCTGCTGTTGGAAGCAGAAAAGAGGAAAGATGCTGCTCTCAGACAAAGGAGCAGAAGCACAGAGAACCAACAGAAGTCTCCTCTCATTGACAACAGCAGTTCTGTAACTGTTTTTGTTTTTTTTAAAATACAAAATAACTAAAATTCACAGTTTGCTTTTCTTGGTCCTTCTGATGCCTGGTTATAATTTGCTGGACTTAGCTTGGGTTTAAAATCATGCATCACGCAGAGCCACTCGTTTGGCGCAGGGGGTGTGGAGGGGTAGCAGGGAGAGGCGAGCTTCGAGGAGGCATATCACACGAGTGAGGAGCTGGCACAGCTGCAGCCCGGCGAGACCCCGCCCCATGAGCTCATCCCCTGGCAGTGCAAATTAGGATGACATAATGTTTCTGGAGAGCTCCTTCCAGCCCACTGCAGAGGGAGCGCTCTTGTTTTTCCTGAGCTCAGGAAAAATTAGCATCGGTATTTCTAGCTGTTCCTGAGGAAATGGCATTTTATTCAAGGGTGTCGTGGGAAACATAACACATTGCCTACATTAGTATCAGCTCCTGCACCAAAGGAAAACAGAGCTTATCAGTAAATAAGTCACTGATTGCTGCCCTTACAAGACTTTGAAGGTAACTAGCATTCTTCAAAAACAGGGTCCAATTATAATGGCAAGAGACGCAGTTTCTGTGTTTCTTCAAAGTTTTTTAGCCCAACTATAAAAAAATAACCACAGCAATAATGTTAAATAATAGCAATAATCATTATCTCGTATGCTGGGAACTATGCTAAATGTTTTACATATATCATCTAATTTTGTCTCAATTACAACCTTACAATGTAGGCATAACCTACATCCCCAACCACACAAGGACACACACACACACACACACAAACTTTACAGATGAGCAAACTGAGGCCCAAAGAGGTAGTTAATTTGCTAGGTCAGACTTTAGCAACTGGCCCAAAGCCTACGTATTTGTCGCTATGCTAAACTGCTCCATAGAGCTCTGCTGGATGCCTAGCAATGTTTAAAAAACAACTCAATAAAACATGGAAGAGAGGATTGCTTTGACCAAGAAATCACAGACAACCGAAGTTGGGACATCTTCCAGGCTGGGCATTTCTCACCTTATTAGACACATTATCTCATAAAGGGGGAGAAGTAGAATTTATTAAAAACCTACTATGAAATAATAGATCACACACACATATACATATGTGTGTACATACATAGATATTGGTCTCTGTTCCCAATTCCTGGCACAGAACTCCTAAAACACTTGATTTCCAAGTGATTAAGAGCACTAGCAACACATTTGTTCTAATATTTGGTCACTGACTCTGGCTCCTAACACTGAACTCCTAATTCCTTGAAACTTCCTGGGAGATAGGAGTGTCCTTTGTTTCAATGAGCTATCTCTTGAAAGTGGGCTGGTCACCAGAGAGACAGAGCCAGGAGTAGAAGATCAGATTTTCAGCTCCCTCCCACCAGTGTGCAGAGGGGAGAGGGAGTGCAAATGGAATTAAAAATTTTCCATGCTTTTCTGATGAAGTCTCCATAACAATTACAAAAAAATATGGGGTTCAGAGTTTCCAGATTTTTTTTTTATTTTTATTTTTTAAGATTTTATTTTTTATGTAATTATGCATACAAGAACTGGGGTACAGACCAGAGGTGTGGGGGATGAGAGGATTCACCAGAGATAGAGCAGGGAAGCAGAACAGGCAGACTGACTGAAAGCACTGCTGAGGGGAGCAGCGGGCGAGACAGGAGAGGTCTGCTGCGCCATGTGGATATCTCCCTGGCCAGCTGGGAATCAAACCTGCGCTGCAGAGGCTGCAGATAGTCTCACAGTGTTGCGCTCAACCCGCTGCATTGGGGTGGTCCCAGGCCTGTTTATTTTTAAAGCAGCATCTGGTAAAATATGCAAAAATTTTGGAGTCAATAGCTCTGGGTTTGAATTATGCCTCCAACACTTATTTTGTAACCTTGGACGAGTTATTACATCTCCTGAGTCCCAGCTTCCTCTTCTATGAAATGGAAGCGACATTTCAATGTAAAGTAATGAGGAGTAAAGTAAATGAGAAAATATAAATAAGATAGCCATCACAGGGCTTAGCCATAAGAGGCAGTCAGAAATGGTGACTCCTATTTAATCTTCTCTTGAACAGCAAGCACCTTTGTGAAAATATTTAAAGTAACATGAGGGGACAAATGGAATATGCCTGCAGTTTTCATCATTCCCTCTCCAAAGCTCTCAAATAGTCTCTGTTTAATCGAAACAGGGATTTGGGGGAAACAAAAGTGGATGACAGGAGTGGGAAGTAAGAAGGATGAAGAAACAATGACCACAGAAGAGAATAAAGGACAGATAGGGGAGAAGAAAGGGCAGGTGGAAGATGAGATGAAAATCACTAAGGGGATGAAATGTGGCATAGCGGGTGGTGGCTCTCAGGTCTAAAAGATTTAGATTTATTTGATCTACCACTAGAGCTGGGAGGCCTCAGGCAATAGATTAAAAAAAAAGTGTTGAACCTCAGTCTTCTCTCCAGTGGCATGATAATTCACTCCTCAGTGCTCTTCGAAGTCTCAAATAAGATAATGTAAAGTTCTGCACCTAGTGTCTGGTGTGCGTTTTGAGCTCAATAAAAGGTAGGGGTATGCAAATGCCCAAAAATAGATGACTGGATCAAGAAGATGTGGTACATATACACAATAGAATACTACTCAGCAATCCAAAAAGATAAACTCATGCAATTTGCAGCAACATGGATGGAGCTGGAAGGGATCATGCTCAGCGAAATAAGCCAGAAAGAAAAAGAAAAATATCGGATGGTCTCACTCATAGCAGGAATCTAGAAGACCTAAATAAGGGACCAGGAGAAAGACTTATTATAATAAAGTAAAAATCAAAATCAACAAGCAACTATAAACCAGAGACACACTATGGTGGGGAGAGGGAAAGGAAGAGGGACTAGGGTCAAAATAAGGGGGGCAGGGAATTGTATGAGGAATATAACCAAGATGAAAATGCACACATTGTGCAAAAATGAAAAATGATGTAAAAAATATATTTAAAAAAAAAAAAAAGGTAGAGGTATGACGACTAAGGATAGGGCCAAGACTGCCTTCTACCCTGCCCTAGCTTGGCATCCTCTTGGGTCTCAGAGAATACAGCTGTTTCACTGGATACAGTGGGAGCTGATCACTATTCTGTGAATCTTTAGGAAGATTTTCTGCCCGAATCTGTTTCACTCCTCATCCTCCCTTTTCCAAGTATTTTAGGTCCAACACTGTTGTGGCCTGGGGAAGTACTGTGTTGTTGGCAGGTAACTGAGCATTTCAACTCAGCTGTAGTGCTGATCTTGGATCAGAAACGCAAACATGGCTCTGGAGGATTCCAACCAGAGATGAAATCTATTCTCTATGTGTAAGACGTCATTAAATCTGGGCTGATTGGATATAATGAAATCACACCCATGGAGACTAGCTTTTGATTACTACTGGATGCCCCTGAGCCAGGATCAAGTTCCTGATAGCCTAATTGCAGGAAATCACCTGGATGACTGACTGGCTTCTTATCTATCTGGAATCTTTGTCCATAAAATTACATGCCACTTTTAAAATCTATTAAGCAAATTTGGGTTGATATTAATGAAATCTGATAGTGCTATAGGATACTGAAACAATATGCTTGGGAGACCCTATAGTAAATTGTACACTAACTTAGGAAATTTAACCTTCAGTCATATGTCAAGGAAGTAGATTTTTAAAATGTCATTCCTATGAAAACATTTCTTCTCTTAAAGGTAAGAGGAGAAATACATAAATGTCCAGAAAATATCGTGTGTACACCCAATGACTGTATCTGATATCATTCTGTATTGTTTTAATAATTCTTCATAACAGTTGTAGATTTAACTAACTAGGGTTCCAGATGATAACATATAATAATCTCCCACAGTAAATTTATATTTTAATTTTGAAGAAAGTAATTCAATTTTTGTCTCCAACTGCAGAAGTATCTCCTCTCTTACAAAAGGATTTCAACTTTTGAAAACCGGAAGTCTGCAAATGACACTGCTCCTGAACCTTGCCCTGCCTGGCATAGTAAAGCTGTAGTTTACATCAGGGAGAATGTTATCCCTGAATGGAAACAGAAACCCACTTGAACATCAGGAGTTTAATGCATCATCCCTTGGGAAAGGAAAAGTATGACATGGATGCCTCATATGTTCAAGTTTTGATGAAACTGTGAAAAACATAATTTGCTTACTGGAACTGACTTAAGACACTTATTTTAAATGCTGTCATATTTGGAGACATAACAAGTTTATCTGAGAATTTTTTTTTTTTAACTGAAAGAGTCCAATCTAGAAGATAATGACTTAAATCCAATCTGCTTTAAGGTCGTTGCTTCGTCATAAATGCCACCAAATATGTTTTGAAGCCGAAAGGGCCATTGCCCCCACCTGTCACAAACAAGGTCAGATTCCATCTCTAATCGATGGCAACCACTGTTTTAAAGTCCATACTAACATTTTGGGGGCTTGATGTTAGAATTTCTATTGCTAAATTCTTGCCATTCGTTGATGTATTTTCCATTTAAAAGGCAACTAGAAGCAAAATTTGTAGTTTTTCTAAACAAAGGAGTCAGGTCAGGTATCTCTCTCTCTCTCTCTCTCTGTCTCTATCTATCTCAAGTGAACTCCTGCTGAAATAGCAAGGCCAAAGGAAGATGTGTGCTTATTCAGGTATTCAATTACCACTGCTCTACATATACCATCAATTTTTAAAGAACTGCATTACTTGATGGTGTATTTAACTCCCAAGTATAATGAATACCTCAAATCATTAAAAGAAAGAATGTTATGGGATTTCCACATTTCAAATTCATTTTTATAAACTCATCACTGCTTTCTGTATTATGAAAGCACCAGTTAGTAGTTGAATGTTAGATAACATTAAGGTAATGAAAGTTTTATTCTCTATACTAATGTACGGTGCTTCAGATTGACTCAAAGCTTAATTACTAGGGATTAGGGACAATTACGAATGAAACACAAACAATACCAAAATTTCATGTCACATTAAGGTAGGACTTTTTCAAAATTATAAAAATGAGTAGCTGCATTCAAACCAGAAATAATATCTTCAAATAGAGACTAAAAATTATACAACCACCTATATGTACATAAAAGTGTGGGAGAGAATATAGCTTTGCATATTTGTCCTGCTTAGAATTCATACCATTTCTGGAATTTGTGCTTGGTATCTTTCATCAATTTTAGAAGATACACAGTTGTAATCTCTTCAAATACTGCTCTGTCTTCCCTCTGAAAATTTATTTATATACTCTTATATCCATATCCCCTCTTCTGGATTTTTAATATCCTTTTGGCTCTTCATGTCCATCTGTTTCCTAAATCCCTTTTCATGATTAGCTATTCTGCTGTGTCTATGCTTTAGCTAAAACAAACATGATAACCAGCTATCAAGTACCCCCCAACATCACTCATTATCAAGTATTCACACCCTGAGTGGTTTCCTCTCACATTATCAGAGCTCACCTGTATGACCAATAGAATATGGTAGATGTGGTAATGTGTGACTTTTAAAGGATAGGTCATCAAAGGCATTGCAGCTTCTGCCTTGCTCTCTTGGATTCACAGCTCTGAGGAAAACCAGCCATCAAGATACTCAAGCAGCCCCCACACCTCAGAAGTCCATACTGAAAGGCACTAACTGCCATCCATTTGAGTCCCCTTATGACCGCTCTAGCCTAGGTAAGTCTTCACATGGCTGTTTCCCAGTCACTGTTTGATGGCAACCTCATGACAGACCTTGAGCAAAAGCTAGTCAACTTAGTCACTTCTGAATTCCTGATTCACAGAAATGAAGGCATATATTAAATGATTATTACTGTTTTTAAGTCACTAAGTCTTGGGGTAATTTTTTTTTTAAGACTTATTTATTTATTTATATAAGCACTCGGTACAGTCAGAAGCGTGGGAGGGTGAAAGAATTCACCAGAGCCATAGAGGGGAACAGAACAGGTAGACCGACGAAATACACTGCTGAGGGGAGCAGCGGGCACGGCAGGAGAGGTCTGTGCGCCATGTGGGACCCTCGCCGGTGGTCAGGGATCGAACTGGCACTGCAGAGGCTGCGGACAGCTTCGCAGCCCAGCGCTCAACTGATGCGCCACCAGGGGAGGCCCTTGGGGTAATTTGTTACACAGTAACACATAGCTAATCCACCATAAAATGTTTAATTTCAGTTCTTGGATTTTTTCAGCGGGTTCAATTTTTTTTTTAAAGATTTATTTATTTATTTATACGAGCGCTGGGTACAGTCAGAAGCGCAGGAGCGTGAGAGAATTCACCAGAGTCAGAGTGGAGAGCAGAGCAGGCAGACTGATGAAGTACACTGCTGAGGGGAGCAGCGGGCGGCAGGAGAGGTCTGCGCGCCATGTGGGACCCTCGCCGGGGGCCAGGGATCGAACTGGCGCTGCAGAGGCTGCGGGCAGCTTTGTAACCCAGCACTCAACCGCTGCGCCACCAGGGGAGGCCCTCAGCGGGTTCATTTTTATAGTGCCCAGTTCTCCTAATTACCAGCCTTTTTAAAGAATCTTCTGGAGTATGTTAAGAGTATTTTAAAGATTCCTGCTATGAGTGAGACCATCCGGTATTTTTCTTTTTCTTTCTGGCTTATAGAAAACTTAAATAAGGCACCAGGAAAAAGAATAACTATAAGAAAGAAAATATCAAAATCAACAAACAACTATGAAGCAGAGACACTCTATGGGGGGTGAGGGGCAGGGAAAGGAGGGCTTGGGGTCAAAATTAGGGGGTTGTAACTGTAAGGGGAATATAAAAATAAAATTTAAATAATTAAAAAAAAAGTATTTTCAAAAAGCCTATATCTGCTAAATTTATTATGTGGAGACCCACCCATGTTTCCATTATCTCTTATTTTTCTTTTCTTTTCTTTTTTTTAATTCATACTATTTTATCTCCCCATAAGGCTGATTCTTGTTAGATGAGTAATGGATATAGTATGTGAAAACATGTAAACATAACTTGAGGTCTTGATGACATTCTTTATTTTGAAAAATGTTTTACCATGCTATTGGCAGGTTTAGAAACCAGCAATCTGAGATCACCTTGATCCAATTTCAAGGATTAAAAATGACTTGTAGTTGAGCGTCAGGCTCTGAAAGGGCAATCTACTTATATCCCATTCTTACTCCTACAGGGAAGTCATTCAGTATCTGAATCTAAAAATCTTCTTCCCCCTTACCTCCCCAGCTTTGGTGGGTTCTGGAATCCAAGATTTATTGGATTCTACACGGCTGTCAAAAATCCTGTTCATTTTCTCATTTATATCTTCCAGGATCAGCAGACATCTGAGTGGCCTCTCACTGAGGCTGCCCTTTCTAGATTTTCTTCATTTTTCATATTGTTTCCATAATTCTGACTTGTAAAGTCTCCAATCCCTCCCAACAATTCCTTGTAGCATATTGTGTCCGGCTTTTATTGTTCTCAGTGGCAGAGTTGGTTTCAAATTTTAATCCTTACAAGAAGTGGAAGTTCTTGTATTGTTTCATTAGCTAATCTCAAATTGCAGTCAGCTCATAAAACAAAAGCCAAACGCATATTTTAAAAAACTGAGTCTGATAACATCACTTCTTCAAAACTCCCTCATATTCTAGGAACCAGAATACTTGAAATGAAGTTGTGAAGAACTGCCAATCTACTTCTTCAAGAAAAAGCCGCTAGTCAGAGGAGAATGTGAGGGGAAAAAAACAAAAAACCACACAACACCTATTAGAAATAGTTTCTAGAAAATGTTAAGCAAATTTTCCTCCAAGTCTTCCTGGCCAGATTGTTCATTAATCTTCACATTTAGCCCTCAGAAAAGGGCTTCTAGCTCTTCAGAGAACCCGCAGACATGTTGCAGGGACACTCAATCTGTGGTGGTGCTTATAGGTCACTGGGAATATTCCCCACTCTTTTCTGGATTGTTTGATACATTGTCATTATCTTGGAAAGTCCCCTACAGGTTAGTTCCTAAACAACAGAAAGAAATGTTTCTTTTTTTCTTTTTTTTTTTTTTTTAAAGATTTATTTATTTATTTATACAAGCACTGGGTACAGTCAGATGCGCAGGAGGGTGAGAGAATTCACCAGAGCCAGAGCCGGGAGCAGACCAGGCAGGAGGACCGAAGTACACTGCTGAGGGGAGCAGCGGGCGGCAGGAGAGGTCTGCGCGCCATGTGGGAAATGTTTCAAACACAAAGGAAATCTTATTTTTTAAGTAGCATGACACTGACCAGAATTAAATGTCTAGTATAAGCTCAAACAAGCTAGTCTAGAGCTTAAAATGTCTGGTCCTTTTTTTTTTTTAATATTTATTTTTTATTTATACAATAGCTGGGGTATGCTGGGGTACAGGCCAGAGGCACAGGAGGGTGAGAGGATTCACCAGAGACGGAGTGGGGAGCAGAACAGGCAGACAGACTGAAAGCACTGCTGAGGGGAGCAGCAGGCGCGACAGGAGAGGTCTGCTGCGCCATGTGGGAATCTCCCTGGCCAGTGGGGAACCGAGAATCAAACCCGCGCTACAGAGGCTGTGGAAAGCTTCACAGCGCTGTGCTCAACCCGCTGCACCATCGAGGAGGTCCTGTCTGGCCCTTTTGATTACAAATGGAAGAAACAAATTCCTAAATGTAACAATGACATTTTAAAAGTGATATTTTTAAGTATATGTTGCAGACAAAACCTTATTTTCCTCCTGAAATACAGTTTAAGTTTGTCTAGAAGGTAGAAAAAAAACATTTTATCACAACGCCTTCACAAGTTTTACTATGTACTTATATGCTAGTTGACTGGCATGTTTTTTATAGGAATTACAGGATTATAGAATTATACTTCAGAGTTACAGACTGGGATTTAAATGTTTAAGGTAGGTTACTTGTTGATTGTATTTTTACCACCAACACTCTTTGCTAGTTGAAGCTGGCCCTCAGTTGAAGATCCATCCACTAAAGTATTTGGAGACAAAGTATCCAATTAACCATCATTGAGTTCAAATTTCTTAATTTATTGCTTCACATTTGTTTAGCCTTCTAATTTCCTACTCTTTTCTAATTGTCCTGCAAATTGCCTACTCTTCCTACCATCTTCTCTATACACATCCCCCTAATTTCAATCTGATCAAGAACCTTCAATGGTTTCTAGATGCTTAGCCTGGTCTTTAAGGCTTCCATGTCATCTGATCATAGCCTACTTGTTTAAATCACTCCCCTTTACTTTTCAAATAAACTTTCATTTTATATAAGTCAAGCACTTTACTACTCCCTACATGATGCTTAGTTTGTTTTTTGTGATTCCCTTTGAGCTTAGATGCTCTCTTTTCTCCTTATTTAACCAAGCTATACCCATGATTTGATCATCAAATAGCACCCTTATTTATAATGCTCTAACACTAACTTCTTCCATATATCTTCTCTATCAAACCTGATCTATACTTCCTATCATTTTCTGTGAAGTTAAATTTTATTCATGGTTTAGAATGCAAACATTCAAAGCACATCCTATACAATCTTTGATTTTATCAATGGTGTGGCAAACCAGAGACACACATTCCATTCACTACACAGATATTTTAAATACAATCAATCTAATGTTAAAAACTAAATAAAGAAGTTTCACTGAACTGTGAGGAGCCTTCTCAGTCCAGGGTTTACCATTTGCTTCACTCTTTACCAATGAGCTGCCCAGATGATAAAAGAGAAAGGTCAAAACTCATTTTGGTAGTGACTGGCTCCTGGTGGATTATTTCCTTCCTTGGGTTATATAAGGAAATAAAATGACACACTCTTTTATGTTAATTATAGGTTCTTTATTTTATGGCTTCATGCTTTTAGGATAAAATATACAGATTGTGTGTGTGTGTAAAAAAATATTTGAACAAATTGGTAATTTTTTCCTAAATGCCTTAAGCAGATAATTCCTTTAGACTCACATGCACAAGTGTTGCTTTAGTATTTAAGCTTGACAAGGAGAAAGAAAACATAAACAAGAAAGAAGGAATTCTAGTTCAGTACATTAAGCAAGGAAAACATTAACTGTCCTTTGGAATACAGTCCACAAAGTCTATTTTGCTGCCATAAGGTCAACAGAATTATCCTGTGGTTTCCTGCCTAATTGATAAACTCCTTTAGTCAAAGATTGCTTCTTTCCTTTCAAAGAGACTGTATAATCACAAGCTATTCCAATGGACATTTTTAATCTTTTTTCTTTCCAATACATTTTCTCCAATGCATAAAATCGATTTCAATGAAATAGCAAAAAATACAAATTTCTACTCTGCAGTTCAGAGGTCTTAGCAATTTGGTAGCCCTTATTTAAATGTTACAGTTTCCCTAGTAATGGTCCTTTACTATGCTGTCCATGAAAATTATTAGGGGAATTAAAAACAAACACTGGGCCACCCTGGTGGCACAGGGGCTAAAGTCTCAGCACTATCAAGCTATGGCCAGCCACTGTGGCATGATTTTGATCCCTAGCCAGGGAACTGACCCACATGGCTGAGCAGACCTCTCCTGTCTTACCTGCTACTCCCCTCAGCAGTGTATTTCAGTAGAGCCACCCCTGTTCTGCTTCCCACTCTATCTCCGGTTAATCCTCTCACCCCCTGCACTTCTGGCCTACACCCCAGTTCTTGTATGCATAAATAAATAAAAATAAATCTTTTTTAAAATTAAAAAAGTTTAAAAAAATAAAGAATACTGATGCTTGATCCCCATTCAGAATTTTTTTACTTAGTTAATGTGGTCTATGTCCTGTCCTGCATCTATAGTTAAGAGACTCCTGGGCCCAGATCCTTACTCACAGACTCCAGGGAAAAGGAAAAAGCTTCCTTCCCATCAAACAATATGGGGCATAAGGACTTAGGAGAATTTCTAAATATGCATTAAGGATGTGTCTCTATGATGTTAGTGAGTAAATGTCATCAATAAAAATCCCGCTAAAAAAATATGAACCAAATGTGATCTGGGAAGAGAGAAGCACATGCCTGGGATGTTCAGAAAAGCAGGAAAATTTCAAAGCCAACCTAGCAGCTCTCCTAGCTGCTGGCTACCACGCTGCACACCCTCCATTCTCCTGATCTGTGAGGGTTCCTGGTAGCTCAAGTCAGCCAGGAATCTCCAGTCTAGCTCTGAGGCACAATGAAGTGGCGGGGAGGGGGGTCAGCAAACTGGGATTCCAATCTTGACTACACCACCTACTACACACGTGATCTTACAGGTGACATTGTATCCTGGTCTTCTCGTGTGTAACATGGAGATACTGATGCCCAACTGTACAGAGTCACAATGAGAATTAAAGGAGATGATGAATTAGTATAACATGCTTATTAGTTCATGGATGATTCAGTGAGAGATGGCTTTTATAATTACAAAAACTTAGCTTCCTAATGATCTTAAAACATGAGGATAGTGAAATGTGGCTCTAAACTAAGAAAAAGTAAGAGATTTTGATGACAAAACCAGCTTTCAGGATGTGAGAGGGAACTCTTTTTATTCTTGAAATGTGGCTAGCCTGAATGGGATGTGTTGTAGGTAAAAATAAATGTCAGATTTTAAAGACTTATTTTGAAAAAAGGATTCTAAGATATCTCTATAATTTTAATGTTAATGACACATTGAAATGATAATATTTTGGACATGTTGGGTTAGATAAAATATAAAAGTTAATTTCACCTGCTTCTCTATACCATATGCGTTACTTCAAGTTACATTTGTGTCTCACAATAAATATCTTTTTGACTGTGTTATTCTAGAACACTGAAGTAGCACTGAGAGAAGTACTTCATTGATTACATCCTATGGCCATGAAAGAATTAATGTGACTCCCCAAGGTACTGCTTGAAAGTAACTTAATCACAAAGGAACATGAAGCCAAATATGTCACAAATACCTAATCACATCATTAAATATAGTCTCCCCTGTTGCAAAATATAATCATGTAAAGCTTGGGGACCTTTGAATCATGCAAAAATTCAAATATCCATTCAAGAAATCTTCTTGTCATCCCTGTTACATTTGTTATGATCTAATCTGGCTGCAATTTAGTGCATGACATTTTTATCACATCTACAAATGCATTCAACTGGCACAAATATACTTATTTATACAGAGAGCTAGGGAAAGGGTGATCTTTGCTTAAAATAATGTGCTTAACTAATGGGCCATTCCTTTTACCACTGGGGGAACTGGAGGTAATGGGAAGACACACATGAACTAACTAACATTAAATATTCAACTAGCTAATTACAAGGTTTATTTAAACGAGAGGATAAACAGATGTGTCTTCATTTTTGAATGTTTCTCAAAGCTCAGTAGTGGCTAAATTTTTAACTTATTCCCTTGTAGTAGTATAGTGCTTTAAAAAGAATTCAAAATGATATAAAATAAAAAGAAACAACACTTATATGTGTTGGTAAACTCTATTTTAATGAAATTTATGGTCACTTATTTAGAAAAATTATTTCAATTGGAATGATTAACTTTTTAAATGTGTAAGCTTAGGCTGAAAGAAGTCTGTTTTTTTTTTTTTAAAAAAAAGATGATCTATTTCTTCTGCTCCTATATCATGTAGTACTCCATACAGGTATATCAAGTATCAATATCAATATACTTGATATAAAAATTCTGAAATTCCCAAATTCATAATTAAGGAATTACATAATTTTTAATTTTTTTAAGTCCCTGTAGATTTTTAAAGCAGTGTTACACTTTATTATTGATCATCGTCCCTACTTATACAATGCTATTGAAATATCTAGTGTATTAAGTTTTGTTTTTTTTTTTTAAAGATTTATTTATTTATTTATACAAGCACTGGGTACAGTCAGAAGTGCGGGAGGGTGAGAGAATTCACCAGAGCCAGAGAGGGGAATAGAACAAGCAGACTGATGAAATACACTGCTGAGGGGAGCAGCAGGAGGCAGGAGAGGTCTGCATGCCATGTGGGACCCTTGCTGGTGTCTGGGAATCGAACCGGTGCTGCAGAAGCTGCAGGCAGCTTCGCAACCCAGCGCTCAAGTTTTAAAGATAGTCAAGGTTAAAAAGAGAAATTTTAATTCAAGGACTCTCCCAAGCACAGCATTCTTTAGTTTTGGTTGTTAGGGCTGTGGCAATTATGTGGCAAAGTCTAGCCCTGGAAAAATGCTCTAAAGGGAAATTAAGTTACAGGTAAAAACAACAGCTTCTTGGAGAAATAACATTATACATGTTGATAATGTCTGATGTCTTAACAGACTTAATAGACTAACTACCTCAAAGGTTTAAATAAGGGAGATACCCTAAACTTACAATCGATAGACTACTCTAGAAAATCTGCATTCAATTTTGTTAGAAAAGTATATCACAATAGGAGGGATTCTTATATATGCGTATCCGTTATAAAAATTACTTTGCAATTCCTCTTTTTATAATTTTGGAAGTACTTTCAGGTCCTAAAAAACCAGTAAATGCACATGAGCAAGGCCAAATTCCATACATTAGATTTTAGTTGAAAAATGTTGTACTTCAAAATGAAGTTCAACACAAGTGCAAAACCAAGCAGATCCTAAAGACAGAGTGCACAGAATAGAAACAAGCAGGTCCTTTTGAAAGATAAGAAAATCATCAAACTCATCTGAAAAACTCTTACCTGATTAAATATATTTCTATCAAGGGAAAGTAAATTTAATTTCCTAGCACAGCTCAGAGTTTCTCGGGACTATTGTAAGGATTGCAAAATGGTACAGTGCTTTAGAGAACTGTTTGATAGTTTCTTATAAAATTAAACAAGTGTCTACACTATACTTCTAGTATTTACTCAAGAGAAATATACCCTCACACAAGAATGTTCCCAGGATTGTTGCAAAGGATTAAATGAGATCATGTATGTGAAAATAGTTTACAAATACCATACATGTGGGAGGAATTTATTAAATAATATTTTATCTCCTTTCATGTTTGTGGATAGAATAGAAAGAATATTGGATTTTGATAGCGCAGACTTGGATTTATGTCCAGGCTCTACTAGTCACCTGTTATATTCACTCATTCAACTGTTTTCAACATCTACTCTGTCAAGTACCCTTCTAGATACTGAGGGAAAGGATGTTGTTTATACACTGGGTTAGGTCTATGAGGAAACTTGTGAGATCCTCCCAGAGCAGAGTGCTTTTAAGTACTTTACAGATGCAATGGTGGCACCAGACAGCGCGGGCAGATTTTTTGGAGAGCAGTTGGTGCTGTGAGAGAGGTAACAACTTAGTGCTACAAGGGACACTCAACCCAGTCCATGGAGGTAAGGAAATTGGTTGCAGGAGTGGGTCAGAGAAGGCTTCCTGGAAAAGGAATATTTAAATGTAAATGCAGAGCGTGCCAGGCAAAATGTACTCAGAAATTCACTATGTTACTAGGAAGACGAAATGAAATATAGATGTGAAAGCACTAGTAAGTCCATAAAATCTATTATAATGTAAAGCAATACTATTTCTACTTTAAGGGCAATAGAATTAAAATAGAAAACCATTAGGTAATCCTGAATCCTGCTTATACTCTATAACAATATGCTGTCTTTCTAATATATGTGCTTAATCTGGGTTTTCCACATCTCCTCCCTAGATCCCAACACTTCTAGTTTTCTGCCTGAAGGAACTGGGTAACTGAATAAATTGTTTTTTTAACTGCATGAAGCCAATTCTATCTTCCAGTCAAGTTTCTGGGATTTGCTAAATTCAGTCTTTGGGGTAGCTCCTTTGTAGGCCACACTGGCTTCTAAAACATGAAATGGGCTTTTGAAACAACCTAAATTCTTGTTATTCTGGAACACATTTTATTTTTTTCAATTTAATTGGAAGTCTCTATTTATGGGACTTAACTACAGTTTAGACCATAAATAACCAGAACTACAAAGTGGTACAAAAAACACTAGCTCTGCTGGAAAACTCTTGATCTGCATTTGCTTTGTTTTATAGGCTACACAAATGTCAGGAAAATATGCAAATAGGAAGTGGGACTGGGCACAAGAGCTTTGAAAATTATTCTTTCCAAATACTGTGGCATAAAACTGAACTTGGATCAAGGGTGTCATTAGAGAAATACAGACTCTTTCAGCTCATCTTCATTCTATGGTGTCCATCCAGGCTGACTGAAGACCTTCCTATCCATCACCTCAGCAGTTATGATGAAAGTCACTCCAAACACATGAACCTTGAACCATTTAAGTAGATTTGGGAAAAATGTTAAAAGTACCTATTTTTCTTTTTGGGAGGTTGCAACAGCTGTTAAATAGAGCAACACCCTCTGTAAAGGCAAGGATTTCTGTAAATGTTATATTCCATTTTTAGAAAAATCAGATGTTAGAGATGTTGCATGATTTGTCAGAAAAGAGGGATTGTGATAGAGATGTCCCTTTCAAAAGTAACGGTACAGGCTTAGAAGCAAAAGTGTGGGCATATCCAGTGAAAGTTGGCCCCATGCAAATACAATGGAGCCCTCTCCCCAACCTGGATATACTCAAGTATCCTCTCATGTGAACAGGGATAGTATGTGTGCTGATTCAATAATAAGAAGTTTCTTTTCCTTGGAAAGGGCAAGCTGACGTATAATATTAGTTGCCTACGGCATTTGTATTAAGGGCTTCATCTAGTCCTTATAGCCTCGGCATCAGTGCCTTATACTTACAGGCAACCAGACTTCTGACCTGGAATTCTAACTCTGCTCTGGAAGGATCTCCCAGGATCCCTCACATCCTTGAACCTGAACCAAAGTATTAGCAGCATCCTTTCCTTTTAAAACTACTATACAAAATCCTTATCTTAGATTAGAGGAAAGGATATAGGAATGGGTAATGACTGTAGGAAATGGAAGAGGCAATTTGTTCTTGGGTGGGAAGAGAAGAATAGAAGGAAAAAGTTCTGGAGAGAGAAAGACTGACTGAGGCAGGGGGCCATGCTTAGAGTCAGGACAGTCACCAAACTGAGGCAGGAATTTAAGGAAGGAAGGAAAAGAAGGGAACATAGGAAGGAAGATGACTAGTTTGAAAATGTTTTCTCCTACTTCTAGGCCTCCAGGAGTGCTGTGAAGCCTGTTTTGTGGAGAGGAATGGGAGAGTACAGAAATTCTTCTAAGCCACACTCCATTATTTATTTGCTTATTTTTTGTGTGCAATCTTTAGCTTCATGTATTTTTTTATTTTATTTTATATATTTTTAATATCACTTTTCATTTTTGCACAATGTATGTATCCATTTTCATCTTGGTTATATTCCCCATACCCCATACAATTCCCACCCCCCTGCCAAGCTCCATTTAACAAATATTTGTTTAACACCTAACTATTCCAATCATTGTTTTTAGTGCTGGGGATTCAGCAGTGAACCCACAGAAACAAAATCCCCACAGTTACGGAACCTAGATTCAACCTGTGGGAAGGCTAAGGCAGTGCTTTCTAGGCTCATCTCCCAGCGTGTGAGGTATGGGATAAAGTCCCTTGTCCGTGAAAGAATGTTCCCATCTACTTCCTAAGGACTACACAATTTTAACCCTCTTCAAATGACAAAGACATACCCCCACAGTAGATTATAATCCCTTTGAAGTCAAAAACCTCTAATTGTATTTTTATAATGTAATGTTTTTACCATTTTTTAAAAATTAGATTTAAATTTTATATAGACTTTTTTTTTTATAGAGGCATGTTTTATTTATTTATTTATTTGTTTGTTTGTTTGTTTTGTTTTGTTTATACAAGCACTGGGTACAGTCAGAAGCGCAGGAGGGTGAGAGAATTCACCAGAGCCAGAGCCGGGAGCAGAGCAGGCAGAAGGACCGAAGTACACTGCTGAGGGGAGCAGCGGGCAGCAGGAGAGGTCTGCGCGCCATGTGGGACCCTCCTCCGGTGGCCGGGGAGCAGCTGGGGATCGAACCAGCGCCGCAGAGGCCACGGGCAGCTTCGCAACCCAGCGCTCAACCACTGAGCCACCGGGGAGGCCCTTATATAGACTTTTAACTTAAGGAATTTATATGTTTTTCTTATTTAATTGTTTAACATGCAGAAAGAAAACAAGTGCCTGGCCCACAGTTAGTATTTAATAAATGTACAGTTAACATTCAGAAAATATCTTCTGAGGACAACTGCCACTATGGAGAGAACACATAGGAGAACACCTATGAACCTTGAGGTGTTAGTAACTGACCCAGCAAAGAGGCCCTCCTTTTGCTCTCTTTCCTTCCTTTTTTACCAGAAGTAATTTTTCCGAGTTGACCTTAGATAATCTGGCTTGTTCCAGGTGTGCAGATCTCTTCTCACCTGTGCTGTATCAACACTATGAGAGTGTTCACTGTAACAGAATCACTTTAATTTTTACTTGAATTAGTACAGTGCTCTGGAGCTTCTACTCAGATCAAGAACTATGAACAAGTGAGTTCAGGCCAGGAGCCTGAGGCACTCATTCCTGCTCAGCTAAAGTATGATTTTCCTTCTCAACAATCCCCCTCACATAGTGGCATCCCTGTTCAAGGGTTGGCACGGGAAATGACTCCTCAGGGTCACTCAGATCAATCCAATCAACTCCTAGAAGAGGTAATTAGTGTGAAGTGGTGTGAAATTGAAAGTATTTTTTCTCACTTTCACTGATTCAGGGGCTGGGATCTCTTCAAATTCTAAGACAACACCGTGCAATAGAAATATGTATTTTTTTTGATACGTAAGTCACATATGTCATTTTGAATTTTCTAGTAGCCACATTAAATAAAAAAGGAAAGGGGAAATTAATTTTCATAATGTTTTTTATTCAGCACATGTGGAAAATATTACCATTCTCATATGTAATCAATATAAAGATTAGTAACAAGGCATTTTATATTCTTCTTGCCATCCAAAATCCACTATGCATTTTAAACTGAGAGCACATGTCAATTCTGACCAACCACATTCCAGGGCTCAGCAGCCACATAAGGCTGGTGGCGATTCTGGACAGCACAGCTCTAAGGAGCTTAGTGAACTCTCTGAGGACATGGTAGGGTGGATGATCCAAGACAAATCTGTTTGCATAAAGATCAACTTAGAAAAAATAAAAAGATATTTATAAACTAATAGCTCTAATCCATTTTGCCAGGGAAAATGCTTATTCTTGGGACAAGATTACTAACTTTGCTTTAAGAAAGCATGTAAATGAGAAAACTCTTGCTCCTTTGTAGCCACTAAAATCTTAATATCTGGAGACATTTGAGAAGTGGCAAAGATGAGGAAGCTTTTAAACTTTCACTGGCAATCATGTTTAAGGATCACATGGAAAAGTGGAGGGGGCAGCAGGAGGTTCATGATGGCTGCTGGGCCCTTGCCCTGACAGAAGACGGACTCCCTGGCTAAGGCTGCTGCTTCTTTGGCCCTTGTTTCCAGTGGCAGGTCAAGGGCCCTATGGAGAGGCACAGAAATAGACTGCATCTTGGTTTCCAGCCTGGAGGCTGTGATGTTTCTGTCAGTCTGCATAGACACTAACAATTGTCCATTGACTGAATAATGTTTAATTTTCAATTGAAACTGCATACTGACTTCAAATTATGAGGCTGGCACTGTTGCAGGAGCTACAAGTTGTCAACCCCCTTTATTTGTACTATTATCCAAGTATATAAAATGAATACAATAAAAATTAATATAAAAACAGTAATGATTACTAGTAGCTCTCTGTTCCTTCCATTATTCTCAGTCAGTGGAATCTAAAAGTACATGGAAGGGGCCTCCCTTGGTGGCACAGGCGGTTGAGCGCAGCGCTGTGAAGCTGCCCGCAGCCTCTGCAGCGCAGGTTTGATCCCGGCTGGCCGGCGAGGGTCCACAAGGCGCCGCAGACCTCTCCTGTCTCACCCGCTGCTCCCCTCAGCAGTGTATTTCGTCAGTCTGCCTGTTCTGTTCCCTGCTCTGTCTCTGGTGAATCCTCTCACCCTCCCGCACATCTGGCCTGTACCCTGGTTCTTGTATAAATAAATAAATAAATAAATATTTAAATAAAAGTACATAGAAGGAGTCACGAATTTGCCTGATGCTCAAGTGTGGTCTTTTGGAGTCACCAATACATCCACTGTTTTTGCTCTCATTTGAATGGTATTGCCCACTGTTAGCCAGGGTCTCCCAGAGAGGGGCTCCTCCCTCTGCTTTCTGTTACCATGTTAATGATTTCTGGTTAAGAAACACTGGGATTTAGAAACAACTGCATGCTGAGTTTAATTGTTCACCACTAATTCATTCAACATAAATTTCATTACATAACATGCACTGGCTACTTTGCAGTATTTCCTTAGGCATAATAAGCTTTTACCATTAAAAACCAAATCAATGTTAATCTGCAAAGCTGTCATTTTATGTCCACTGCCAAGGGAAAAAAACAACAAAACAAAAACAAAGCGAGATAAAGTAAACCTTTATCAAGGAATTGGACCCAAACAAATCAAACCAGCTCTCTCCACCCCCTTGCGGCAATCTGATTTGCAAGCTGAGGTTTCAAAATACTGTATATTTTATTTAATTGCTGAGGGCAAGAGAACAGTAGGCATTCTTTGTTGTTGTTGTTGTTGTTGTTTTTAAGCTGAGCTCTTTAGGGTGCTGGCCTGCTCTGCTTTTGCAGAAGACTGAAAAACAGTCTTTTAAAGTTAGCATTTTCAAGCTGGTCTACTAATCCTGCCAGATCTATTCCCTTTTAGTCACAATGAGAGTAAACAGGTAGGAAAGAGGAAAAAAAGCTGCCCAGGTGAGCAAGTGGAAAGTAGTCAAGTTTTAGCTCTGGCTGGTAGACAGTAGCCAGCAAAATCCTCCTATATTTTCCAGCAAACACAGAGAAAGCAGAAAGTTTACCTCTTATAAACAATCTGTGTTTAAACAATGCACACACAATGCCTTCTTCCAAGCCTCTAAATGCTGGCCATTGTTATGTGCTTAATTATACTCCTAAATCCTAAAAAGTAAAAATAGCCAGCTAGGTAGTGATTGCTTTTTGATCTACACAAATTGGCTGAAGATATGAGTACAAAGAAAACCTATCCAGGCTCCATTTTCTATCCTCTTCCAGTCAGGAGAGCCTGCGGCTAGAGGTGTGGCAGAGCCAGCTCGCCCCTTTCCACTGGAGGTGGCAAGGAGTAGTCAGTACACACCAGTGGCATTCATCAGGAAACAATCTTCCTGCCCACCCAGCACTATATTTAGAGTCATCTCTTGGCATGGAAACTTATATTTCTGGGCTTTCTGCCACTCAGACAAACATGCTCGCACACAAGTGCGTGCACAAGCACACACACACTAACACACACAAAGGGACAAGAAAAACTGGTTTGGTTCCAATGCTGAACCCAAACAATAAGCATTAAATGTGCCTTTCCCCATTGATGAATTTCTGTGTTAAACATCACTCCTTCTTCAAAAGCAGTGAGTACTGGATGTGGCTCTGAAGAATGCTTTTTTCTCCTAGTTCTAATGAGTAAAATATGTCCCATTCTCTACGGGGCTATTTTGCAAAGAAGGAAGCAATGAAGCAAACTTCTATGAAAAGGACAGAATGTTTTGAAATTTTATAAGTAATATTCTCCAGGCTGGCACTGGTGACTTCCCCAAACATGTGGCAGCCCTGGAGAAAAGTTACATCCCAAAGCTTGCTGCAGAGTGGATGGAAAAAGAACATGTAATGCTAAATCACCAGGCCTCTCCAACCCTCAAATGCAGACCCAGAGAGAAACAGTTCTCCAAAATTTAGTTGTTTTGCCACAAGTATAGCTGGGACCCCAGAATAGCAGAGTTTTGCGCAAGGGCAAGTGGCACAGGCAGAGACCTAGATACAGACACCCTGGGGCAAGTAGCTGCAAGTCTTACATGGATTCCCAGCCTTGGAATGCTGCAGCACGTCAGAACTGAGCAAAACAAACGTGCTTCTTGTCCACTCCCAAACCTACAGCTTCCATACTTTGTCCTTACCATCATATTTTCTCAGGTAATTTCAACATTTCCTTCAGCTCAATATCCTACTTAGAAATTCAGTAGTAACAGGACAGCTAGAGACTTCCATGAATGAAATCGCTAGCAGAACAAGCCATTTAGGGGTCTGGATAAGTAGTTCCTCCACACTGGCACACATCATCAACTGTAGTTTAACAAATATATAAAAGAAAAAAATGAAAAAAATCAGCAATTTTGCAGTCATTCTCCCAAGCTAAGTTAATATTATAGCAAAAGTATCAAAATAAATATTAAATCAGGGGGAAATACCACATGATACAGATGCAAAGTAACTTCACTTGACATGAAATCAGAATACTTCTGAAAGTTGCAGGCTAGTTTTGTAGGATACCTGCTCTAGTTTGGGATTTCATAAATGGATAACTGCACAGGAAACTGACTTGCTGCCAAACTGAAACACACTCTCAGTGTTCAGGTCTTTGGGGTAGGCAGGACCTCCTCCTCCTTCCAGGCCTTAGGTGGGAGTGCAAACCCCCCTCTTCTCTAATGTTACGCACAGTTGTGCTATTTGCTAGGGTGAGTTGAATGTGGGTGGAAGTGACACCCGTCACCTATCTGATGTTGATGCTCTGTCTTCTGTGCGCTCTTTCTTGCCACATTTTCCTGAGTGCTAGATAGATCCAAAGCATACGGCTGGCCGAGCTAAACCTTTATTGTTTAAATGCAGTGAGATTGTGGGGTTGATGATCACCTAATCAAACTGAGCTTAATCTGAGCAACATAGCTAATTAGTAAGAAATTAGTAATAATTATCAGAAGTTGTGTAAAATTCCATCACAGGTTCTGGTGCCAAAAAGGCACTCAAGTCTATCCTTACAAGGTTCCCCATCCAACCACAGCCTAAGATTTCTAACCAGTTGATTTCCAGGATATTTCCTAGCAGGTCAAATGAACTCAAAGAAAACACTTGAGAAAAAAAAAAAAAAAAAAAAAAAACAGAACAGAATGGGTCCAGTTGAGGAAAGCAGCTATCAGGACTAAAGAAAAGCAGTGGTCCAATCGCTAAATACATGGTTTTCATGTGGCCCAACCCTAGAGATTCAGATTTACTTGGTTCCAAGTATAATCCAGGCACCATATCGCTTTCCAGGCTCCTTTCCCTCTCCCCCACCAGTGATTGAGGTGTCCATTCAGATTTGAGAATCACAGTTTCAGCAGGCTGGGCTCTATCATTACCAAAAGTCGGTTGCAGGACATAAAATATAGGAAAAAGGAAATGCACAAACAACAGTACCCCAAAAGAGCACGTTCATGTATCATGAAACAAGCATCCTTAGACTTGGGATGCCAGTTTCCCCAAGGCCCATCAGTAGAGCATGTTCCTAATTCATGGTGTGTAGACAATCCCATTTTTACTCTACCCTATTAGTAACTAGAGGCATCAGCAGGAAGGCCAGCACTGTAGGGGCTGACTACCCAGAGTCAGTTAGGTCTCCTATAGGTCTCACTGATGGCTGAATTCCTATCAGTGTGAGCTCAAGATCAAAGCACAAAGTCGGCAAGGCCTAACATTACAGACATAAGGAGTCCGCCAGGAGAGAACACATTTTGCTGCATCATCCTTTGGATACTAATAATTAATTTCTTTGCAATTAGTTATACGAACACATGGATTTCCATGATGATGATGTTATTTACCATTCATTCGTTGCTTACAATGCACTAGGAATAGTGTTAGGTATATTAAGATGGCTTCTTCTTATCCTCACATCAACCCTAAGGGCAGTATTATCATCACTACCATTTTATATACAAGGCCATTGAAAGTACAAACTCAGTGACCTGTCCACTGTCACAACTATGAACATCGCTGAAGGTGTTTGAGAATAAAGAAGTTCACACACTGCCCCATGATGTGGAGTGAAATTGTGGATAGGTGGTTTACCATGATTTCTCTATTGCTCTTCCAGTTGTCTTAACATCAGGTTCCCAGGAACTTGGTTTAATCTAAAGAACATGCTTTATTAGTGGTAGGTAATTTCAACAAGTATTGACAAAATTTATTGAATAATCAGTTCTATAAAAATTTTTTATTTTTCATTTTTAAAAAATTTTACTTTTATTTATTTTTCATAGAAGAACTGGGGTGTAGGCCAGAGGTACGGAGGGGTGAGAGGATTCATCAGAGACAGAGTGGGGAGCAGAACAGGTGGATCTGCTGAAATACATTGCTGAGGGGAGCAGCGGGCAAGAGAGGAGAGGTCTGTTGCGCCATGTGGGTTAGCTCCCTGGCTAGGGATCAAATTCAGGCTATAGCCTTGATAACACTGAGATTTAATCCCTAGGTCACCAGGGAGGCCCCAAATTTGCTGCACCTCCCCCTGCAGTGACCCTTAGGGCTAATGGCTTGCGCCACGGTCCCTAGCTCCGGCTGTGCAACCAGCACGCAGGGGGAGAACAGCAAAACCCCCTGAAGATATACCTGCTGCACCTCCTCTTGCAGTGACCTCTAGGAATCCCTAGGTCCGGCTGGGCAACCAGCACGCAGGAGGAGAACAGCAAAAACCGCCTGAAGACATAGATAAGACGGAAGCCTGTTGAAAGATAACGACCACCAGGAGCCACTACAGGAATGCTGTCCGCATGGAAACTTATCTCACCTTCTCTAGACCCACAAACTTTATTCTAATACAACTGTCTCTCTAAAATCTTTTCTCTTTCTCTGTTTAAAAGGTCATTGGTTTGCCGATTAAAAAAGAACATACGAAATCTAATAACTAGGCTGATTCAAATGAAACGTTACTAAACTCTGTGTATTAATAGAACTGCTAGCTTAATAATTTCTCTGTTGTATACTTAGCCTTGTTTGTATTAATCGAAATGATAAAAATATTACATTGTGAAAAGTAAAATTCACCCGTGTTAATTAATAGTAATAGTGAGTAGTTAAAACAAAAAGTAATCATACAAAACAAAAAGAAAAATTAATAGCCTAACTACTTAGGAATGCGCCGGGGTCCAGATGTAAATCACTGCCCTGTCAATGATAAGCTAAACCTATAAGCAAGCTGATTTCTTCACTGATGTTCGCCATTCCTATGCTTTTAGAAAACATATATATACTGGTCACCAACTCAAATAAAATTACACTCAGATTTTCACTCTTGAAGTGTGTCTGTTTGTCATTTCTTTAACCGAATCCCTGACCACTCTGCGCAGTCTCTCAACCCTGAGACGGCCTCATCGTTCACTGCTGTGCTGGTCCGCGGCACAAATTCAAATTTTTAAATTTAAATTCTGACAAAGTTTTTTTTTTTTTTTTTTTTAAAGATTTTTATTTATTTATTTCTACAAGCACTGGGCACAGTCAGAAGCATGGTAGGGTGAAAGAACCCACCAGAGCCAGAGCGGAGAGCAGAACAGGCAGAAGGACCGAAGTACACTGCTAAGGGGAGCAGCGTGCGGCAGGAAAGGTCTGCGCGCCATGTGGGACCCTCCTCCGGTGGCCTGGGATCGAACCAGCACCCAGAGACTGCAGGCACCCTCACAGCCCAGCGCCCAACCACTGCGCCACCGGGGAGGCCCCTGACAAAGTTTTGAACCATTATAAATAATTTACATCTCTAATGTTAAACAGTGAAGGTTGTAGAAAATTCAGAGTGTGAGTACTGTACATATAATGGGGAACAGGAAAGGCACAATCACTGCCCTCTCAGACTTTACAGCCCAGCTAGGTTCACAGGCTATTAAACAGCAAGAATAGTGTGCTAGGCACATGATGGGACAAGTATTATGCAGTCTTTCAAGGTGTTGGGGAGACAAAGAGTAACCAGCTGTCATTCCATATACTTGAAACGTATTGGGCTTTGCTTTTCTAGCTGCAACCAATTTAACAGATACCCTCTCTGACTAGATTTGTCTTTCTCTGGGTTTGTACTATAGCTGTATGTGCCTTTAGAGCAACGGGTATCAATATCACATCACTTCAATAGATCTTCATGGTCATTTGAAGTATTGCCAGCTTCGTGCATAAAGGCCTTCCTTCAGTGCACTGTAGAGCAATTGCTCAGCTAGTCACCAAGTTATCAGTTATCATAGGAGCAGGCAAGCAGAGAAGAACTGCATTAAAAGCTGGCTTTCAACCTGTTGAATTACTAAGCATAATTTGGGCCTTTATTCTGCGTTCATTTAAAAGATGAAATGAGGGAAGCACATTTTCTACCAAAAGACCTTTGTTAAGTGTCACACATTTAATTTTTGGACAGAACTGGAGGCGAGTGACAGCTAATAATCCCACCTCTCATTTGCAAAAATCAACACTGGCTTTGTAGATTTGTTCTTCAACTTGATTTCAGATATTAAAAAAGAAAACAAGTACAATGACTTGCTTAGGATTTGCAAGATGACTATAATTATTAATGATAAAGAAAGAACTAATACTTATTAGACTGTTACCACATGAAAGGTACTCTTTGCTAAGTGTTCTGTGCATGCTATCTAACTTAAAGTTTATAAAAATCTTATGTTAGGCACTATTCCAATGCATTAATTCCTAAGCATATTTGTCACATCCTAATGTTTGAAATCAAGATACAGCTGATAATCAAGTTATAGCGTAGTTTAACTGGTAGCAATGTCTCTTTATGAGTTACACACAAATTAATGCTGTATCCTTAAAATTCATGATGCAACGAGAAATAGATTTTATTATCCCTATTTCACAAATGAAGAAACTGAGGTGTAGAGAATTTAAGTAACTTCTCCAAGGTCATATAACAAGTAAATGGCAGCAAGGATATGAACCCAGATTATTCTGGCTCCAAAGTTCATGCTCTGAACTGCTATAGTATCACATGGTCACTTCCCAACACATGGAAACAAAAGGTTTAAAAAACATCCATTCATTTATTCAGCACTAAGCCTTCATTATGCGTTAGCTACCAACTACTGTTGGGTAAATAGATAAGTAGGACAACTTTTTAAATTAGGGACTCTGAGTATATGAGCAGTTAACTATGTTAGCCTCACTCACTATTGACAGATTCTAGAGGGAACACCAGATCTCAGATTGGGGTTTCCTTTCGGTACCATATTTTTCACAGAGCTGTTTTTTCACTAGCTAAATATTTCAATCCAAGCCACTGTTACTGGGTGAGTACTATTCAAGTCAACACTAGCATAACAGACTCTAAGATCACCACCACTGTTCTTCTCTTTCTACTATTCTGTGACTTGCTTATAACCAACAAATACGGCAAAGATGATGGGATGTTATTTTCATGATTAGGTTACATAACTTTATGACTTCCATCTTGCTAACAGACTATCTTACAACCTTTGATGAAATAAGCTGCTGTGTTAGGGAGGCAAACATGGCAAAAAATTAAGGGTTGCTTCTGGACAACAGTCAGCTGGGAACTGGGCCTTCAGTCCAACAAACCAAAAGTAAGTGAATCCTGCCAGCAGCCACATAAATGAACTTGTGAGGGGACCTCCCCAATTGTGCTTCCAGATGAGACCCCAGCTCTGGCAGCCACCTCAATGCAGACTCATGAGAGAGACCGTGAGTAGTCAACCTGCTAAGCTGTGTCTAGGTTCCTGACCCACTTAAGTTATGAGATAATACATGTCTTTTGTTTTATGCTCCAAGTTTGATTTGCTGTGCAGTAATAGATAAATACTACTTTTTAGAAAAGATTACTTTATGGTGTTCTCAAATAATCCATACCAACATCCAACTGTGACTTTAATCTCTTGGTTAGATCATAAGAATAATACCTACCATTTATTGAGCACCACTATGGGTCAGGTCACTACTAGCATAGTACTAAACTATGGTCACATCTACCAAACAACAGTTTATTAGTGTAATTATTTCATATATAAAAATATTAAATGTGCATTTTATTTAATTTTTTTTGAAAAAGGTTAGTTGAGCCTTACCACTTTATTGGGCAATTACTTAACCTTTCCTTCTTTTTTTTTTTAAGATTCATTTTATTTTTTTATGCATACAAGAACTGGGGTACAGGCCAGAGGTGCAGGGAGTGAGAGGATTTACCAGAGACAGAGTGGTGAGCAGAACAGGAAGATATGCTGAAATGCACTGCTGATGGGAGCAGAGGGTGAGACAGGAGAGGTCTGCTGCACCATGTAGGTTAGCTCCTTGGCGGGGGATCGAACTCAAGCTGCAGTGGCTGGGCTAGCTTGATAGCACTGAGACTTAAACCCCTGTGCCACCAGGGAGGGCCCTTAACTTTTCCTTCTTTATGTAAATGGAAACTTTTCTTCTAGAAAATGCTACTTCCCTTAACCCCAGTCACATTATCCTAGTGTGTCCTTCATCTCATATGACTCATTTCCCCACTCACAGTGACTGATCTGAGATTGGGTATCTCATTCAAGTTGAGTCAACAAGCACCTTTCTCTTGGATTTTCTTTTAATTTCAAGCAGGGAAGAGTAATACAGAGCCCCTCTTGACTTCTATAGCTATGAGAGGCAAACATGAAGCCTCAATGGTCATGTTCTCTGCTATATTCAGGAAAACAATGTACACAGAGAATGACATGAATGTTTAGCAAGAAGCAGGGACAGAGAGACTCTGGCCTCTCTCAGTCCCTGCTCCTGTAGCTCCTAAAGACCAGCAAGACCAGCAGCACCCCTGCACTTCCTCCAGATCACAGAAGGCTTACTGTAAACACCTTTTGACATCCAAGCCAGCATAAACTTAAGATTCGGTCATCTCCATCAAGAGAAATGAATGTATCAATGAAGATTTTTCACTATCTCAGATTATCCTTTCCTGATCTATGTTCTTGATGTTTTAAAATATTTGGATCCCTCATACTTATTTAAATATGATTGTTCTGTTACTAAATGCCACACCCAATTATTTGCTGCCAACAGAAAGTTAAAATGAATATTTTAACTTTAGGGGTTATTCCGTCTGGCTCTTGTTTATAAATGAGGGGACTACATTGCAAGGAGGTTAAACTATTTTCTAAGATAAAACTTAGTCCAAGCCAGAATTTCCCAAAAGTTGACTTTTTACACCCAGGGACTATGAGTCACTGTCTACACACAGTGATTGGTGTCCATCCTGGTGCTATACTGAGGAATTTATAAGGCTTAAGGAAGATGATCTTTGTCAAGAAGATCCTTCACAAGCCTTTCAGACTTTTAATTAACTGATTAATAAGTAACTTAATAAAAATTAAGAACAGTTTAACTCCACCCATAAAGTATTCATTACTGATTCTCACCACATTGAGAAATATATAGCCCACAGTGTTCAAAATTAAATAAAAGGAACTATTACTATTTGACACCCTGGTTTGGTTTAACTACTTCATTTCTAGACTGTGTGATTTTTGCTACACAAATAATAAGAATAATATATATGTATTATATGAACCTAGGACTGTTTCATTTTCTAATCATGTATAATTTTAAGCATTTAATGAAATATAGAAATACGGAAAAGCAAAAAGAAAACAACCACTCATATCTTACATTTGAAATTGGTAGTATTAAAAAAATGACCTTGCATTGTGTAATTATCAGGCTAGTTTTGTAAACTTATAAATACTGAGTAGCTAAAAATCCAAAGTCCCCAGGAAATAGACCTTAATATGTTAATCACTGCCCTAGATGTTCTCTCATTACCATATTTACAAAGAAATTCTACCATTTCCCACTTCGGCTTTTCTGATACTTTCAAAAGTTATCAAATCATTCTTCCTAGGGGTTTCTTTTCTTATAACACATATTTTAAGACTATCTGGGTCTAATAACTATCTGGAGCTTCAAAAGTTACTGACCTGGCTTCTCTGAGCTTTCCTTGGACAGGCTAGCTAACTTGAAATCTCTATAGCAATGCAAATACACAGATATCTTTGGATAAATAAACCAAGCAAAGAGAGATTGTGGCTCAAGGGCATATGTGTTGCCACACAATCTTTGAATATAGATTATGTAGCAGCTGCAGGATAGAGTGAGGAGAAAATATCATCTTTGAGACAGTTTCCAGAAACATTCAACAAGATTGAGAATAAGCAGAGGGTAAGTACGATTATTCAGATGTTAGAAATGGTGTTTTAATACTAAGAAAAAAGCCCATAGCACAAAGCCAACTGGAGATTTCTCTTTTCAGAATCCTTGAAAAAAAAATTCTTTAAATCATGTATCTTTTTAAGTACATCTACCATAAGTAAGTAATCACTTCCAAGAAAAATTTTAAAAGCTAATCAGCAAAAAAAGCTTCTACATGAGTTGGACACCATTAAGTCATTATAATTCACATTTTTCTCAGTTCTGCACAAGAATGTCTTATCTATCATAAAAAGGTTTGTATTCCCAACAATAAGCCATGTCCTTTTACAATTTTCTTTTCTAGGTGGAGGTGACGGATTTGCTTTGAGCCAACCACTTACTGGTTCTCATTGGATCTCTTAAGCCAATATAACATCTTTAACAACACATGTGGAAGGGATTAGGCAGTAACCCAAAAAAGGTCCAAGTTGTTGGAACTTAAGAAAACTGCCCTTAAGAAACTTATTATTGAAATATTTGATTTGGTGATTCTTCAGAAGCCCACTCAGTTATTTTTTTTAAGTTAAACTTTTTATTTTGAGATAATTACAGATTCATATGAAGTCCTAAGAAATTTCACAAAGAGATCCCATGGGTCCTTTACTCACTGTCCTCCAAACTACAACACAACCAGAACACTGCCTTGGACACAGTGGAGCAAGAGAATGCTGCCATCACAAGGAAACCTCACGGTCTGTATCAGTCATACTCACCTCCCATTATCTCCTTCACCTCTAGCAACCACTAATGTGTTTTCCATTTCTATAACTTCGCTGTCTCAAAAAATGTTAAACAAATGAACTCACACAGCATATAACATTGGAGGATTGGCTTTTTTTTCATTCAGCATAATTCACTGGCAATTCTTTTTTTATTGCTCCTGCTGGATAGGGTGGGGATAAAAAGCTAGGTCCCTTACTGCACTTCTCTGAAAGCCAGCCAGTTGGAAAGTTGGGCCCTCCTCATAGCTTCAGAAGGGTGTAAGTCTAGGTTCCTCATTGCACCTTTGCTAATGAAAGTAGATGCGTGTGTGTTGGGGCAGTGTCTGGCAGAAGCAGAGAGGTTACTGTCTAAAAAGTTTGTGTATTTCTAGGCTGCTGCTTTCCTATCGCTTGGCTAAGAAAGAGCAGGCTTTTTTTGTTGTTGTTGGTGGTGGTGATGGTGTTCATGTTTCTGGTTTGCCAGCTTCTCCAGCTGTGCAAAAAGTAAACCCAGGGAACTCATAACCCTGTCTTTCCCCTGATGCCAAGGTCTCCAGCCTGTCTGCCTCCTCTCTGCTTTTAACTTTGTTTATTCATACAAAATGTCCATAGGTGTTAGTTGTACTTAGGGGATGGAATTAGAAAAGTATGTCTATCTGATCTTCTGGAAAGCAGATGTCTCCCACTCAGCTATTATTTTTAACTATTTTTTCACTTATGGATTAAAATACACCACTCGATCCCAACAAATCAGTACATATTCTTGCTGTAATTAGAAAATCAAATATCTTGCTTATAGAAACATGATATTTCTTACATCAACTGTAAAGAATTTACTGATTAAACAGAAGCTATGGGTTTGGTGACCTTTGTTTCATTATCTATTTCTATGAAAGAATAGTTTTTAAATTAGATTATCAACTTTTCCACTTAGAGTTGAATGAAAGAATGGAATTTAATGATTTGGCTGTCCTACTGGTCTGCCTTTTCTATAGTTATAATAGTGGCATCTTAGAAAACATGCCAAGTGCCTGAAGCTAAATAAATAATTATAAATGCATTCTTAACAAGTTGTTTTTCAGTGTTTACACAGTCAAGTGGTCTAGGTTATACTCAGCTGTGGATGTAGACCTATATAACTAGAACTTTCACTGGGATAGAGCTAATTCTTGGCAGGTAAAAATTTTAGAGTGCTAACTATCATTTAGTTGAATATCCCAAATACATCATTCTCCAAGACAATTTTCTCCTAGTCTGCGTCTTGATTTACTCAGAGTATGGTAAAAATTATAGGGTGGGGAAAATGAGAAAATTATACAGCAAGAACAACAAGAAAATACATTTGTTTGAATACTTATCTTTCTGGGCAATTTTAGAGTGAAGTGGCAAGTGATGAAAATTTGCTCTAATGCATAGATAAATGCTGCCTTAGAAGGATGACTTCATTGATTTATCTTTCTTCCTTGGAGACGGAAAAAGTTCTACTATAAATGGAAAAAACTTTAGTAAGATGAATGAAAATTTATTTTAATGATAAAGAGGTCACTCAGAAAGTTGGCTTTAAAAATATCATTTGCATTCTGCATGTAATTTCTCAACTTCACATTTCAAAATAGTTCCTTAAGCAATCTCCATAATCATTATTTTTAATAGCCACACAATCTTCTCTTGGGCACTATACTATAATTCACTATAGTGCATTATTTCTAAACATTTAACTTACTTATAATGTTTTACTTTTATAAATAACAATGTGACAAGTTTTTGTATATAGTTTGCTCTCTACCCACTATTTTGTAATATTTACTAAAGCTAGAATCTGTGAAAGAGAATTACTGAATTGAACATATGATGTTTTTTCTGACTCATGAAAAGCACTGTTACTAACAAAAAAAAGAGAGAAGCAACTCAAACATAGTAGAAATGAATGAAGAGACATTACAACTGATACCACAGAAATATAAAGGATCATAAGAGAAATGATGAACAATTATATGCCAACAATTGGACAAACTAGAAGAAATGGATATATTTTAGAAACATTCAACCTAGAAAGACTGAACTACAAAGAAACAGAAAATCTGAACATACTAATTACTAGTAAAAAGACTGAATCAATAATCAAAAATCTTCCAACAAACAAAAATTCAGAATCAGATGGTTTCCTCATCACAAGAAAAAAAATAGTACCTTTGTTTAATGAGAGATGTTAATGAAATTTTTATGGTAATCATCTTGCAATATAGTCATATATTAAATCATTATATTGTATACATAAAATGAATACAAAGTCAATTATATCTCAATTTAAAAAGAACTGCTAAATTATTTCTCAACAGAATTGTTTAGTGTTACATTGCCACCAACAAGGTATGAGGATCAGTTTGTCTGCAAGTTGCCCCTTCAGTCACTATTACTAAAAAAAGTGATTTTAGAAATATTATTCAATTTTCAATGATTCGGTAAATGCCTTTTTATTAGGTTTTGCTTTGTTTTTGTTTTTGTGAAATTCTGTGACTCTTTTCCATTCATCTCCTGGGATTTGAATTTGGGGCTTAAAAGAAAATCTGTTTGAATTAATTCTTCATAATAGTAACAATATTAAGCTGAAAATTATTTTCTAAATCAGTCTTTTTATATTTTTTAATGTAATAAGAATTTAATCCTTATATAGTTAAAATTTCTACCTTATATTTTTGAAGGCTGTGCTTGAGAGTAAGTTATTTTATTCCCCTAGCTATAAATTTTTTTGCCCCCTTAATTGCTGATCATTTTCTTTGTGATTTGTTCAGCTTATCCTACTATTAGACTGTCACTATATTTTTATCTTTCCTTTTTCTTTTTATATTTATTATTTTTTACTTTCAATTCAATATAATTTAGTTCAATATTCATTTTGAGAGAAAGGGCAAAATTGATTTTTTTTAAATTGCTAAGAATGTATCGCATTCTTATGATTTATCACAAGTCATTCATATGACTTCATGAATAAAATGAACTTAATTACTAGCCAAGGCAAAAATGTACATTGAATTCCAGACTAAATGACTCATAAATAAGCATAATGTATTTATTAGGGAATTTATGTATGTGTGAAAGCTTATAATATCTACAAGTCTCCTGCATATAGGATTTCTTAGTAAAATCTCATGGAACTTTCAAAAAACAGCAAAATCCTATGGGACCTGAAAGTCTGATAACAGGATCCACTATCAGATGAATCAGGTCTCTTTTTTATAAAACTGCAGTCTCTGCATTGGGGCAGATTTATCTGATATTGCAATTGTGGCCAAATTCTTGTAACAACTTGGAAGTTTGCTCAAAATCTGCTTCTTCTAATGTAGAGCTCAGCTCATTCCTTTACTACTTCCTACCATGACACGTGGGCCTGATGTTTTGAAAAACATGTTTTCACTTCTCTTTAGAACCATGTTCACCAACTGGGCTAAGAAGCTTCAAGGCCATCTACCATCCCAGTCCCTCCTTTCTCAAGATCTGTGGGACATCCATGTCCACAGCAGTGTTAGGTCATGAATCATGGAACCAGTACAATCTTCTAGGACTGCATTTTTTGTGGGATTTGCCACAAGGTCAGTCTTCCTTATGAGCAACCCTATAGTCTGAAAATTACCTGGTACTGGCAGTTATCATGGGTCTGTGGCTCCTTTCCTTTTCCCTGGCACTTTTTCCTATCATTGGGCTTCCTAACAAAGAATGGCTCTACTCTTTGGTTTCTTTAGGTCATTTAGTGTTTGACTACAAGTTAGGTTGTATGACAGAAATCACTACAAATGAAAACCATATTTAATTACCAACTGTCTATATAATAAAAAGGAATAGATTCAAAAGAATATTATATTCCTAACAATACTCACAACTAGAAAAAGTTGTTTACCTTGATTCTTGCTAAAGATGTATCATACCAGGAATTGATAAAAGTAGGGTTTAAACAGGAAAATTCAAGACCACGTACTTCTGGTGTCAGGTTTGAATTTGATGATTTAAGTTCTATAAGTACTTACATAGTACCTACTTATAGAAATCCTTTTATTAGACATGAGAAAATAGAGATAAGACAATAGTAATAGCTAAATATTGCAAGCTTATTATGTGCCAGGTACTTTGCAGGCATTATCTCATTTGATCTTTGTAACAACCCCAGGAAGAAATTGTTATTATTATCATTCCCATTGAAGATGAAAAAACTATCATGAGATCTTGAATAGCCTGCCCAAGGATACAAGGCTGGTAAACAACTAAGGTCCTGAGATATCTGATTCAGTCCTTGTTCTTAGCCACCGTCTCTCACAGTCCCTGGCCTGAGGAAATACATCCCAAGCTGTGTGAACACAAGCATAGCCATCATGGCATGAGGTAGGATAAGGTAAATACCTTCACAAAGGTGCAGAGGGCTCAGAAATTCATATCTAGTGGGAAGGTACAGCAAAGTTCTCATGCAGAGAAAGGCCCTCAAATGGGAACTGAAAGATGCCTAGGTCTTATGAGAAACAAGGGTGGGGTTTGTGGTGATGAGGATGAAGGAAGAGCCAGTCTTCCAAGAGGAAGGGTGAGTCCAGGGAGAGGGCAGAATGGGGAAGGTAATGGCAACTAGTACAATATGGCTGGGAGGTAAGGGTCATGTAGGGATACAGAGAAAGTACATGGGAAATACTACCGGCAACATTTCTGCAGACAGATCCTAATTACAGACTCAGAAATGAGTTCTGAACTTTTCAGGGAGTAAGAAACCATCATAAATTTCAAGTAAGTATTTTTTAGAACAGAATCTGACTGGTACCAATTGGACTGAAGAGGGAAGGTGAGAATCTTCAAAACTTGGGGGCTGAATTTTACTGGGGGCAAAAAGAGAACAATAGCATCTATACTGGGTTGAATGGTGACCTAGAAGACATTTTGTCCTAATCCTGGAGCATATAAACATGACCTTATTTAGAAAAAAAGTTCTTTGCAGAGGAATTAATAAACTAAGGAACTTGAGATGAGATAATCTTGGATTATCTGTATGGGCCCTAAATACAATGACAAGAGTCCTTACAAGAGAAAAGCAGAGAGAGAGATGTATCAAACAGATAAAGAAGAGGTGGAGGAGGCAACAGGGCCCTGAATGCAGAGACAGGAGTCATGAGGCCACAAGTCAGGGAACCATCAGTTTCTGGAACTGCAAGAGCAGAGAATAGTCTCTTCCTGAGACTCCCTGGAGGGAGCACAGCATTGCTGGATCTGAGACTTCTGGCCTCCAGACTACAGAGAATAAATTTCTGTTGTTTTAAGTGACCCAATCTGTTATGGCAGCTTTAGAAAATGAATACAGCATTCGTCCCACAAAACAGAACAAGTTGGAAGACAGCTGATTTGGAGAATAGTATTTAGTAACTGATGAATATAATTTGTACAATTTCTGGGAAAAGTGGTACATAGGATAAAAAAGATAATACATTGGGCAGAAGAGCAGGATAGAATCTTTTCCTTTTCCATATCCTTAGCTCATTATCATCAGTTTTATCTTAGTGTTTATCTAGGTGTGAACTCTGTGAGCTTGCTTAAAATGCACATTCTTGGACTCCACCTCCAGATTCAGATTCCTTTGGTATGGGTGGGGCTCAAGAATTCAGTTTGAAAAGCATCCCACATGAATCTGATGCAAGTGAAAAAAAGCACAGGGGTCCACAAACATTTTCTGTAAAGGGTCAGAGAGTAAATATTTTATGCTTTGTGGGCCATAAAGTCTCTGTCCCAAGTACCTCAATTTGTTGTCAGGGGATAAAAACAGCCAGTGGCATTATATAAACAAATGAAAGTGGCTGTACTCCAGTAAAATTTTATTATGCCTACTGAAACTTGAACTTCATATAATTTTCATGTATCATGAAACATTATTCTTTTTTTTCCTCATTCTCCACCCCCCACCCCTCCCCAGTCCCCCGCCAAACTATCTAACAATGTACAAACAAAGGTAGTAAGCCAGATTTGGTCCATGGGCCATAGTTTGCCAATCCCAGCTTTAACATGCTGCTGTTTGCAAACTGTGGCTTTAAATGTTAGAGCTGAGGTTTCTCAAGCCAGTGGCGTGTTATGAAGCAGCAGCAGAGAGAGGAGGATGGAACATCTGATGCATGTCAGCACGGTAGCAGCTTCTTCTGAAGCAGCAGCCTATAAAGTGCAACCATCTTACAAAAAGGTGTCATTTATTGGAACATGGTCCTTCAAGCATGCTGTAGACTTAAAAATAAACAGAGGGCCATTGCGCTGGAGGAGTGATGGTCAAATCGAGTCATAGACTGTAGCCTAGATGAAAAAGCCTGGTTGCTACTAGTTTAATTCTGTCCCTTTTCCTCCCATTAAAGAAATGTCTCAGAGAATGCAAGGGAGTGGGAGGAATGACAGGGTGTCAGATACACTCTAATGTCTAAGGTTCTTGATAAACTTCAATTTGTTAAATGCAATAAGCCACAAAAGCCCTTCAAAAAATCTCACAAAGTTGGATTGTGAACTGCCAGCAAAAATATTAAAGAGTTGCCAAGGTGTTAGAGAAGCCAGCTTGCCTTATTTGCCCCTAAGCAATCATCACTGCAATCTCCTGTCTATAGATCTGACTTTGAATTAACCCACTGAGATATTTTTGTTTGTAAGCCTCCTCTACCTGGGCTGTAGACACAAGCAAGTACACATAACAGAAATCCACAACAGAACCAATATTCAATAAAATCTCAACAAGCTGCAATGCTAGGCTCAAAATAACAAGATGAAATTTAACTGGGACAAATGTAATTGTCTGCATTTACATTTAAAGAGATTCGATTATAAAAGCACAAGTTGGAGGAGAGACTTTCACGAGCTGCTGCGTGATGCACCAGTTCACAGGATAAAGGCCTCGGGATGTTTTTAACTACAGTCTCAACAAGAGCTAGGGAGAAGGAGCTGCTAAAGTACTTAATGTAATTTTGGTTTGCATTAATGCAATTACAATGTCCAGATGAATACAAGAGTCCTCTGAAATAATCAGATGGCATGTAGAGTCCTTCAGCAGCTCTGGGCATTAGATTTTAAGAGGAAGGTTAAAATAAAATCATAGAAAAGGTATTTAGAAATGGCAGTTACCCAGTAGAGGAAGACCACAGTAAGGAGAGCCTGAAAAATGTTCTACTGAGAACATTTGAACCAGCTGGAGATGTCAGCAGTGCTTTTGAGGAGGTACTTTGAAATACTTAGAAATGAAACAAATGTCACATTTTGAAAGTTAAACTATAAGATCAAAGCATAATGGGTAAAGACCATAAATATGTAAAATGTATATAGTTGGGCTCATGGAAACAGACCTACAGAAAACCAGACAGAAAATATGCGTGAGTCACCAGAGATGTGTACTAGGAAGCAAACATCTGTCTTGCCCATCCTACATGGTGCAGGCAGACAGGCCTGTTCATCTGAGAAAGATGAGAACATTCAGTTATTGGAGTTTTAAGTCATAATACACTTAACTCATAAAACTTAAATCTCTTCTTGTTCTGATTCCACATTCTATCAACTTGGTTAATCTTTGGAAAAAGAGATTTCCATTTAGCTTGCCTACTGGAATAAAAGGTATTATATTTCTTATTGATATTTTAAAAATTAGTAAACTTCATTTTTTTGAGTTTAGATTGATTGGAAAATGAGTGCAATGTAGACAGAGTTCCCACTTACTGTCTGCCCCCAAAAAACTCTTTCAGATTTGATATCCCCCACCACAGTACCATAGTTGTTACAATCAGTGAACCCCCAGTGATGCATCATTATCACCCTAATTCCACACTTTAAACTAGGGTCACTCTGGGTTTTGTTTAATTGTATGGTTTTGACAAATGGATAACGATATGTATCAACCATAGTCTAATACAGTTTTACTGTCCTAAAGATGCTCCATGCTCTACGTATTCTTCTCCCTCCTAATCCCAAGCAACCATCAATCTTTTTACTCCACAGTTTTGGCTTTCTCAGAATGTCTATAGTTGGAATCATAACAATATGTAGCTTTCTCAGATTGGCTTAGTAAGATGCATTCATATCTTTTTATGGCTTACTAGTTCCATTCTCTTGAGTGTTGATGAATATTCCATCGTCTGGATATATGACCATTTATTTATCTAACCACCTGCTGAAGGATGTCTTGGTTGCTTCCACTTTCTGGCATTCTGAATAAAGCTGCTACAAACATCTGAGTGCAGATTTTTATGTGAACATAGATTTTCAACTCCTTTGCATAAACACCAAAGAGCACCATTGCTGGAGTGTATGGTGAGTGGATGTTTAGTTTTGCATGAAATTGCCAAATTGTGTTACAAAGTGGTTGTGCCGTTTCACATTCCCACCAGCAACAAATGAGTTCCTGTTGCTGCACATCTGCACCAGATGTTGTCAGTGTCCCACATTTGTGCTACTCTAATAGGTGTGCAGTGGTGTTGCATTATTGCTTTAATTTATGTTTCCCTGAAAACATATAATGCTGATCATCTTTTCATATGTTTACCTGCCATCTGTATATCTTCTTTGGTGAGGTGTCTGCTCTGATCTTTTGCCCATTTCTTACTTGGGTTGTTTGTTTTCTAATTGTTGAGTTTTAGGATTTCTTTGCATATTTTACTTAACAATCCTTCATCAGATGTATCTTTTGCAAATATTTTCTCCCAGTCTGTGGCCTGTCTTCTAATTCTCTTGGCATTTTCTTTCACAGAACAGAAGTTTTTAATTTTAATGAAGTCAAGCTTATCAATTATTTCTTTGATGCATCGTGCCTTTGATATTGAATCTAAAAAGACTTTGCTATACTCAAGGTCTTCCAGGTTTTCTCTTAGGCATCTTTAAAAACTTCTTTAATAAATAAACTTTCTTTTTCAGTACAGTTTGAGATTTACAGAAAACTGAAAATTTGGTAGAAAGTTCTGATGAAGCTCCTCATCCAATCTCCCCTATTGTTAACAACTTATACTAGTATGGTCCATTTGTTACAAATAATAAACTAATATAGATATATTATTTACTAAAGTCTATCATTTATTCAGATTTCCTTATATTGCCTAATCTACTTTCTGTCCTGGAATCCTATCTAAGATACCACATTGAATTTAATTGTTATAGCTCTTTAAACTCGTTTTGACTATGATAATTTCTTAGACTTTTCTTGTTTTCGGCGCAGGACTTTTCTTGCAGTTTTAAGTAGTATAGGTTAAGTATTTTATAGAAAATCTCTCAATTAAGATTCATGTTTCACTCATGATTATATTGGGTTTACGGTTTTGGGGAAAGGAAAACATGGAAATAAAGTGCCATTTTCGTCACATCATATTGCAGGTACATACTAGAAACATGGCTTATAATTACTGGTGATGACCTTGATAACCTCGCTGAAGTGGTGTTTGCTCAGTTTCTCCACTGTAAAGGTACCTTTTTTTCATCCTTCTCTACTGTGCCCTTTTGGAAAAGGCTCACCATGAGCAGCCTGTGCTGAGGAGTGGTGACTTATGCTCTATGTCCTTGAGAGTATTGACATAAATTATTTGGAATTCTGCAAAGGACATTTGTCTATTTTATTCCCTTTATCAAATTGTTAATGTATATCTAATGGACTCATGGGTGCTTACTATATACTTTGGTTGTCATTTGGTACTATTTGATTTTGTTATTTAAACTGTCTTGGCTTTGGACTTTGGGACCTCTCTCTATAGGCTCCTGTGCTCTTTGGCATGCACCTCACACTGGTGTTTTGTTTTGTTTTTAAAGGCTGTTACCTTTTTTTTTTTTAAGATTTATTTATATATACAAGCACTGGGGTACAGGCCAGAGGTGTGGGAGAGTGAGAGAATTAGGGAACAGAACAGGCAGAAGGACCAAAGTACACTGCTGAGGGGAGCAACGGGCGAGACAGGAGAGGTCTGCCTCGCCATGTGGGAATCTCCCCGGCTGGCTGGGAATCGAACCAGTGCTGCAGAGGCTGCAGACAGCTTCATAGTGCTGCACTCAACCCACTGTGCCACCGGGGAGGCCCCTCATACTGGTGTTTTATCTTAAACTTGCTCACTTGCTGGCATTACAAGATTCTCTAGGCTCACCTTGTGTATTTTCTGCTTCAATACTAGAATTAGCTTTTTCCAAGTCTCAATTCCTTTTTTTTTAAATTTTATTTTTATATTCCCCATACAATTGCAACCCACTTATTTTGACCCCAACCCCTCCTTTCCCCGCCCTCTACCCCCCATAGAGTGTCTCTGATTCATAGTTGTTTGTTGATTTTGATTTTTTCTTTCTTATAGTTGTTCTTTTTCCTGGTCCCTTATTTAGGTTTTCTAGATTCCTGCTATGAGTGAGACCATCCGGTATTTTTCTTTTTCTTTCTGGCCTATTTCGCTGAGCATGATCCCTTCCAGCTCCATCCATGCTGCTGCAAATTGCATGTGTTTATCTGTTTTTGAATGCTGAGTAATATTCCATGGTGTATATGTACCACATCTTCTTGATCCAGTCATCTATTTTCCTTTTCTTGGAAAACAATATTAAAAACTAAGATCTGGGTACAAAGGTGTGCTCATTCTTACTGGGATATTTTTGCTTCTAGACCTCCCTAGAAGAAGGAAATATATGTGTGTGAATACTAACCCATGTATAAACACACACACACACACATACATACATACATACACACACACACATAAATATAGCAGTGAAACCCCCTTCTTGTATCAGCTGCCTAGGTGTTGAGTTGCACTCAGGTTATCTGGTCAACTCAGAATAGACAGAGCTTGTGTATCTGCCTGTGCCCACCGGTCTCTACTTGGAAGATGTCCTGCCATAATGCCATACATTATTCCTCCCTTTCTTCAAACTTTCAGAGGGATATTTAGTCTGGGGGAGAAAATATTTAAAAGGATATAACAGCTGCATTCAAGCATTTGCATAACAGTTAAATAGAAGAAAGTTTGGGGTCATTCCATAGAGCAGATCAGAGCCAACCATGTAAGTTATATGGAAGACGATCTGAAGTTAATACGGAGAAAAAAAATATGCAAAAATTAGAACTTCATTATAAAGAAGAATGGGACAGATTTAAAATGTCATAAATTCTGTATAAACAGATGTGCCTCCTAAAGTAAAAAGTCTTAACCTTTAGTAAGAGCTGCTTTTGAAACAAATGATCTGATAGTCGAAAGCTATGTACTTATAACCCAAAAGACAAGGATTTATTATCAAGAGATGAATAAAGAAGACTCCTGACTATTATTATACAAAAAACACATTTATAATAAGTTCTCATTAGTTGTTAAATATAGAAGTAAAATATTCTAAATATCAGAAGAGGCTTGTTTTTTTGAATAAGTGTGACTGAAGTAGAGGTGGATAGTATACACTTTAATTGCTAAAATTACAGCAAATATTTGAACCATTGCAATAACCTCATGCAGAGAAAATATTTCAAGCTCTATTTTACATCCACTGTATGCTGTGTGCTAGTTCATTTGATGAGAGTCTTCTGGGACAGCATCCAAGGAAATCAGGCAACTCTGAACACCTTTCTTAGAAATGTTGCCAGATTCTTTTTCTCTTTACTTCTCCTTTTCCTCAAAAATTACACATATGGGAGCACGTGTGTATATGCACAACTGAATGTGTGCAAGTACACATACACTCTTTCCCTCTCCTGAAATAAGTGAGATCTAATGATGTCACCACCACATCACCAGATATACCTACTCAGAAAAATAATATAAAACCCCACAATAGTTAGGATATAAAGCAGTTTCCTAAGCTAAGCATTTAAAAGCATAGATACCACATTATGTGGATGGAAACTGCATTTTAAAATGTACCTGTATTTTGTGGTCCAGAATGAAAGTATTAGGAATTTAAATTAAAAAAAAAATTTCAACTGAGTCAGTGAGTAGAGCTGATTTCTCTAATTTTTAGGCTTTTTAAAAAAATAACAAGAAAAAATTATTACCTCATGTTTACTTCTTTTTTTAAAAAAAAATTTTTTTAGAGGCATGTTTTATTTATTTATTTATTTGTTTGTTTGTTTGTTTGTTTGTTTGTTTTGTTTATACATGCACTAGGTACAGTCAGAAGTGCGGGAGGGTGAGAGAATTCACCAGAGCCAGAGCCAGGAGCAGAGCAGGCAGAAGGACCAAAGTACACTGCTGAGGAGAGCAGCAGGCGGCAGGAGAGGTCTGCGCGCCATGTGGGACCTTCCTCTGGTGGCCGGGGAGCAGCAGCTTCGCAACCCAGCGCCCAACCACTGTGCCACCGGGGAGGCCCCCTCATGTTTACTTCTTCCCAGTATATTTTCTGCTAACAATAATCACAGTCCATTTCCACTTCCCCTCCCCCTGATGTCTGGGTTCTATAGTTCACAAAGGAGCTACCTAATGACTGAAAATACTGGATGAGTGCCATCCATATGTTGTAAAGAAAAAAGAAAAGGAATTAAAAGGGAACGTAACTTCTTTAAAATATTATCTTGTGTAATATTTTAACTACAAGAGTTTTCCTTCTAAAAATCCACTTAGATGTAGGGGAGAAACTGTTTCTTTGCCATATTGTAGGCATAATGATTCAGCAGACTCCTATTTTCCCATATTAGCAGTATTTCAAGTATATTTGCAAATTTCAAAATCAAAACACCAGGCAGCATGAATTTATGACACATTTTATTTTTATTAATAAAATTCCATGCATGACAATAATCAGAATTTTGTACAATATGCAGTGATATGACAAAAAAAAGTGTTGGAACAGTTAAAGCGGCGGAATACTTCATACAATCATAAGAAAGGAAAACTTCACTCATTTGAACCAAACTCATTTCAAATTTATAAAAATCTAGCAAATGCTGGACTTCAGTTAATAAATCTTTTAAGACTTTAAAATTCATAACTTCTAACAACAAATCTAAAGAAAAAAATTAACGATCCATGGAATAGAATGGCAGTCATTACCAACTGCCAATTCTATCACTAATCTCTTCTTTCTTCCTACATACCAGAATGTACTGGTACTACATACCAGAATGTTTGGTTTATTTGGGATGGCATTGTTCCCAGCTAAAAAATTACATACTCCAGACTGTTGAAGTAGCCAAATGACAATTCTGTTCAATGACTTGTAATTGGAAGGCATAGGGTGGCCTTTAGGGCAGGGGAATTCAGAAAAAAACTCTTTAGAAGGACAAACTCAACTCTTATCTTTTGTTCTTTGTCTTTCATCTTATCTCTGCCTGGGAAGAGTGTAATGCTGGAAGCTACAGAAAGGAACTTAAGTCATTTCAGGAACTAGAAAAAGAACAAAAATATCCAAAAGCCAGTGGCAGGAGGGAAATTAAAAAAAAAATTAGAGCACAAGTAAATTAAATAGAAATCAAAAAGACAGTCCAAAAGATGACAAAACCTAAAACTGGTTTTTTGCAAAAATAAATCCACAAACCTTTAACTAGGCTCACTAAAATAATAAGGGGGAAAGCTCACATAAATAGGATCAGAAACAGAAGAGAAGTTATAACAGACACTACAGAAATTGAGAAGGTAATAAGGGATTAATATGAACTTTTACACGCAAACAAATTCAACAACCTGGATGAGATGGACAGATTCTTAGAGTCATACAATCATCCAAGACTGAATAGGGAAGAAATAAAACCTGAACAAACCAATCACAAGCAAGGAAATTGAAACAGTAATCAAAACTCTTCCCCAAAAACAAAAGTCCAGGACCAGATGGCTTCACAAGCAAGTCCTATGAAACCATGAAATACAAACTAATACTTACTCTGCTCAAACTCTTTCAAAATACTCCAAATACATTTTATGAGGCCAACATCATGCTAACAGCAAAACCAAACAAAGACAACACATAAAACCGAAACTACAGACCAATCTTCCTAAAGAACACTGATGCTAAAATCCTCACTAAAATCTTGGCAAACTGGATCCAACAATGCATTAAATGATTATTCATCATGACTAAATGGGATATCAGGAACACAAGGATGTTTCAACATCTGAAAATCAATCAACATTATTCACTACATCAACAAAAAAGGAAAGTAAAAACCTAATGATCTTATCAATAGATGCCAAGACAGCATTTAATGAGATTCAGCATCTATTTATGATGAAAACCCTTGAAAAACTGGGGGTAAATGTAACATATCTTAACATAATAAAAGCAATATATGACAAACCCACAACTAGTATCATTCTCAATGGTGAACAACTGAAAGCCTTTTTATTCAGATCTGGCACAAGACAAGGAAGGACCTATACAAGGAAAACTATAAGACATTGCTAAAAGAAATAGAAAAGAAACCAAGAAATGGAAACATTCCCTTATCATGAATTGGAAGAATCAACATTACTAAAATGACCATGCTACCCAAAGTCAATTTACAGATTCAAAGCAATCCCAATAAAAATCTCAATGACATTCTTCAAAGAAATGGAACAAATATTACTGAAATTCATATAGAAACACAAAAGACCCTGAATAACCAAAGCCTTCCTGACTAACAAGGGGGAAAGGAGTGGTATTACATTTCCAGACTTCAAACTATACTATAAAGCAATAATAATTAAAACAGCTTGATACTGGAACAAAAACAAACACACAGATCAATGGAATAGAATTGGGAGCCCAGAAATAAAACCACACATATATGGGCAACTAATCTGCAACAAAGAAGCAAAGAATATACACTTGGATGAGGAAAGCCTCTTCAATAATTGGTACTGGGAAAATTGGACTGCCACATGTAAAAAAATGAAACTAGACCAATGTCTCACACCATACACTAAAAATCAACTCAAAATGGATAAAAGACATGATGTAAAATCTGAAATCATAAAACACATATAAGACAATGTAGGTAAAACACTCCATGACATAAACTTCAGAAATAACTTTAAGAATTCATCCCCAACAGCAAGAATAACAAATGAGAATACAAACAACTGGGACTACATGATGGAAAAATGTTCATCATCACTTATCATCAGGGAAATGCAAATCAAAACCACAATGAGATACCACCTCATACGGTGAGAATGGCCCATGTTAAAAAAAACAAAAACAAAAAAAAAAACCAGAAACAACAAGTGCGGGTGAGGGTGTGGAGAAAACAGAACCCTCTTACACTACTGGTGGGGATGTTGGCTGGAAAAACAGTGTGGAGTTTCCTCAAAAGACTGCAGTGGATCTGCCATATAATCTAGCAATTCCATTCCTAGGTATTTACCCAAAGAACATCAAAATAATGATTTAAAAGAAAATTTGCACTCTTGTGTTTACTGCAGCACTACTTACAATAGCCAAACTATGGAAACAACCTTAATGCCCTAAAACAGATGAGTAGGTCAAGAAGAGGAGGTATATATGAACAACAGAAAACAACTCATTCATTAAATATAGATAAACTCATACCTCAACATGGAAGGAACTAGAAGGAATTATACTAAGTGAAATAAGCCAGAAAGAGAAAGATAAATACTGGATGGTGTCACTGACATGTGGAATATAGAGAAACCAAACAAAGGGCTAGACAAAAACTTTAAAACTAACCCTTGAAAACTGTCCATAGACCTGAGGCATGCAATAGGGGAGGGGCAGAAGGGAGGAAAGAGGGATTGATGAGAATGTGGGGAAAGCACATGGACTATGGTGGAGAGTTGCTTTGGTGGTGGGAGAGTTACAATGACCACACCTAAGGGGGGAAATCATATGTTGTCAAAATATTAACAAAGATAAAAAACAATGGTACTTCATTAATTAAAAAAATAGTTTAAAATTAAAAATGTCTTTACTTACGGTGATAATATGCATCTATAACATTACAAAGCATTCAAGTAAAAGGAAATAATAATATATATATATGTGCCATTACTTTCAGTTGTTGAGGTCCCCTATGCAATGACACAATAAAGAAACATACTCCAAAAGAATTCATTAGGTAGAAATGAGAATGACTCTTTGAAAGAGAAAAACAGCATTTCTGACGATAGTTTTGAAGTGGAGAGATGATTCAGAACTGGTCTAACATTGTGAGGAGTTAGATAGTGTGACATCAACGTGCACTTGTGAGAGTGTCTCAATGTGGTTTTCAGGTCTGGTGCTGGAGGAGCCAGCCACTGATTATTATGTCCAATTGCAGTTACCATATTTAACTTCCATATCAGCAGGGACAGACTATACCATAAATTTAGACAAGGTAATGTAATGGGCTAAATCAAATTGTTATGGATGGCAAAGATCAAACAATAACAAAAAATTCATATGATTTGCCTTCAACAATTACACAGACTGAACGAAATGAAGTGTCCTCAAAGCTTCTGCCACTATCCCAAGGTTATGCTTTTGTCTCTGCTTGATGGTAATACCTTGTTGTCAAGAAGAAGCAGGCAGAGGAAGGGTAAATCTTCATGGATATATTATTTGTATGTTAAAATCAAGTGACTTGTCAGTCAACGGATTTACTAATGAGTATGCACTTGAGCATCTGGTCACAGAACAAAGGCAAATTGGATGGGAAAAAATCAGTGTGGAACTGGTTATAAATGCCACAGCACTGTCAGAGCATGTTTCGTCAGCTGGAAACTGCTATTTCCACTGTCCAAAGAGGACCAGTATCACCTGGGGGGAGCTGAGAAAAAACAAAGACACCGAGTGCCACCCACGAGTTAAAGGCTTCATTTGCTCCAGGATTGGACCCTGGTAAAGTATTATTCAAAAATTCCTCAGGAGATTCTAATGTGCAGTTAGGGTTGAGATTCCCTGGATTGGAATAAAAAGGAATGAACTTTGAGCTGGATATTGGGCAGGAGATAAATTATGAGAAGGAAGATAAATAGTCTAGAAGGGAAAAATACACAAAGGATGGAGGAAGAAATGACAAAGGGTAAAAGATAGTGATCAGCTGTAGATCAGTATGTTAGGAAGTGGCAGGAAATAAAAATCACATTCATTTAACACACAGAGATGGGTTTGGTTTATAGAGTTTTTAAATAATGGGAAGAAATGGGAAACTATGGGAAAGGAAGTGAGCAGGTGACAATGATCCTAGGCAAAGTCCAGTGTGGTGGGGTCCTAATGGATGAGGGCCAATGCTGATACAGAAGCCAGGAGTGCGGCCTCCGTGGTGGTACAAGGAGTTAAGACAAAGCACTATGAAGCAATCCACAGCCACTGCAGCATGAGTTCGATCCCTGGCCAGGGAGGTTACCCACATGGCACAGCAGACATCTCCTGACTTGCCCGCTGCTCCCCTCAGCAGTATATTTCAGTAGATCTGCCTGTTCTGTTCCCCACTCAGTCTCTGGTGAATGCTCTCACCCCCACACCTCTGGCCTGAACCCCAGTTCTTGTGTGCATAAATAAATAAATCTTAAAAAAGAAGAAGAAGAAGAAGAAGAAGAAGCCAGGACAGCAGGCAGGTGCAGAAATCCAGGTAAAATAATGAGGTCCAGACTTGAGTGGAGGCACACCAGGAAAAGTGGATGATCTGGAGCAAAAATAAAAACCTCTGAAGATATCAAACTAAGGTTATTGGAGGGTACTGTGGGGTACAATAGGAAAAGGGGTGGGGCAAAATGAGAAGAGGAAGCATTGAAGGAGCTGCAGACAATTAAGAAAGGATTTCTCAGAAACTCTAATTTGAGAGACTCCTGTGAAAAGGAGAAAAGAAAACTTTTGTGCATTTCAAGGACCTTGTTGCAGAGGTGGGGAGAATTAACAAGGAGACAATATTAACAATGCTACACAATATTTTGAGTTGCAGTGTGAGGCTGGGGATGGGAAGGGCTCTGTGGGCACTATAGAAAAAGATTACAAGTTGAAGTGGAGTTGCTTTAGTAAATGCATGAGATCTTACAGCTCATCAATTGCTCTGACCAACTCAGGCAGGTAAAATGGAATTAAAATGTAAGTAGGGATTGTAAAAGAATATTCTCTATGTGCAACCCAACAAGCATGTTTGTATGGAAGAGGAAAATTAATGAGGCACTTTTGCTTATACTCCCCATGACGAGAGGAGAGTATTAGTAGAGGTGAAGTGTTTCTTTCAGTAGATAGAGTCATCCCTGTTCCTGGCGCTCTGGAAGCAGAAATTCACAGCAGTCTGCCCTGAAAAGAGATGCTAGAGCAGTTAGAGCAGGTGGTCCATGCAGGGCCCAGGTTATAAACTTTCAGAGGAGCAAAATGTTGTAGGTGCAAGAGATGCCTGGAGTCTTGAAGGCTTTGTAGGGGGTCTTCTTAGTGAGGAGGTGATTGCCAAATCTCAGTCTGGGAGTACCAGTCTTATGAGAGGACTCTGATTCTTTGTAGAAAATGGCCCACTGATCTCCCCTATTCTAAGTGGACTCCTATCCACACTCGAAACTCTTTTTACTCTGTGCAGGAAGAATCTGCTGAAGCTCTTGCTGATCAACCTGTTCTCCGTGTACTGTTATCTTGGCTGAAAGAAGGTGTTGACACTGGAGCAAGGGACAACTAGGACAGAAAAGGCTGTGTGGGGAGGAAAAAGGGGTCAAAGAAGTGATATCTTTAGGTGGGGAGTTTTAGTGTGAGGTGTTTCCAGGGTATCCATGTTAAATACATTTATAGGTGACTGGAACGCTAGAAGCAGAGCAAGGAGAGAGTGGAGGGACATAGTCAACAGACTCCAAAAAAAAAAAAAGATGCCAACCAAGAATACTCTATCCCGCAAAGCTCTCCTTCCTCTATGAAGAAAGAATAAGGACCTTCCCAGACAAACAGAAACTCTGGAATTTCTTTATGACTAAACCCCCACTCCAAAAAATACTACAAGGAGTTCTAAAGCCAGAACCACAGAAGGACGAATAACAACAAAATAAGGCCCCCAAAAAAAGTTATTAAAAGAATAAATAAAATCAAAGGAAAGACAAACACAATGGCAAATACAGATGCTAACATATAAATTTTAACTCTAAATGTAAATGGACTAAACTCTTCAATAAAAGGACACAGAGTCACAGGCTGAATTAAGAAACAAAACCCAACCTTTTGCTGTCTCCAGGAAACACATTTAGCTACAAAAGATAAAAATAGACTCAAAGTTAAAGGATGGAAAACAATCCTACGAGCAAATGGACCAAAAAAGAAAGCAGGAACAGCTATACTTATATCAGATAAAACAGATTTCAAACTCAAAAAGATAAAAAGAGACCCCAACGGTCACTACATTATGATCAAGGGGACAATACTTCAAGAAGAAATAACACTCATTAACATATATTCACCCAACGAAGGAGCACCAAAATATATCAGACAACTATTGTCATCTCTGAAAACAGACATCAGAGAAAAGTAGTGGGAGACTTCAACACACCACTATCAACAATGGATAGATCAACGAGACAAAAAATAAGTAAAGACACTAAAGCTCTAAATAAGGATCTAGAGCGCTTGGGCTTAACAGACATCTTAGAACACTAAACCCCAAAAAATCTGAGTATACATTTTTCTCAAATGCACATGGATCATTCTCCAGCTTCCATCACATACTGGGACACAAAACAAACATCAACAGATACACCAAGATTGAAATCATACCAACCATCTTTTCTGACCATGGAGGCATCAAACTAGAAATAAACCATAAAAAGAAGGCAAGGTACTCTCCTACCTCATGGAGATTGAAACCCACACTACTCGAAGACCACTGGACTAACAACGAGACCAAAGAAGAAATTAAAAAATTCTTAGAATTGAATCACATGGAGGACACCAATTTCCTAAATGTATGGGATGCAGCAAAACAGTAAGAGGAAAATATACAGCAATAGAGGTTTACATCAAGAAACAAGAAAGAACTCAAAGAAACAACCTAATCTCGAAGCTCAAAGATCTAGAAAAAAGAACAACAAAAAAACCCCAAAACCAGTAGAAGAAAAGAAATAATAAAAACCAAAGCAAAAATAAATGAAATCGAAACTGAAAAAACAATCCAAAAGATCAGTGAAACCAAGAGCTGGTTCTTTGAAAAAATCAATAAAATAGACAAACCCCTAGCCAGGCTCACAAAGGAAAAAAGGGAGAAAGCACAAATAAACAGGATCATAAATGAAAGAGGAGAAATCACAACGGACACAGCAGAAATCAAAAGAATAATCAGTAACTACTATGAACAGTTATATGGAAACAAGTTCAACAATCTAGAGGAGATGGACAAATTCCTACAACTCTACAATCACCCAAAGCTAGATAAAGAAGAAATAGAACACCAAAACAGACCAATTACAAGCAGCGAAATTGAAATGGTAATCAAAAACCTCCCCCAAAACAAAAGCCCAGGACCTGATGGATTTACAAATGAATTCTACCAAACATCCAGAGATGAATTAGCGCCTATCCTTCACAAACTCCTCCAAAAAATTGAGAAGGAAGGGATAATACCAAACACGTTCTATGAAGCCAACATTACACTAATACCAAAACCGAACAAGGACAACACAAAAAAAGAAAACTACAGGCCAATCTCCCTAACGAACACTGATGCAAAAATCCTCAATAAAATTTTAGCTATCAGAATCCAACAATATATCCATAAGATAATTCACCACGACCAAGTAGGATTCATTCCAGTCACACAAGGATGGTTCAACATCCGAAAATCAATCAACATTATCCAACACATCAACAAAAGGAAATATAAAAACCATATGATAATATCAATAGATGCCGAGAAAGCTTTCGACAAAGTGCCACACCCATTCATGATAAAAGCCCTTGAAATTCTTGGGATACAAGGAACATACCTCAACATCATAAAGGCCATATATGACAAACCAACAGCCAGTATCATTCTCAATGGTGAAAAGCTGAAAGCATTTCCATTAAGATCTGGAACAAGACAAGGATGTCCACTCTCACCACTGCTTGTCAATATAATACTGGAAGTCCTAGCCAGAGCAATAAGACAAGAGAAAGACATACAAGGAATCCAAATAGGAAAAGAAGAAGTCAAACTATCACTATTTGCAGATGATACGATAATATACGTAGAGAACCCCAAAAACTCCACAGAAAAACTCATTCAACTCATCATTCAGTTCAGTAAACTGGCAGGATACAAAATCAACATGCAAAAGTCAGTAGCCTTCCTATACACAAACAATAAATCTCAAGAAGAAGAAATAAAAAAAAAAACCATCCCTTTTATTATCGAAACAAAAAAATCAAATACTTGGGAATAAATCTAACAAAAGAGGTAAAGGACCTATACAAAGAAAACTATAAAACACTGTTAAAAGAAATAGAAGAAGATACAAAGAAATGGAAAGACATCCCCTGCTCATGGATTGGAAGAATAAACATTATTAAAATGGCCATCCTACCAAAAGCAATATACAGATTCAATGCTATTCCAATAAAAATTTCAATGTCATTCTTCAAAGAAATAGAACAATTATTGATGAAATTCATATGGAATCAACAAAAACCCCGAATAGCCAAAGCTCTCCTGAAAAAAAAAGAAGGGAATGGAGGTATCACACTCCCAGACTTCAAACTATACTACAAAGCCAAAATCATCAAAACTGCATGGTATGGAACAAGAACAGACACACAGACCAATGGAATTGAATAGGAAATCCAGAAATAAACCCACAGATTTATGGTCAACTAATCTTTGACAAAGGAGCAAAGAATATGCATTGGAGCAAAGAAAGTTTGTTCAATAAATGGTGCTGGGAAAACTGGGTCACTACATGCAAAAGAATGAAGCTTTACCACTACCTCACACCATACACAAAAATGAACTCAAAATGGATTAAAGAACTAGACATAAGACTTGAAACCATAAAATACACAGAAGGAAATATAGGCAAAACACTATGTGATATGCACATCAAAGACATCTTTACAGATACATCACCTAAAGCAGTGATAGTGAAGGCAAAGATAAACAGCTGGGACTACATCAAATTAAAGAGCTTCTGCACAGCAAAAGAGACAATAATAAAAACAAAGAGAAACCCCACCGACTGGGAGAACATTTTTGCACACAACACTAATGATAAAGGACTGATCACAAAAATCTACAAAGAGCTGATGAGACTCAACAACAACAAAGAAAATAATCCAGTCAAAAAATAGGCAGAAGAGCTAAAAAGAAACTTCTCTGAAGAGGAAATGCAAATGGCCAACAGACATGAAAAAATGTTCAACATCACTTGTAATCAGGGAAATGCAAATCAAAACTACCATGAGATACCATCTTACACCAGTGAGAATGGCACATATTAAAAAACTAGCAACAACAAGTATTGGCGAGGTTGTGGAGAAAAAGGAACTCTCCTCCACTGTTGGTGGGAGTGCAAACTGGTCCAACCACTATGGACAGCTGTGTGGAGATTTCTTGATCTACTAAACATAGAGCCTCCATATGATCCAGCAATTCCACTCCTAGGTATTTACCCAAAGGACACAGAAACATCAATTCCAAAGAGCACCTTCACCCCTATGTTTATAGCAGCACTGTTTACAATAGCTAAGCTTTGGAAACAGCCCAAATGCCCCAAAATAGATGACTGGATCAAGTAGATGTGGTACATACACACCATGGAATATTACTCAGCATTCAAAAAAGATAAACACATGCAATTTGCAGCAACATGGATGGCGCAGGAAGGGATCATGTTCAGCAAAATAAGCCAGAAAGAAAAAGGAAAATACCGGATGGTCTCACTCATAGCAGGAATCTAGAATACTTAAATAAGGGACCAGGAAAATTCATAACTATAAGAAAGTGAAAATCAAAATCAACAAACAACTATGAACCAGAGACTCTCTATGGGGGGTAGGGGGCGGGGAGGGGAGGGATTCGGGTCAAAATAAGGGGGTTGCAATTTTATGAGGAATATGAAAATAAAATTTATTAAAAATAAGAATTGATATGTAACCTTAAAAAAATAAAAAATAAAAAATGAAAAAATAAAAAGAATTTAAAGATCAATGTTCAGGTTCTCTGGAGTGCAACTGTTGGTAAAAATGCAAAATTGAACTTCTCCAAAGCAACAGGCATTAAAATGCTCCTGAATGTATGTATTGTAATTTATCAGGAATATTTTTTCCTAGGTTTATCAATAACAATATGTAAGAATGTGCACAGAGTTTAGCAAAAAGGGAGATGACAGATGGTCTACTCTAACATGACTTCCAATGTTTCTTCCTCCTAGTATTCACATCCCTGTAAAATCCCTTGTGCGTGGGCTGGCCTACTGAGTTGTTCCTAACAAACAGAATGTGAAAAGGTGATGATTAGTTTACACAGGTTGTGATTCTGTCTTGCTGCAACACTCTTTCCAACATAGTAAATGCAGAAGATACGTGTAACATCTCAGGAGTAAAGGAGGATTCCTCTTGATGGCTTTGCTAAAGCAAACTGGCAAGTTAACAAGGACCTGAGAACCAATTCTTCACGTGAATTCTTAGTTGTAGAATTCCCTTCCGTGGATGTGTCTGTGATTGAGCCTTCAGATGAGACCCAACTCTGGTAACCTCATTGCAGATATGAAAGCAGAGGAATAGGCTAAGCCATGCCCAGGTTCCAGACCCACAGAAACACATCTGTGTTGTTTTAAATCTGTAGCTTTTGGGGAAATCTGTTATACAGAAGATATATTGGAATAGCTAATTCAGTTAACTATAGTACTATTTGTAATAATAAATAAATGAAAAACCAGCAAAATATCCACTATGATATTGGTTGAACAAAAATAAGACATACATATAATGTTAATATAATTCATCCATTAAAATTATGACCTAGAAAATCAATATTCATAAAATATCAGTAATATATTTACAACATATATTTAAAGCTCAAATACATGTGGCATATAAAATCATTATTTGAAATAATTATGATTTTATATAAGCAAATATAAAGGGATGAGTAGAATAAAATATCACGAGGTGTTAAAAATAGTTATCACCAAATGACTAGTTTATGGGGGCTTCTTGAACTACTTCTTCCATTTATCTCTATTTACAAGTTATTTAAAATGATTGTGTACTGCATTATAATAATAAAAGAACTCACTAATACATGGGTAAGAGGGAAAGTACAAATAACAAAAAAGGAACTGTTAACAATCAGAATGCCAAAATAAATTCAGGCATTTTCACTCATTGTTTTTATCAATTGCTTTCAATGTGCCAGGATGAAACTGAGGAGAGTGATTTGATTTGATTTGGCAGAGAAAGCAACTGATTATCCAAGACAATGCAATGTCACCTCTTCATTCGTGGAAGAAGGGCAAGTGATTTGTTTCTACTTGTTAAATGCCTTGGGTGGCATCCAATATAAACAAGGAAATGAATTTCAAATAACATGGCAAAAGGCATCATAATAAGTGTTGAAATGGGTAGGAATCATTACATAGACAATATCTGAAATCTATATCTGATATAAATAATAACAAAGTTGACATAAATTGGACAAAGCTGAGAGGTAACACAATTACAATAAACGAGAGGGTCTAGGCAGTGAACTTACAAATAGATGAGACAGAAGTACACTGCAGAAGGAAAATATATTACTGCTAAGGAAATCTTAACATTGTTTTGATGAGTTTTGACTTTGTTGCCTGGCTGATCTGTTCCTTTAGAATCAAGTAATTTAAGGACAGGAGTTTGAGTTTCTTCAATTCTATTTGTTATATGAACAGATATATCCAAATAGTAATCATTCAGAGTTCGATTTTAATGATAACTATGTATAAAAAATATTAGATCAAATTGCCTATCAATGAAAATTGAAGTTCATCTTTTTAATTCAACATTTCAAAAATCTTTCCAGGAAACAGTCCATAAAAAAGACAACCTAATATAGAACTACTCTGCAGGTGACAAATTACCTCTTTGAGGCAGCAAGATATCACATTGCTATCTTTAAAAAAATTATTTTAATTTCCCAACATGTCTCACTTATTCATTGGGAAAAAGCATTGCAATAAGAAACAAACTTCCTGGATGAAGGAGGGCAAATGGTAAAAATGTCAAGATCTCTGCAAACAAATGCAGACTGAATTACAGATTCTGCTTGAATTTGGACATACACAAAGCTGGGCCATGGTACAACCAAGTGAATATGTAATTACCATTTGAAAAAGTGAATCATATGTGGTAAATGTGTAAATGATGAACCTGTCATAAACTTGAGGTTGGAGGAAAATTCCAGGATAAATTTCCCTGTCTAGTCTGATAGTTCCAAGGAACTTCTTTTTTTTTTTTTTAATAGAGGCATGTATTTATTTATTTATTTATTTATTTGTCTGTTTGTTTTGTTTATACAAGCACTGGGTACAGTCAGAAGCGCGAGAGGGTGAGAGAATTCACCAGAGCCAGAGCGGGGAGCAGAGCAGGCAGAAGGACCGAAGTACACAGCTGAGGGGAGCAGCGGGCGGCAGGAGAGGTTTGCGAGCCATGCGGGACCCTCCTCCGGTGGCCGGGGAGCAGCTGGGGATCGAACCGGCGCCCCAGACGCCGCGGGCAGCTTAGCAACCCAGCGCTCAACTGCTGCGCCACCGGGGAGTCCCCCAAGGAACTTCTTCACGTAAGTTTATGAAAAGAAAAATAAAGAGCCACTGCACAGTACATGAAGTATCACAAGGGATACAAGTGCAGAGTGTGCACGTGGCACTGGGAAAGTGCATTCAAAACCAGAGGAGTGACATATGTTATTTTGTGGATACAGAGGACCTATATATGGGAGGAGCCTTTCCCCTCAAAACACACACACACACACACACACACACACACACACTCTTCATATGAATAGCAGCAGAAATCCTCAGTAGAGGCAGGTAAGAAACACCAGCACCCCAAAATGTAGAGACAATGCAAATGAATGACCCTTGGGTTTCTGAATGGAACTTGCCATTTCCTTTTTTTAAATGCTGTTAGCTCTGTTTAAACTGCACAGTATAAAAATGGCACTATAACTTGTAATTTTGAGATATAAAATGTGAAACATAAAACAAGGGGTTATAAATCAGCTGGAGACCAATTAAAATACTTAGACTGTCATTCAAAAACATTCCACAGAATGTAATAAAATGAGTAGGTGGTTAGGTCTATTTTAATAACTGAAGGCTGCAGGAAGATTTTATTTCTTTAAACTATCAGCCAAATATATCCAGGATTGGCTGGAACATGGAAAATACACTTTTACATTATGTTGAGCTAAAAAGTGAAGTAAAGTGACTCTAAAGAGTATATCTGACAGTGTTCTTCTGATTCATAGTGAGGCCCATTTGAGATCACTACACTGTACCTTCAGTATTTATAATGATGTTGATAAACAAAATTTGCTCAGTTAATGCAATAATTAAATTATATTAAGGAGTTATTCTACATTTTAAGATAAATATGACATCAGCTAATATTTCTCAATGAAGCTATATTGGCATTTGGAACAGGAGAATTATTCATTATGCGGGACTATTTTGCACAGACAAAACTACCTCCCAGACATTTCCAAATGCCTCTGGGGGTAGGTAGGACTTGGTGGTGAAATGATTTTGACTCTATAAAATGGGAGTCCATTAAATGGCATAACCATTTTTTTAAAAAAGTGATACTTATTTAGAAAAGAAAGAAAACTTGCAAATTACTGTTAACATCCCACATTATGGAAGGAATAATTATAATGATGTACTATGCTGAAGCATTCAATTAAATCATAAATAAATTTAAACTTGAATTGGATTTACTATAGACATGAATTATAGTCTTGAACCCTGAGGTAAATGCTGACTTTTCCTAAGATAAGTCAGTATTTAATGAAGAGGCTTGATGTTTCTTGAGGAGGTTCATGCTGGAAAGGGATTTTAAGAGCTTAGCTAGTCCATGTGCCTAAAACATCCATAAAAATAGTTGATAAAATATTATACTTTTCTACTTTACCAAAGTTATGCCATAGGTGGAGTAGAATAATACAAGTCTCTTAATTTTTAGGGGACAATTTTTTCCTCTAGTTTCCAGACTTTGGAATTCTAAAACACCACCCATCCAAATATTAAAAATAATTGGAAACCAATTCTAAGGTTGTTAGCTTTTATGTTACCAACAAATTAAAAATTAAAAACCTATCATCTATCACCATGACTTCATAAAAGTCATTCTAACATCAAAAATGTAGAAACTACACAAAAGATGTCAATTAGCACTGAAAACTCATCATGGATTGTGTAGAGGTTGTACCATACCACTTGATTTTTTAAAAAAAAAATTCTTAACTCTGACCACCACAGCAGGCATTCCAGCAGTGACTACTACTAAGCTTTATGGTTCTTCCTTTTAAATGCCTGCTGGGATGTAACTAGAAATAACATGACCAAATTGTACAAATTGAATATCTTACAATTAAAGAAGGCAAAGACTAAGTTTGTAAAATCTGACCCTTCATCAACAGACCGGTGCCTGCTATGGAAGTTTCCAGGACCCACTCTGTCACTTAATAGAATTACTGCCTTTTAAGGAGTCATCCATGTTTTCTCTAACACTTTTGCCTTGTGATGCTGCAGCTCTGGGTGACGTGGAGAATGAATTAAAACAAGGAAATCCTCATTCCCTGATAAGATACTGCACTGTATTTGTGAATCCACAATCTGGCACCAACACCTACACAATAGGAGGGTGTTCAGTGGAATCATGGGGGACCCAGTTTCGATGTAACATCTCCTTAAAGAACACAGTGAATGTTGCTTGGCAGTAATGTTAATCAACTAAGAGAAATAAAGCCCCTGAGCATCAAGGAATGAACATTAAAACTAGTTACCATCTTTCTCATTGTAGAGTTATTAGATTTTTTTCTTTCTTGGAGATTTTTGAAAAAAATGAAACAAAACCAAACCAAACTGCTCATTTATTGTCAGCACCCAAAAGGTACAGGTAAGAATACAACGATAGGTGTTCAAGCCATTTTCCAAAAGATGGACTGCAGTTCTGACTCTAGTTACAGTGATCTTTTCCTACCCCTAGAATTTATATAAGACTATGTCTGTCTTTGACTTTTAATTTCCTGCCTTGCTCTAGGATTCTCACTCAGCTCCTGTACTCGACACACAGCAATGATCACCCTGGTTGCATGGAACACCCCTGAAGCTGCCACCTGCTATCGCCTCCCACCTTTGATCCGTTGCCACCACCAGTGTTGTCTTCAAACAGCACTGCTGTGTTCTAACTGCAAAGACAAGTGCACTCCTCAGTGGAAAAATACCATATTCCAGCTTGGTGAAGCAGGTGGTGAATTTCATAGGATGGAGCAGAAAGCAGAGTCTCCTCCTCTCAAACAAGAAGGAGGACTATTAGTGGTACATCAGCAAGTAAAGTCTTGCTCGATGAATTTTAAGTGCTGCCTCACAAATGAAAATGTGGCAAAATCTGAAAACTCAGCTTTTACAAAATGTTTAAGTCCATTATTCAAATCAAACTTTTAGCTTTTCGCTTTTCTTTAAAAACCGGTTTACCCATCTTTCAAATAATATGAATGGGCCAGATGATTTTCAAGATGCTAATGCTTCGTTTTGCTCTGGGAGATATACAGCCTGACTCTGGCATAACACACATACCACCCCACTCAGCCCCACCTGACATATTTTACACAAAATATCCTATTTCACTTCCAGCCCAGGTAGGCAAAAAAAGGAAAATGGATGTTTTTTCTTTATGTGGCTATAAGAATTAATATGATTAAATTACTTAGAGTCTGGGAAATAAAGAAATAAACATATCTGGACAATAAAGTTTCACCTATAGGCTCAGAAAAACTCAGTGTTTTATAATTTCTGGTTTTGGAAGGTTTTTATTCCCCTTCCTCTGAAGCCAAATAGGATATATACTTTTTGAATTATACCATTATCTGTGTGTATGTGGGAAACATGACTTCATTGTTTGTTAGGAATGAATCAAAAGGGAAACCTGTTAGTCCAAAAAAATAATATGTGGGAAAACACAATTCTTTAAAAAAAAAAAAAAAGGTTTCAATGGGTCAATGGGAGTAATTGCTCCCAATAAGGTAAAGAACTACCACACAGGCTAAATGCCAAGCTCCCCATGCCAGCCTCCTTATAAATGTAGTACATCTACCTGGCACTTTAACAGAAAGAGCTCGGTACAAGCATTAACACTATCTGCTCAGTATTTGTGAAATTACCCTGCATGTACAAATAATTGAGATTTTGAAAAACACATGGTTAATCTATTTACCAACTACAATTATACAACACAATTCCTCCAAAATCAGTTCACAATTACCAGTATTTATGATTCAGTTTCTCGTTTTATTCAGTGGCCTTTGGAGAATGTGGTAAAATCTGGTCACATCCAATTAATGTTAAAAATTATGGCCAGGCACTTGCTTCTCAGCCTTGGGCTTGTAACCGGGACTTAGGGGACGTGGAAGGAGACACTTGGAAGAGAAAGAGACAGCTTATTAAAAATATGCCAGAGGAGGAGGGGCGGAGCAACATGGCGGCGAGGAGACACTGCGAGTAAGATCTCCCATTAAAAAAAGTTAATAGGGAGGAAAAGCGGCAGGTCCCAGTGAGAACTGGGACACGGAAGATAAACGGACGACTCCAGCAAACTGCCCGAAGAAGAAAGTTGCCATAAAAGAGGACGAGAAGGGAGGGAAGCGCAGAACCCTGCTCCCCTCCCCCGCCCACAAAGTCGGCACTCTCCGACCGGCAGAGAAGAGGGAAACAACAAACCAAAACGGCCAACAAGAAAAACGGACACAGCAAGCGGGACTGTGAGTGGAAAGGAACTATTGCAGCCACCACACCCCGTGAATGGGAGCTGAGGCGAACCCTGCAGGATCCGCCGCGGAGGTGAGCTCCAGGCGCCATTAAAGAGAGCCCCGCCCCCCAGGAGGAGACCAGCACCAGCACACAGCCCCGGCCGCCCGGTAAGCTTGCGCGGAAAGTGGCGCGGATCCAGACCGGATCGCAGCTGCCCAGGTCCCCGCGCGCGCCTGCGACCTAGGCTTGCGGGGAGACGGCGGAGGCCCTCCCTGAGTGAGCAGGAACAAGGCGCCCAGGCAGGGGAGCGGGATTCAAAAGGCGCCACTCCCGCGCCACTGATCTGGGCTACAGCCCGCGTCCTGGAACTGAGGGCTTTGGAACTGAGACCCGGGGCACGAAATTAGGGGCGTGGGTTCCCCACGACGGTGGGGCACAAGGCAGACACAGCACCCCAAAGCCATTGAGGTGTACCCTACCATCCCTGCTCTGCTCCCTGTCCCACGGGGTGGAAAATCAGCTCCCCAAGGGCTCTAGGAGAGATCTCTGGCGCCACCTAGTGACTTGACCCCAGCACAGGCTACTGAAGGAGCTAGTGGCCAGCTGGGGAGTTAGCCCACACCTGGCTCCTTCCGAACAAGTAGTCTGAGCCCACAGGGAGAGCGAGCACCCACAGCCGGGGCAGACCAGGCGCGCGGAAGAGTGTGCCTGAGACCAGACGCGCAGGGAGTGTGTCCCACATCACCATTTTAGAACAGGGACATTTCTTCAGTAAAGACTACCTGCAGAAGGCTTCCTCAGGAGCCAGAGGTGAGCGGGGGAAGTTCGCCCACGCCAGACCCCCTCTGGCCTGCAGTCCAAGCCCAGAGGGGAGCAGGAACCCACCGCCGGGGCAGACCAGGCGCACAGGGGAGTGTGTCCCCACATCGGCATTTTAGAACAGGGACCTTTCTCCAGTAAACACTGCTTGAAACTGACAGATGACTCCTGGAAGAACCAGAGGGGAACAGAGAAGCCCACCCAAGATGCCGGCCAGTCCCAACAACACAGTGTCCCAACGCATACGGCAAATTAGAAAACAGACAGTAGGGAGGAGAAGAACCACACGCAACCTAGCAACTCTCCAGAGAAAAAGCACACCACAAAAAGAAAGCCAGCCCCCAGATTGCAAAGACAATAACTTGGAAGAATTTCTGAGCCTTCCAGAAAGAGAATTTAAAATTGCCGTGATTAAAAAACTGACAGAAGTCATAAAGGAAAACAATGATAAGGGAAAAATAATCAACGATCAGAAGAATGCAATTGAGTCCCTAGAGAGGGAAAACAATGGTCAGAAGAAAGAAATTGAGTCCCTAAAGAGGGAAGTAAAAGAAATGCAGGAGATCAAAGAATTAATGGAAGAACTAAAGAATTCTGGGAAAAGCAATGAAAGCAGAATAGATGAAATGGAAGAACGAATAAGTAATCTTGAAGACACAGAAATAAAAAGAACCAAAACAGAAAAGGAAAGAGAAGTACGAAGGAAAAAGAACGAAGAAAGACTTCGGGAACTATCTGATTCCATGAGGAAAGGAAATATAAGAGTTATAGGAATACCAGAAGGAGAGGAGAGAGATGTAGGAACAGAGAAAATATTCAAAGAGATAATTGAAGAGAACTTCCCAAATGTGAAGAAGGAGCTGAAAATTGATATACAAGAAGCAAGAAGAACACCAAACTTCCACGACGAAAGGAAAAATACAGCAAGACACATAATAGTAAAGCTCCCAAGAATCCAGGACAAGGAAAAAATAATGAAGCTGGCAAGAGGGAAGAAACAGATAACATTCAAAGGAAAACCAATCAGGCTGACATCAGACTTCTCCGAAGAAACACTACGGGCAAGGAGAGAGTGGAGGGACATAGTCAACAGACTCCAAGAAAACAGATGCCAACCAAGAATACTCTATCCCGCAAAGCTCTCCTTCCTCTTTGAAGAAAGAATATGGACCTTCCCAGACAAACAGAAACTCCGGAATTTCATTGCAACTAAACCCCCACTCCAAAAAATACTACAAGGAGTCCTAAAGCCAGAACCTCAGAGGGACGAATAACAATGAAAGAAGGCCAAAAAAAAAAAAAAGTTATTAAAAGAATAAATAAATAAAATCAAAGGAAAGACAAACACAATGGCAAATACAGATGTTAACATATCAATATTAACTCTAAATGTAAATGGACTAAACTCTTCAATAAAAAGACACAGAGTGGCAGCCTGGATTAAGAAACAAAACCCAACATTTTGCTGTCTCCAGGAAACACATTTAGCTACAAAATATAAAAATAGGCTCAAAGTTAAAGGATGGAAAACAATCCTACAAGCAAATGGACCAAAAAAGAAAGCAGGAACAGCTATACTTATATCAGATAAAACAGATTTCAAACTCAAAAAGATAAAAAGAGACCCCAATGGTCACTACATTATGATCAAGGGGACAATACTTCAAGAAGAAATAACACTCATTAACATATACTCACCAAACGAAGGAGCACCAAAATATATCAGACAACTGTTGTCCTCTCTGAAAACAGACATCAGAGAAAACACATACGTAGTGGGAGACTTCAACACACCACTATCAACAATGGATAGATCAACAAGACAAAAAATAAGTAAAGAAACCAAAGCTCTAAATAAGGACCTAGAGCAATTAGGCTTAACAGACATCTATAGAACACTAAACCCCAAAAAAACGGAGTACACATTTTTCTCAAGCGCACACGGATCATTCTCCAGGATCGATCACATACTGGGGCACAAGACAAACATCAACAGATACACCAAGATTGAAATCATATCAACCATCTTTTCTGACCATGAAGGCATCAAACTAGAAATAAACCATAAAAAGAAGGCAAGGAACTTTCCTACCTCATGGAGATTAAAAACCACACTACTGGAAGACCATTGGACTAATGAGGAGATCAAAGAAGAAATTAAAAAATTTTTTGAATTGAACGACAAGGAGGACACTAATATCTTAAATGTATGGGATGCAGCAAAAGCAGTAATAAGAGGAAAATATATAGCAATAGAAGCTCACATCAAGAAACAAGAAAGAACGCAAAGAAACAACCTCATCTCGAAGCTCAAAGATCTAGAAAAAGAACAACAAAAAAACCCCAAAACCAGTAGAAGAAAAGAAATAATAAAAACCAAAGCAGAAATAAATGAAATTGAAACTAAAAAACAATCCAAAAGATCAATGAAACCAAGAGCTGGTTTTTTGAAAAAATCAATAAAATAGACAAACCCCTAGCCAGGCTCACAAAGGAAAAAAGGGAGAAAGCACAAATAAACAGGATCATCAATGAAAGAGGAGAAATCACAACGGACACAGCAGAAATCAAAAGAATAATCAGTAACTACTATGAACAGTTATATGGAAACAAGTTTAACAATCTAGAGGAGATGGACAAATTCCTACAACTCTACAATCACCCAAAGCTAGATAAAGAAGAAATAGAACACCTAAACAGACCAATTACAATTAGCGAAATTGAAATGGTAATAAAAAACCTCCCCAAAAACAAAAGCCCAGGACCTGATGGATTTACAAATGAATTCTACCAAACATTCAGAGACGAATTAGTGCCTATCCTTCACAAACTCTTCCAAAAAATTGAGAAGGAAGGGACAATACCAAACACGTTTTATGAAGCCAACATTACACTAATACCAAAACCGAACAAGGACAACACAAAAAAGGAAAACTACAGGCCAATCTCCCTAATGAACACTGATGCAAAAATCCTCAATAAAATTTTAGCTATCAGAATCCAACAATGTATCCATAAGATAATTCACCACGACCAAGTTGGATTCATTCCAGGGGCACAAGGATGGTTTAACATCCGAAAATCAATCAACGTTATCCAACACATCAACAAAAAGAAATATAAAAACCATATGATAATATCAATAGATGCTGAGAAAGCTTTCGACAAAGTGCAACACCCATTCATGATAAAAGCCCTTGAAATTCTTGGGATACAAGGAACATACCTCAACATCATAAAGGCCATCTATGACAAGCCAACAGCCAGTATCATTCTCAATGGTGAAAAGCTGAAAGCAATTCCATTAAGATCTGGAACAAGACAAGGATGTCCACTCTCACCATTGCTTTTCAATATAATACTGGAAGTCCTAGCCAGGGCAATAAGACAAGAGAAAGACATCCAAGGAATCCAAATAGGAAAAGAAGAAGTCAAACTATCACTATTTGCAGACGATATGATATTATACATAGAGAACCCCAAAAACTCCACAGAAAAGCTAATTCAACTCATCAATCAGTTCAGTAAAGTGGCAGGATACAAAATCAACACGCAAAAGTCAGTAGCCTTCCTATACACAAACAATAAATCTGAAGAAGAAGAAATCAAAAAGACCATCCCTTTTGTTATTGAAACAAAAAAAATCAAATATTTGGGAATAAATCTAACAAAAGAGGTAAAGGACCTATACAAAGAAAACTATAAAACACTGTTAAAAGAAATAGAAGAAGACACAAAGAAATGGAGAGACATCCCCTGCTCATGGATTGGAAGAATAAACATTATTAAAATGGCCATCCTACCAAAAGCAATATACAGATTCAATGCTATTCCAATCAAAATTTCAATGTCATTCTTCAAAGAAATAGAACAATTATTGATGAAATTCATATGGAATCACCAAAAACCCCGAATAGCCAAAGCTCTCCTGAAAAAAAAAGAAGGGAATGGAGGCATCAGACTCCCAGACTTCAAACTATACTACAAAGCCATAATCATCAAAACTGCATGGTATTGGAACAAGAACAGACATACAGACCAATGGAATCGAATAGAAAATCCAGAAATAAACCCACAGATTTATGGTCAACTAATCTTTGACAAAGGAGCAAAGAATATGCATTGGAGCAAAGAAAGTTTGTTCAATAAATGGTGCTGGGAAAACTGGGTCGCTACATGCAAAAGAATGAAGCTTGACCACCACCTCACACCATACACAAAAATCAACTCAAAATGGATTAAAGAACTAGACATAAGACCTGAAACCATAAAATATATAGAAGGAAATATAGGCAAAACACTATGTGATATGCACATCAAAGACATCTTTACAGACACATCACCCAAAGCAGTGATAGTGAAGGCAAAGATAAACAGCTGGGACTACATCAAATTAAAGAGCTTTTGCACAGCAAAAGAGACAATAACAAAAACAAAGAGAACCCCACCAACTGGGAGAACATTTTTGCACCCAACACTAATGATAAAGGACTGATCACAAAAATCTGCAAAGAGCTGATGAGACTCAACAACAACAAAGAAAATAATCCAGTCAAAAAATGGGCCGAGGAGCTTAAAAGAAACATCTCTGAAGAGGAAATGCAAATGGCCAACAGGCATATGAAAAAATGTTCAACATCACTTGTCATCAGGGAAATGCAAATCAAAACTACCATGAGATACCATCTTACACCAGTGAGAATGGCACATATTAAAAAAACTAGCAACAACAAATGTTGGCGAGGGTGTGGAGAAAAAGGAACTCTTCTGCACTGTTGGTGGGAGTGCAAACTGGTCCAACCACTGTGGAAAGCTGTATGGAGATTTCTGGACCTACTAAACATAGAGCTTCCATATGATCCAGCAATTCCACTCCTAGGTATTTACCCAAAGGACACAGAAACATCAATTCCAAAGAACACCTGCACCCCTATGTTTATAGCAGCACTGTTTACAATAGCTAAGCTTTGGAAACAACCCAAATGCCCAAAAATAGATGACTGGATCAAGAAGATGTGGTACATATACACCATGGAATATTACTCAGCATTCAAAAAAGATAAACACATGCAATTTGCAGCAACATGGATGGCACTGGAAGGGATCATGCTCAGCGAAATAAGCCAAAAAGAAAAGAAAAATACCGGATGGTCTCACTCATAGCAGGAATCTAGAAAACTTAAATAAGGGACCAGGAAAATGAATAACTATAAGAAAGTGAAAATCAAAATCAACAAAAAACTATGAACCAGAGACACTTTTAGGGGGGCGAGGGTGGGAGGGGAGGGATTGGGGTCAGAATGGGGGGGCTGCAATTGTATGGGGAATATAACAATAAAATTTATTATAAAAAAAAAAAAATTATGGCCAACAGACATATGAAAAAATGTTCAACATCACTTGTAATCAGGGAAATGCAAATCAAAACTACCATGAGATACCATCTTACACCAGTGAGAATGGCACATATTAAAAAAACTAGCAACAACAAATGTTGGCGAGGGTGTGGAGAAAAAGGAACTCTCCTGCACTGTTGGTGGGAATGCAAACTGGTCCAACCACTATGGACAGCTGTGTGGAGATTTCTGGACCTACTAAACATAGAGCTTCCATATGATCCAGCAATTCCACTCCTAGGTATTTACCCAAAGGACACAGAAACATCAATTCCAAAGAACACCTGCACCCTATGTTTATAGCAGCACTATTTACAATAGCTAAGCTTTGGAAACAGCCCAAATGCCCAAAAATAGATGACTGGATCAAGAAGATGTGGTACATATATACCATGGAATATTACTCAGCATTCAAAAAAGATAAACACATGCAATTTGCAGCAACATGGATGGCGCTGGAAGGGATCATGCTCAGTGAAATAAGCCAAAAAGAAAAAGAAAAATACCGGATGGTCTCACTCATAGCAGGAATCTAGAAAACTTAAATAAGGGATCAGGAAAATGAATAACTATAAGAAAGTGAAAATCAAAATCAACAAAAAACTATGAACCAGAGACATTTTTTGGGGGGTGGGGGCCGGGAGGGGAGGGATTGGGGTCAGAATGGGGCATGTGCAGTTGTATGGGGGAATATAAAAATAAAATTTATTGTTTAAAAAAAAATTAGTTATACTGGCCTCATGAACCCCAAGTAACAAAAATGTGCATTTCTACTATGATTTGACGAAATCTCACATTCTGTAAATGAAAGCCACATTTCATATTTTTTCATTACATGGCAGCAAATGGGATATAGAAAACTGTAGACGACCTTTTGAAATGTTATGTTTAGAAAGGGGCTGTAAAATTAGGCACATCTATTTTGTGACTGTACTATTTGGGGGATTGATTTAGTAAAGCTGGATTCATGTGCTCCATTGATGAAGTTACTGTTTGCCAAATCCAGTCAAAACAAATCCACAGTGGGGGAGAACAATCAAAATCTTTTCATTATTTAAAAATTGAGCCATACACGTGAAGTTTAAGTCCAGAAAAGCCAATACATGAAAATCAAGATATAAAGAGATGGTATTTACCTTAAGACAATAACCTAAAATAGCGCACACTTTAAGTATATTTTATGATATTATGAATTGACTATTTTAATTAATTCTTAAATTAACTTAATTCTTTTTAAATATATTTACCATGCACTTGACTTTTGTTAAAAGTATATAAATCTTTGTCAGTTTTATTTGCTAAAGGCAACTTAGATTTAACATGTCTAAAGCCAAACCCCTTATTTTCCCCCACCCACACCTATTTTCTTTTGTATTATTCCTTAACTATTTGCTTTTTAAAAAAAATAGTATTAACAGCCACTTTCTCCATCAAGATATCCAATTTCTGGAACCATCTGGGGCACCCTTTCTTCCTCACTAAGCTCCCATATGCTTATATCCTTCTGAGTTCTGTAGCATATACTCTCTTGAACAGACAGGCCTCTTCCCTGATGCTTTTGTCCTGGCTGAAGGTTTCATAACTACTCTTCTTAGATTTCTGCATCTGCTTCTTAACTATTCTTCAATGTCAAAACTATACAATCCTCCCTACCTCGCATTCCCACAGCACACCAGGTTACTTTTCTGAAATGTCAATTTAAGGAATCACTTGCATAGTTCTCTCTATATCCTGAGAGATAAAAATCAAATTCCAGAGCTATTCCATATGAAGCCTAATTCTCCAGACTTATCTCTTAACACCTCCCAGCCTCTAAGAAGCATTTCCACAGAAGTGACTGTTCCACCACTATTAATGTAAGTGAGGAACTTTCTTCATGTGTCTGTCATGGTAGAAAAAAGAGAGAAAGCCCTGTCTTAGGGATACATGATAATCTGGGCTGACATGTACAACTAAGCAATGTTTTACTCCTAAACTGTATTGTCCAATACAGTCCTCACTAACCACAGGTGGTTGGTTGTTGATCAAATGTGTCCAGTCCAAACTGACATATGCAGTAAGTAAACTATACACTGGACTTTGAAGACTTAGTATAAGAAAAGAAAAGACAGTATAAGAAAAGAAAAATATACAATATCTCAATAATAACTTTTTATATTGGCTATATGAAATAAGGATTCTTGGGATATATTAGATTAAATAACATATAGTATTAAAATTATTTTCACCTGTTTCTTTTTCCTATTTTAATGGAACTATTAGAAATTTTGAAATTATGTATGTAGGTCACATTAAATTTTTACTGAACAGTTCAAACATTATAGTAATTTAAATATCTGACCAATATTTTCTTTAATTTAAAGTAACTGACCAATATATTCTTTAATTATTATGTTCCCTTCCATACTAAAAGCAGAAGAACCAATCTTAGCAGGGTAAGTCTAGAGAGGGAGAGAATAGTAATCCCATTATTTCTGCTACCTAATTGTTTAAATTTTGGATAGATCTAGGGAGGAAAAAAATAGATGTTGCATAAAATCTAAATGTAAACCAATTCTGCAGAGGTAACCTGTGGTACAGGTTTACAAAAGTAAAATCATGGCATCAAGAATTTGAGACCATTCCCATTAACCCAAACTGAGCAACAAAGTCAGTGCAATTAGACTGTCTGAGGTCTTAGTTGCTAAGTTTTCTATATTTTGATTTCAGAAATGATTTACACAGAAGGGCCTTTATTAATTATCTGGAACTCTTTGGAAGAGATGCTGCAAATGCCTGAATGTCATATTTAATATTTTATTTCCTAACTATCCAATTGATCCAAAGAACATATCTTAATTAACAGCAAACTGACATAAATTATTAATTATTCTGAAAATTACCATTAATAACTAATTTGAAATTCATAGTGCCATTCTAAAGAGGTGGCACATTCTAAAATGGCACCAATATGTTTATAAAAGAGACATAAAACAATTATTGGGACTCAATGTATTTTAAGTGTCATGTTTAACAAAATAAGAAGTAAGTAGTTTTTTTAAAAAAAAAAACAGAAACATACAATCTGAGCCAAATTTATGTCATAAAACAAAACTTTCTTAAGTTATTATGAAGAAGATAAAGATAACATCAATTAACGTTATCAGTGTTAGTACAGGAAAAAGAACTGCCAGCTTAAGAAGGTTCTCTCTCTTACCATATCAACTTCCTTCACATTTCTGTAGAATATTAGGAAAGCGAAGTATCTGGGTACTTAAAGCACAGAAACTCAACTATAGGCACTTGGCAAGAAGAAAGAGCTACCTTAAAAACAAACAAAAAAAATCCCACTATTTCTTTCAATGAAACATTGCTCAACAGTAAGAAGGAAGAGAATTGTCTCTTTTTCAATTGATTTCAGAACCTAAATGTCTCATGGTGGGTTCTGGTCTCACAAGTGATTGAAGACACTATAAAGAATAATTTTGTCACTTCTCTACTTCATCTTGACTTATTTGTTGGCTTTAGAACCTAAATCCCCAGTGGGCTCTGGCTTGATTATGTACTGATGGCACATTGTGTTTCACTAAGTCATCATGTCAGCAATATTGGTTGCTAACATTTTCCTATCTCCATTCCTCTATTTACTTATTATAGCAATACTTATGCTTTAGAAAGATCACTGTGGTAACAAAAGTTTTTATAACAAACATTCTAGCAAGAAAACTGGAACAAGAGCTACTTGCTAACCTGACAGTCACTAAAATGATGGAAAGGGGTAGAATATTTCCTGGTCTTTATAGCTGATTTTAGAGGTTGTTTCAGTTATCAATGAGTCCATAAATTATACAGTATTAATATTTCTCCATTATTGATGGGTACATTTATATTCTTCTCCGATATATCTCTTGAAAAGAAAATATTCAATAAAGTAGCTTACAGTGATATTGTTACCTCTCCCCGCCCCCTGCCCATTCCTTGTAGTTTCATACTGATTACAGTAGTTTGTGCCATGAAAAGTTTTTAATGCATTAAACATTGAACTTTTATATAGGAGCTGCTTAACTTTTGGAGATTGAAAAATAATTATACCCATCTTACCTTATCTCTCACTTATTTCCAAATTTGGCATATGAACTTTTCTATAAATGGCATATAGAAGATAAAAACAAAGGAGAAATTGTAGACAACACTATTAAAAATGGCAGCCAAATTAGTTCACAAGTCTCTGTTGTACACACAGAATCTGCTTATAGCTGAGGTAATTTCCTAACTTTGAACTTAATGATCAGTTTCTGAAGTTCTTTTAAACTGTACAATTCCCAGAATCACATCCTAAAAGAAGAAGATGGTTTCATTTTATGCAGCAAGTGATAAATATGATGTATCACTATATTTTAAAACCCTGAAAAACAAACAGTACCATATGGTTCATTTTTTCTCGAATACCAAACTAACAATCTGGAGTATTCTAATAAACTGCTGTTAGGTCTAGGAATATTTTTGGCCAAATTTTTCTTTTTTCCTGTTACAACTGGTTTGCTAATAGATTTCTTTAGCTTTAGAGTTATAATTAGAAGACAGTTACTACTTTATATAATCAAACTGTAATTGCTGCTTGGGTGAAATCCAACCAATTTAAGCATCAGTGTACTTCCAAAAACAATGTCTGGCAAAAAGAGAATAACAAATGCCATGTTCTAATGATCTAGGTTTTCTAATAATGTTTGCCTAACTATTGAGGTTTTTTTTTTTTTTTAAAGAGACTGAATAGCAACCAATACTGTAATTATCAGTATATATTAAGGTATCACACTAGTAAGTGACAATAAATAAATTAAATTAGTGTTCTCAGTAAACACTAATGCTGATAATAAGGAAGAAAATTCACTTGGGGTTAGAAACTTACCCTAGTCTTAAGTCTGTCATTTGCTAAATGTGTATTCTTGGATAATCAGTTAATATTTCTGAGTCATTTACAAAGTGGGGAATTATGTGACCTTTTTATAATAGAGATCTGTAGAATTTTTTGATGCCCAAAGGATAAATTTTTTTCCTGTGTTTAGAAATATGTCTAATTTTAGAAGCCCAAAAGTTCAATTACAGGCCCTGATTCTGTAAAATGAACAAACCTAACTTCGGGTTCCCTACCCTCTTGTCTACTTTCTATCTTGGTTCTCCAGCCTTCCCAGTAATTCTATGAGTCTTCCAAAAAATTCCATCCTTTGTTAAATTAAATTAGCCAGCCATTTTCTGTTGCTTACAACCACAAAGACTCATTTCTACTTCAAAAATGTACCTCAAATCTTTCTATCTCTCTTCATCCTAAATGTGACTGCTCTAGTCTAAGCTACCATGATGTCTTTCTGCACTGATGCAGTAGCTTCACAGCTAGTCTCACTTCACTCATTCTTGTCTTCCTGCAACCCAGTTCACATAAAACAGCCAAAGTGATGATTGCTAAATGTAAAAGGGGTCATACCATTTTTTCCAAAAAATTCTTTTCACTGACCTTATAACCTAGTCAATATAGCTCAACATGATTTGGCTATTACCTATCTCTCCATCCTCATCTCCTGCTACCCTCCCCCACTCTCCTCACTGGTCTTTTCATCTCAGGGCTTTCAAACATGCTCTCCAGTAACCTGGAACACTTTCCTCCGAATACAATCCAGCTAGCTCCTCTTCATATTTCAGATATCAGCTAAAATCTGCTTTGCTTAAAGAGGCTTTTTCTTTGCATCAATCTAAATAAATCTTCCTGTTTATGGTCCTTTAATTGTCTACATTCATCAATTAAAATGATTAGAATGTCTATGTATTTATTTGTGTGTTACTTGTTTAATGTCTCTTCTTAATCCTATGAGAGCAATAAATGCCATAATTTATTCTACCTTGTATTCCAGCATCAGGCACAAAAAATCCACTTACTTAATAAAATATGTTGACTAAAAGGAAAAATAATATTCTGGAGACTGAACACTGGTAGATATTTTACCAGGTCACTCATTCATATTATCTTCTTGCTCTTATTGGAACTGAACAGCATGGCACTCTTTGTTCTAAAAGCAAATGTGTGTATGTAGCTCTTGTTAATAGATGTCATCCACAAACCACTGGAAGGTTTATTATTAGCTTTATATTGGTCATAAGCCAAATAATAGAGTTGGAAAGAGATGACAAAACTTTTGTTGAGTCTAGAATGAGAACCCTGTATTTATGAATATTCTAACAATGTTAAGCAAGAAGCCTTGTTCTAAAGACATCTAGTGATGTCCTTAGAAGCATGAAGGAGAAGGAAACAGGTTATCATTCATCTTATTTTTCTAGGTTCTGTCCAAAGTGAATACATTATATGCTGGTTCAATAACCCTGTGGAACCTAGAAGCAACTACCAAAATTTAGTTTTCAAAAGCTACTGGGTGACAGCTATTTTTTTTTAAGTATTGTAAGGATTTCCTCCTTTTTTTCATGGAAACAAAGTGCAGCCACATGACACAGGCTGGTCACAGTACTCTATCCCTTGGCCACACTGGGTGGCCCAGGTGGCACTGACAAAAGCTGGGCTAAGCAGAGTACTAACCAGAAATTTTCTTGGTGAAGAAATTGAGGAAGACAACCTCTTGCTTCCAGGCTAACAGTGAACATCTTCCTTTGGACAAGTGCGTTAAGGTAAAAAAAAAAATCTGGTACTTGGAAGCCACTGTTCTTGTTTCCTAGGAAATGGTAATGCTGAGACAGTAGGGAGTGGCACAAAGAGAGATTTCATGATATCAATGCAGAGATAAATTTAAATATTTTTTGTTTCACAAATTTTAAAGCTAATTTACTATATCACAAAACCTTTAAAGAATAATTAATACTAATTATTTACAAACTAAAAAAAAGAAGTGATATTCATTCTCTAAGGTATTGTCTTGATACAAAAACCAGCTAAAAACATCAAAAGGAAAAAAAAACTTACAGAACAATATTGCTTATGAATATAGGTGCAAAATCTTCATACATTGTATGTAGGTATATAAAATGGTGGGATTTCTTTGAAAAACAGTTTAGGGCAGTTTCTCATATACATAAATATGGACTTTCCATGTAATTCAGCTATTCTACTCTGAGATATACACCAAAGAAAACTGAAAATATCTGTACACATGTCAATTAGAACATTATTACTTACACAACATTATTCACAATAGCCCCAAAGTGAAAACAATCCAAATATCCATCAACTGATGGCAGGATGAATAAAATGTGATTTCCATGCAGTGGTATATTATTTGGCAGTAAAAATGGACAAAGAGCTGATAATGCTAAAATGCGAATTGTAGGTTAAACGCTTATGTCCCCTCAAAATTCTTATGTCAAAACCCTAACCCCATGTGATGGTATCAGGAAGTGGGGCTTTTGGGAAGTAATTCAGAATAGAACAGGTCATAAGTGCAGTGCCTTATTTCGCTGCTCTGGTCTCCTCACATGAGTAAACAACAAGCTGGTCATCTGCATCGTGGAAGAGGATCTTCAGTAGAACCTGCTCATGACCTCAGGGTTATAGTCTCCAAAACTGTGAGAAATAAATTTCTATTATTTATGATCTACCATTTCTCGGTGCTCTGTAACAGCTCTGTAATATCATAAATAGCCAAGACAATTGATGAATGCTGAAAACATGTTTTCAAGTTTCCAGTTTTCAAAGAAGTCAGGCAAAAAAGATTACATGATTCCAATTTATATGAAGTGTCTAGAATAGTCAAATATATAGAGACTACAAAAGTAGGTCAGCAGTTCCCTAGGGTTCAGAGGTTGGAGGAAGATGAAGAATGGCTTCTAATAGACAAAGTTTTTTTGCAGGCACAGAGGACGGTGATAATTGTCTAAAATGAATGATGGTGAAGTTGTACAGCTCTAAAGATATGCTAAAAATACTGAATAGGTGAATTGTATTGTATGTGGATTATTTCTCAAGAAAACATGTAAAAGAGATAACTAGAGAGATAGAAAAAATTAATAAATGCAAACTGGGAAAATGTAACATTTAGAGGTATGAAATTTATGACAGAAATAGTACAAAGGCCAGAAGGTGTAATGAAAGAATATTGTAGATGGTTCCTGCATCAAATGTTAAATAGTATAATATTATTTGTATCACATTTTAACTGTGATAACTTAAAGTATCCATAGTGTACACTTTAAAGGAAGTACAAATCTAAAATAAGGAGAACATTCTACCCCACAATATAGTACTACATAGATTTTTTTATGTTTTCTTTTTTTTTATTTTTATATTCCCCATACAATTGCGCCCCACTTATTTTGACCCCAATCCCTCCCCTCCCCGCACCCCACCCCCATAGAGTGTCTCTGGTTCATAGTTGCTTGTTGATTTTGATTTTTACTTTCTTATAGTTATTCTTTTTCCTGGTCCCTTATTTAAGTATTCTAGATTCCTGGTATGAGTGAGACCATCCGGTAGTGTTTCGTCTATATTTCCTTCTATGTATTTTATGGTTTCAGGTCTTATGTCTAGTTCTTTAATCCATTTTGAGTTGGTTTTTGTGTATGGTGTGAGGTAGTAGTCAAGCTTCATTCTTTTGCATATAGCGACCCAGTTTCCCAGCACCATTGTTTGAACAAACTTTCTATGCTCCAGTGCATATTCTTTGCTCCTTTGTCAAAGATTAGTTGACCATAAATCTGTGGGTTTATTTCTGTATTTTCTATTTAATTTCATTAGTCTGTGTGTCTGTTCTTGTTTCAATACATGCAGTTTTGATGATTTTGGCTTTGTAGTATAGTTTGAAGTCTGGGAGTGTGACACCTCCATTCCCTTCTTTTTTTTTCAAGAGAGCTTTGGCTATTTGGGGTTTTTGGTGATTCCATATGAATTTCATCAATAATTGTTCAATTTCTTTGAAGAATGACGTTGAAATTTTGATTGGAATAGCATCGAATCTGTATATTGCTTTTGGTAGGATGGCCATTTTAATAATGTTTATTCTTCCAATCCATGAGCAGCGGATGTCTTTCCATTTCTTTGTAACTTCTTCTATTTCTTTTAACAGTGTTTTATAGTTTTCTTTGTATAGGTCCTTTACCTCTTTTGTTAGATTTATTCCCAAATATTTGATTTTTTTTGTTTTAATAATAAAAGGGATGGTTTTTTTGATTTCTTCTTCTTCAGATTTATTGTTTGTGTATAGGAAGGCTATTGACTTTCACATGTTGATTTTGTATCATGCCACTTTACTGAACTGATTGATGAGTTGAATTAGTTTTTCTGTGGAGTTTTTGGGGTTCTCTATGTATATTATCATATCATCTGCAAATAGTGATAGTTTGACTACTTCTTTTCCTATTTGGATTCCTTGTATGTCTTTCTCTTGTCTTATTGCTCTGGCTAGGACTTCCAGTATTATATTGACAAGCAGTGGTGAGAGTGGACATCCTTGTCTTGTTCCAGATCTTAATGGAAATGCTTTCAGCTTTTCACCATTGAGAATGATACTGGCTGTTGGTTTGTCATATATGGCCTTTATGATGTTGAGGTATGTTCCTTGTATCCCAAGAATTTCAAGGGCTTTTATCATGAATGGGTGTTGCACTTTGTCGAAAGCTTTCTCGGCATCTATTGATATTATCATATGGTTTTTATATTTCCTTTTGTTGATGTGTTAGATAATGTTGATTGATTTTCGGATGTTGAACCATCCTTGTGTCCCTGGAATGAATCCTACTTGGCCGTGGTGAATTATCTTATGGATACATTGTTGGATTCTGATAGCTAAAATTTTATTGAGGATTTTTGCATCAGTGTTCATTAGGGAGATTGGCCTGTAGTTTTCTTTTTTTGTGTTGTCCTTGTTCAGTTTTGGTATTAGTGTAATGTTGGCTTCACAGAACGTGTTTGGTATTATCCCTTCCTTCTCAATTTTTTGGAAGAGTTTGTGAAGGATAGGCACTAATTCGTCTCTGGATGTTTGGTAGAATTCATTTGTAAATCCATCAGGTCCTGGGCTTTTGTTTTGGGGGAGGTTTTTGATTACCATTTCAATTTCGCTAATTGTAATTGGTCTGTTTAGGTGTTCTATTTCTTCTTTATCTAGCTTTGGGTGATTGTAGAGTTGTAGGAATTTGTCCATCTCCTCTAGATTGTTGAACTTGTTTCCACATAACTGTTCATAGTAGTTACTGATTATTCTTTTGATTTCTGCTGTGTCCATTGTGATTTCTCCTCTTTCATTTATGATCCTGTTTATTTGTGCTTTCTCCCTTTTTCCCTTTGTGAGCCTGCGTAGGGGTTTGTCTATTTTATTGATTTTTTCGAAGAACCAACTCTTGGTTTCATTGATCTTTTGGATTGTTTTTTCAGTTTCGATTTCATTTATTTCTGCTTTGGTTTTTATTATTTCTTTTCTTCTACTGGTTTTGGGATTTTTTTTTTTGTTCTTTTTCTAGATCTTTGAGCTTCGAGATTAGGTTGTTTCTTTGAGTTCTTTCTTGTTTCTTGATGTAAACCTCTATTGCTGTATATTTTCCTCTTATTACTGTTTTGCTGCATCCCATACATTTAGGAAATGGGTGTCCTCCTTGTCATTCAATTCAAAGAATTTTTTAATTTCTTCTTTGATCTCCTTGTTAGTCCAGTGGTCTTCCAGTAGTGTGGGTTTCAATCTCCATGAGGTAGGAGAGTACTTTGCCTTCTTTTTATGGTTTATTTCTAGTTTGATGCCTCCATGGTCAGAAAAGATGGTTGCTATGATTTCAATCTTGGTGTATCTGTTGATGTTTGTCTTGTGTCCCAGTATGTGATGGAAGCTGGAGAATGATCCATGTGCGCTTGAGAAAAATGTATACTCAGATTTTTTGGGGTTTAGTGTTCTAAGATGTCTGTTAAGCCCAAGCGCTCTAGATCCTTATTTAGAGCTTTAGTGTCTTTACTTATTTTTTGTCTCGTTGATCTATCCATTGTTGATAGTGGTGTGTTGAAGTCTCCCACTACTTTTCTCTGATGTCTGTTTTCAGAGATGACAATAGTTGTCTGATATATTTTGGTGCTCCTTCGTTGGGTGAATATATGTTAATGAGTGTTATTTCTTCTTGAAGTATTGTCCCCTTGATCATAATGTAGTGACCGTGGGGTCTCTTTTTATCTTTTTGAGTTTGAAATCTGTTTTATCTGATATAAATATAGCTGTTCCTGCTTTCTTTTTTGGTCCATTTGCTCGTAGGATTGTTTTCCATCCTTTAACTTTGAGTCTATTTTTATCTTTTGTAGCTAAATGTGTTTCCTGGAGACAGCAAAAGGTTGGGTGTTGTTTCTTAATTCAGCCTGTGACTCTGTGTCCTTTTATTGAAGAGTTTAGTCCATTTACATTTAGAGTTAAAATTTATATGTTAGCATCTGTATTTGCCATTGTGTTTGTCTTTCCTTTGATTTTATTTATTCTTTTAATAACTTTTTTTGGGGGCCTTATTTTGTTGTTATTCGTCCTTCTGTGGTTCTGGCTTTAGGACTCCTTGTAGTATTTTTTGGAGTGGGGGTTTAGTCATAAAGAAATTCCAGAGTTTCTGTTTGTCTGGGAAGGTCCTTATTCTTTCTTCATAGAGGAAGGAGAGCTTTGCGGGATAGAGTATTCTTGGTTGGCATCTTTTTTTTTTTTTTGGAGTCTGTTGACTATGTCCCTCCACTCTCTCCTTGCCCATAGTGTTTCTTCGGAGAAGTCTGATGTCAGTCTGATTGGTGTTCCTGTGAATGTTATCTGTTTCTTCCCTCTTGTTAGTTTCATTATTTTTTCCTTGTCTTGGATTCTTGGGAGCTTTACTATTATGTGTCTTGCTGTATTTTTCCTTTCGTCGTTGAAGTTTGGTGTTCTTCTTGCTTCTTGTATATCAATTTTCAGCTCCTTCTTCACGTTTGGGAAGTTCTCTTCAATTATCTCCTTGATTATTTTCTTTGTTCCTACATCTCTCTCCTCTCCTTCTGGGATTCCTATAACTCTTACATTTCCTTTTCTCATGGAGTCAGATAGTTCCCGAAATCTTTCTTCGATCTTTTTCCTTCGTACTTCTCTTTCCTTTTCTTTTTTGGTTCTTTTTATTTCTGTGTCTTCAAGAGTACTTATTCATTCTTCCATTTCATCTATTCTGCTTTCATTGCTTTTGCCAGAGTTCTTTAGCGCCTCCATTAATTCTTTGATCTCCTGCATTTCTTTTACTTCCCTCTTTAGGGACTCAATTTCATTCTTCGAATCGTTAATTATTTTTCCCTTATCATTGTTTTCCTGTATGACTTCTGTCAGGTTTTTAATCACGGCAATTTTAAATTTTCTTTCTGGAAGGCTCAGAAGTTTTTCCAAGTTACTGTCGTTGCAATCTTGGGGGTGGTTTTCTTTTTGTGGTGTGCTTTTTTCCTGAGGAGTTGCTGGGTTGCATTTGGTTTTTCTACTCCCTGCTGTCTGTTTTCTAATTTGCCATATGCATTGGGACACTCTATTGCTGGTACTGGCCGGCATCTTGGGCGAACTTCCCAGCTCACCTCTGGCTCTTCCAGGAGCCATCTGCCAGTTTAAAGCAGGCTTTACTGAAGAAAGGTCCCTGTTCTAAAAAGGCGATGTGGGTTTGCACTCCTCTGTGCACCCAGTCTGCCCCAGTGGTGGGTTTCCACTCCCCCTCTGGGCTCCAACTGCAGGCCAGAAGGGGCCTGGCATGGGCGAACTTCCCAGCTCACCTCTGGCTCCTCCCGGAGCCTTCTGCAAGTTTCAAGCAGTCTTTACTGAAGAAATATCCCTGTTCTAAAATGGCAATGCGAACACACTCCCTGTGCACCCGGTCTGCCCCAGCGGAGGGTTCCCGCTCCCCCTCTGGGCTCTGACTGCAGGCCAGAAGGGTCCTGGCGTGGGCAACCTTCCCAGCTCACCTCTGGCTCCTTCGAGAGCCTTCTGCTGGTTTCAAGCAGTCTTTACTGAAGAAATGTCCCTGTTCTAAAGTGGTGATGTGGGGACATACTCCCTGCGTGCCCGGTCTGCCCCGGCAGTCTGATCCACAGACAGACTGAAGTTTGGCTCTGTCTAGTACAGATAATGAGGACTTCACAAAGGATGGGTTATTGAAGTTGAGTTCCCAGACAATGTCCCGAGTCCAAACCAAAAGTGGCTCAAGAAAGACGGCACCACTTCTGGTGGAGGAAGGAAAACCCTACATAGATATTTTTAAGGGCATCTAGAGCACTCACAAGAGCATATTCTGAGCACTGTCTTACTAGATAGAACATACATATTCTCTGAATACAACAGAATTAAATGAAAAATTTATTAAAGAATGAAATCTTAAAAAAAATCCTAAATGCAACAACTTCTAAAAATTAATGGCAAAAAAAGATCACAAGGAGAATTAGAAAATATTTTGAAGTAAACAAATTGAACACATGACACAACTTCATAGATAGGAAAACTTAATCTTACTGAAATGACAGTTAATATAATCTATAGATTCAATGTGATCCTGATCAAAATCCCAGCAAGTCATTTTGTGAATATTGGTAAACTAATTCTAAAGTTTGTATGGACAGACAAAAGAGCCAGAACAGTTAATAAAATGTTGAAGAAGAACAAAACTGTAGGGCTGACAGGACCCAACTTTAAGACTTACAATAAAGCTGCAATAATCAAAACAGTGTGGTACTAGTGAAAGAATAAACAAATAGGTCAATGGAACAGAAAAGGAGCCCAGAAATAGACACACATGAACATAGTCAACTGATTTTTAACAAGTAGCAAAATAATACAATGCAACAAAGATAGTCTTTTCAACAAACAGTGCTAGAACACTTGGAAATTCACAAACCAAAAAAATAAATCTAGAAATAGATCTTATACCTTTCACACATATTAACTTGGAACAGTTTATAGAGTAAGTGGAGAACTATAAAACTCCTAGAAGATCACATAGACGAAAACTTAAATGAACATGGGTATGATGACTGTTTCTTAAATAAAATAGCAAAGAAACAACAACCCATGAAAGAACTAATTCATACAATACTTCTGATTAAAACTAAAAAAAACTTCTGCTCTGTGAAAGGCAATGCCAAGAGAATTAGAATATAAACCACAGACTGTGAGAAAATATTTGCAAAAGCTACATCTGATAAAAAATTATCACCCAAAATATACAAAAATAATCTTAAAACTAAAATTAAAAAACCCAAACAACCCAATTAATAAATTGGTAAAAGACCTCAACAGACACATAATCAGTGGAGATTAATACAGATGGCAAATAAGCATATAAAAAGATGCTTCATATTAAATGTCATTAGGGAATGTTTATAGCAGCACTATTTACAATAGCTAAGCTTTGGAAACAACCCAAATGCCCAAAAATAGATGACTGGATCAAGAAGATGTGGTACATATATACCATGGAATATTACTCAGCATTCAAAAAAGATAAACACATGCAATTTGCAGCAACATGGATGGCGCTGGAAGGGATCATGCTCAGCGAAATAAGCCAAAAAGAAAAAGAAAAATACCGGATGGTCTCACTCATAGCAGGAATCTAGAAAACTTAAATAAGGGACCAGGAAAATGAATAACTATAAGAAAGTGAAAATCAAAATCAACAAAAAACTATGAACCAGAGACACTTTTAGGGGGGCAGGGGCGGGAGGGGAGGGATTGGGGTCAGAATGGGGGCGCTGCAATTGTATGGGGAATATAACAATAAAATTTATTATCTAATAAAAAAAAAATAAATGTCATTAGGGAAATGCAACTTAAAGCAACAATGAGATACCACTATATACTTATTAGAATGGCCAAAATATGTAATTGGCAATTATAAAACACTTCCATAAAGAAAACTCCAGGTCCAGGGCCTCCCTGGTGGCACAGCTGGTTGAGCGCAGCACTGTGAAGCTGTCTGCAGCCTCTGCAGTTTGAGTTCAATTCCCGACTGGCCACGGAGATACCCACATAGGATGGCAGACCTCTCCTGCTTCTCCCGCTGCTTCCCTCAGCAATGCCTTCGGTCCGTCTGCCTGTTCTGCTCCCAGCTCTGTCTCTGGTGAATCCTCTTACCCTCCCATGCCTCTGGCCTGTACCCCAGCTCTTGTATAAATAAATAAATAAATCTTTTTTTAAAAAAAGAGGAAAACTCCAGATCCAGTTGCATTCACTGGATGACCTATCGCCTTTAAGAATTAATGACAATCCTAGAACAATCTCAGAAAATAAAGTAGGAAACATTTCCTAACACATTTTATGAGGTCAGCACTGAACTTGCATCAAAAACAAAAAGACAGGAGTAAGTAACATTACAGGTCAATGGGTGGAAAGAATCCTTAATAGAATTTTAGTAAAATGTAATCCTTCAATATATTAATATATAAGGGAGTTTTAGCTTAGAAATGGAAAACTCAATGGTTATAAACCAATCAGTGTAATTCAACTTATTTAAATAATTTTTAAAAATAGGCTCAGGTAAATATAGATTTTCTTTGAAGACAACATTCAACAGCTACTGATAAAAAAAAAAAAAACTTTCAGCAAATAAATGACAAAATCAACGGAGCCACAAAAGGAACCCTGCTGCTATCACCATTCTTAATATTGAAAGACTTGAATGCTTTCCTCTTTTTAAGATCACGATGAGGATGTCCACCTGTAAAGGGTCAGGAATAGACACAGTGCAGGTTTTCTAGGATCCAGCAGACCAGGTAAAGGAGGAGTCAGAGTCCTCAGTGGCTTTTTGCAGGTCTTTTATTGGGATTTAGCGGGTACATGGCAGGCAGGAGTGCTGGGGGGCCGGGAGGCTGGCAGTCCTCCCAGCCCCCAGCAAATCTTCACTCTATCTGGGCTCTCCGGCGTTCTCTCTGCTTCTGCTTCTCTTGCTTCTCTCTTGGCTTCCACTGCTGCTGGCCCTTAAAAGCACAGTCTTAGCCCAGGTGAATCCCACCTACCTATGCCCACACCCTACTCCAGGTGCCCGCCATCAGGCATGCATTCATCATCTATCCTGGTGGCGGGAGGGCAGAAAAGCCTGACATTTTTCCTTACCCTACACCACCTTACCACTTATATTCAATACTGTACTGTAGATGCAAGCCAATGCAAAAAGACACAAAATAAATGAAAGGAATACAGACAGAAAAGAAGTCATGAGTTATCTTTATTTGCAAGTAGAATGATGAACTATATAGACTCTCTTAAGGAGTCTGTAGGGGCAGGACTGGACACTGAGCAGGTTTTCTGATCCAGCAGACCGGGTAAAGGAGGATTCAGAGTCCTCAGTGGCTTTTGCAGATCTTTTATTGGGATTACCAGGTACACGGCAGGCAGGGGCGCTGGGGGGCCGGGAGGCTGGCAGGCCTCCCAGCCCCCAGCAAGTCTTCACTCTTTCTGGGCTCTTCGGCATTCTCTCTGCTTCTCTGATCTTGGCTTCTTTATCAGCTTCTTTCTCTGCTTCTCTCTTGGCTTCTGCTGGCGTCCCTGTGATGCCGCCCTTAAAAGCACAGTCTTAGCCCAGGTGAATCCCATGTACATCTGCCCACACCCTATTCCAGGTGCCCGCCGTCAGGCATGCATTCAGGACTGTGGGGAGCCATCATCTATCCTGATGGCGGGAGAGCAGAAAAGCCTGACATTTTTTCCTTACCCTACAGAATCAAAAAAAAAAAAAAAAAACCCAAATTCCTGAGTTCAGCAAGATTTCAGTTATATGTGGTCAAATTACAAGAGACAGTTGTGTTTCTATGTTTCAGCAATGAGTAACCAGAAATGGAAATTTAAAATAATATCACTTAGAATGATATCTAAAAACATAAAATACTTGGAACAAATTTAACAAAATAAGAGCAAGACCTGAGTACCAGAAACTAGAAGAAAAGGACCTGAGGAAAAGGAAAGAAATATCATGCTAACAAGCTCAGTATTTTTCAGATATCAATTCAGGTTGACACGTAGAGTCAATGTAATAACCATCTAAACCCCAACAGACTTTTTTAGGGGTAGAAATAGACAAGCTATTTTAAAATTTATATAAGGGAGTTTTAATATGTAAGGGAGCAAACAAAGAATAGTCAAAGCTATGTTTGAAAAAGAGGAATAAAGTTGGAGGACTCATACTAGCCAATATTTACATAACCATTTACTTAGGTCTAAGCAGAGTAAAATAAGGAAAAAATTTCTCCTCCAAAAATACTCCAGATTCTCTTTTCTGTTACAGGTTTTACTACCACACCTCATTACCCACTGCCATCAGTTGAAACACTCAAAATGAACATTTCTTGGACTGTCAAAGAATTTGGTGTTACCATTTACATTCAATCAGGCCAATCATAAGAAGTCTCATGCTATTATTCAGTCAGCTTGGCATATATTCCAAGAACTGAACAACTCTTTCCATTACTTCTATGCTTTATATTCCTGATCAATCTGTAAAGTGTCTACTCCACATTTCTCTCCCCTCCCTCACCTTTTTTAAATTGAAGTAACTCTGCATCGTAACATTAGTTTCAGGTGTTCGTCTTTGAGAATCAACATATGTCTATACCACGTTAAGGTCACTGCGTTAAGTCCAAATCTCACCATTGCCATTCTACTCTGGATTTCAAATTCTTCATTCTCTCCAAATTTCCACCACTAAGCTGAGCATGAATCATTTATTATCTGGGCCCAGATTCATCAACTTTTTCACATCCGCTGGAATTACTAATCTTGGCTAATAAACCACTGAGTTCTATTGCAGGAAATCTGACAGGCCCTGGTCTTACTTTCACTCGGCTTCTTATTTATGAAGCCAAACTACAGTACTGGCATTTTATGCTGGCTCGACTCTTCAAAAGCTCACATCCCTGTTTCTTTATATTCTCATACTTAAACTTTTAAAAGTTCATTTCCATCAAAACTTTACAGAACTTAAGAAAGCTAGCATTTTTCCCCTCCATAGTAAAACAACATTTGATAACATTTAACTCCTTTTTCTCAATTCACAATCTCTTTTACTGCCAGACATTACTGAAAAATCAGTGTTGAAACCTTCACAGAGAAAGATCAGTCATTTAGAGATTATTGTTCCCACTGCAAAATATAAAGTGAGAAAGATTGTAGAGAATTGATTTTAAACTGTGGAGGAACTTTACACCAGAGACACTCTATTCAACTGAAACGGTTATGCTGCCTTTCTAAAAACTGGCCAATATATAACTGGAATTGGGAGAAGCTGCAATATCATGTAATATATGTAGCTATATATAGTGTGATTTAATATTAACTTATAGACATAGATTTCTTTGGAGTGATAAATCCATAAATTTCCCTCTACTGTAGACTTTCATAAACCTTATTACTTACACATTGCCAACAGATATAATTATATTTCTCCTTAATGAATAAAAAGAAAATTCCTGTATTTCTTCCATGTTAGGTATGGGAGTTTCTTTTAAAACAAAATACCAATCTACTTAAATAAAAATGGAAATTGAAATTTACTAAATGACTTCATAACAGTAAGCAGAAATAGAACAGAAAGGATTTGAGAGTTAGATCATTATAGCCCACAATTTCTGATTCCTTCATTGTCACAAAAAAGAGTAATTTAATTTACCAACTGTTGGCATATTTGTGATGATCAAATTCTTGTAGCAATGAAAACAAATATATTAATGGAGTCCCCAAAAATGAAGTTTTAAGTAGTATTTCCCATAATAGATTAATACATCTAAATTATATTTTGTCACTGGGGAATTTTTGCTGTACACTAATGGATGTAAAAACCTAATTAACTTTCCCTGCACTGTTGAAGCACAGTAACATTGGCTTGACTTACAACTTTTAAGTAGAGTTGGTGAATGTGAGAAAGTAGAAAAATATACCACATGAGTGTCAGAAATAGAAAACATTTTTTCTTACTCCCTTTTCATTATTTTCCCCAGAAACTACTTTTAGAAGGGTGAAGTTAAATAATAAAGGTATACCTAAAACAACCTATGGCAATTTAAAACCGTTAATTCCAGGTTTTTTAACATATCACTGAAAATTATAACATATAATGAAAATATTAAGTAGAGTAAGTCTTACAGAATCACACTGGGAAGTCTGTATCTTGCCCTACAGCTTAGGATGAAAATAAAAACATAGCTATTCATATTTCAAATTAACATGTCATTTTTCCTATGAGTCAACCAAATAAAAGATATGAATTGAGGTGCCTACTAAGTTCAAGGCATTATAAAACATTTATTATTAAATAATAAATGTTAAATAAACTAATCCTAAAGAATTTAACATACCCCACTGTATGAAAAAAAACGAGAAAAGCAAATAATTCCAGGTAGTTAAACAGAAGTAATGAATATATGAAAAGTTTCCATTAAAGATGAAGGAAAACAAAGAGGCCTATCATTTTAGAAAGTCTGACAAATTTGGTAGCAGAATAGAAAAATGTACAATTTCCTAGAGAAGATTTCACATAGAAATTAATGATATTCTAATTACAAAAAGTGAATTGGCTGAAAGAAATGTTTTTTCCTTTTCCAAAGAGACTATTTTCCAAGTTAGCTGTCAGAAGCCACTCAAGCAATGAAGGACTTCTTGAAAAACTGCTTAAAAAGTTGCACTACAAGTAATTTTTAGCAAAATATGGTACACAATCTTTTCATGCCACAGTATTTCCTGCTTTTCCTTCATCCCACAAATATTTAGAGAACTCCTAGTATAAAATTAAGCATTGTTCTAGTGCTAGGACTACAGCATGACAAAATGGACTAAAATCCTGGCCAAAAAGGAACTTATTTTCCAGGTGAGATAAATAACCTATAAGCAAAAAAGAAGTAAAAGGTATCATGTGTATATTCCATTATGGTACCAGTGTCATTTTGCTATAATATTGTCCTTCAGTTCCAAGCCACAGGATATGGTTTACATAAATTATGTGATAAAAGCCTTTTGATATTTCAAATAAACCCTTTTGGCTCAGATCTAAGGATGATCTGTCTTAAAAAGATTACCCTAACAGAAACCAGGATCACCAAATTTTTTCCATGATGTGTCACATACAATTATTTTAAACATTGTAGGCCAGTTATGGTCTGCATCTCATATTCTTCATTTCTTTTCACTCTTTTAAAATATAAAATCACTCTTACCTGCAGGCCACACAAAAACAGACCAGAGGCTGAATCTGGTCTGCAGCCACAGCACTTAAACACCCCCGGAAAAAGGGAACTCCGTATACTCCTGTTAAGTGGCTATGCTCAGGACTACATCTTCCCCCCCCCCACATTTATTCTTTTGTTATTTATTACTCATTTGCCAAAATTTAGTAAAACATTCTTTCCTAGAGCTATAGTATTCCAAATACCACGGCCTCAAAGTCAGTTCTGGAAGAGCAGTGCCGCCTGCTCTACCTCACACAAGCCACAGAAAAACTTCTTGGCAGAATACGTCTCCTAAGTCTACACGCCTCAGAGAGACAAGGGGAAAACTGGACATGCTCTCCATGACCTCCTGGGCAGACATACACGGGGCTAGTGTCACCTTACCTTGCTGGAGGTACATCAATATTGGAAGAAACAACTTTTCGTTTTTGCTCAAGAAGACAGATGGAGCGAGTGTTTTCTTTTTCATGGTCAAGGACTCGGCTGATCTTTTTGGTGTCTGCTGTTTTCACATCTTCCTCCATGGCCAAGGGGAACAAATTTTGGTGAGACATTTTTTTACTAGAGTCACGTTTTAAGTCCTCCGGTTGAAATGTGAAGGTCATTTCCCGCTTAATGCTTCCCACCTGTAAAATGAAATACAAAAATCTTACACTCACAAAACATCAGCTTTGCATGACTACATGCAAATGGTCATGAGGAGACAGTAGACATGCTCCTCCCTATTCATCATGAAGGACTTTTAGTTTGAATAGGGGAAATGTAACAGAGAAATAAAATAAGTGACATTACAAAGTAATGTGCAATTGGTATATCATAATACAAACAAAAAGCAACACAACTACAAGACAAGCTTGGAAGAAATGAAAGCATAAGATTTTTAAAAATATCTAAAAATTTAAAACATCCTGGTTTCTGCTTCCACAACTCAGAAACCTTAAATAGTAAATCAATTTTTAAATATTTTGTGCTAAATCTTTTATAGAAGAGAGCTATAAACATAAAAACAAATCTTATTATATTTGACTATGAAGACTGATCTTAACCATACTCTTTAGTTCATGAAGAATATTTTTTATTTTTTATTTTTTTTAATAAATTCTATTTTTATATTCCCCATACAATTGCAACCCCCTTATTTTGACCCCAATCCCTCCCCTCCCGCCCTCTACCACCCATAGAGTGTCTCTGGTTCATAGTTTTTTGTTGATTTTGATTTTCACTTTCTTATAGTTACTCATTTTCCTGGTCCCTTATTTAAGTTTTCTAGATTCCTGCTATGAGTGAGACCATCCAGTATTTTTCTTTTTCTTTCTGGCTTATTTTGCTGAGCATGATCCCATGAAGAATATTTTTTATTCTTTATCTATAGCTGTTATGTTCTTAATGAAATCCTTTCATTAGTATGATGATAAAGAAGTTATATTAATTTTTCTTATAATTTTTAACAAAATTCAGTGATTACTAAGTTTTATGATAAATTTAAAAATGAAACATCTGAGTATCGAATCCAATTATTTCCGATTTTGCAGTGACTGAAAATATAAAATGTTAAAGAAATGTTTTTATATGGTGATTGGGATTGTACGTATGATTTGGAACAAACCTGTTAAAGTCCTAAGTGTACAAAGACGGGGCAGACTATCTGGTAACCAGAGCCTCACTAATCAGTGAAGCATGTTGCAAAATATACTTGCATATAAGATATTTGTCTTATCTATATGACAGTCCAAACCTCTCATGGAGTTACTGCGGAGTCCGTAACGCTTTCCTCATTCACTTAAGTAGAAAACATGCTCGTTTCTTTCTTTTTAGTATCAGATATGAGGAAAAGCACAAGGAATTTGATCCAACAGATTAGATTTACAGAAGCTAAATTATAGATTACAGAAGCTAAATCCACAAACATAAGGCTTTTTCAGACAAAAGTAAGTTTATCAATAATAACAGAAATTGGTCAAGTATGATGTTAACGACTAGAAATTCTCTGATGAGAGCAAACCTCAGCTACGCATCTTGCAGCCAAAGGAGACCTGCCCACTTAGGAGAATTTCTGGAGCACAGGGTGACTTGTGCTTTGGAATCCACTTGACTGAAAACACCTTTCATCTGAACACAGGGCTTACACTGAGCTCTTTTCTCTCTGCAGCTTGTATTTGTCTTCTTCCCCTGGTCTTCCTGTCAGAACTAAGCTGTGTCTCTTCAGGAAAATTGTCAGCCACTTTTGTTTTACTTATAGCTCATTAAAAAGTTACCATATTTCTTAGAAGGCATTAATGAAATAAAAGAATTTGTCTGCTTTGAAATGTTGTTTTGATGATATCAATACACAACAGAAAGGAATAAGAAAATATTTCACTTCCAAAAATGCAATGAATGCTCAATAAAAATAGTTTGGAAAATCAAACTAGCAAGCTGATCATAGATCTGAGGCATATAGCAAGGGACAGGGGAAGGGTGGGGATGGTGTGGGAAGGTGGTCAAAACAGGGGAGAGAAGGGCACAAGAGAATATGGTGATGGATCACGGGTGCTATGATGGTGGGAGAACTATGAGGACTACACCTGAGAGGAGAAACCAACTGCTGTACAAAAATGAACAACAGTATAAGGAAGTAATAAAAACTAATGAAATCTCTAAAATGGAAAAAAAATAGTTTGGAAAATCAACAAATGTAAAAACAAAAAATTTAAATATTCATCACTGACCACTTTTTATGTAACTTTTTCTGTGGAGGTGGGAGAGAGGGGAAGAAATTTTTTTCACTTCTACAGCAGCCCATTCTTACCCTATGTTACAACAGGAACACTCTAAACACCAGGCATAAGGGATGAAAACAAAGGCCTAGTTTTGATAATTATAAATAGTTTCTCCCTAAGTGTCAAGTATTACATTAATTAAATATTTAAGCAGTCATTAGTATTAAGTTGTAACAATAATTGACATCCATCTCTCCCTAGGAGCCAAGTGAACTGATTAAATGAATTCAATCCCAAGAGAGATGGGGTTGGGGGAGGACCTTAAAAGAAATTCAGCTTTCAGCTTCAAAATTTAGAATAAAACTCCCAACATCTAAAACAAATTAATACAAAGTAGAATAAATTTCCTAAAGAAATGATGTTATAATTGTATGTCATGAGCTTTGCCAAGATTTCATAATAAAATAAATTACAGTAACATTCAACAATGTAAGCCATAAATCTTCTATAATACATTCTAAACAAAAAATTAATCAGGGAATTTAGCAGTGTAATGGATTCTAAAGACTATTTATTTAGCCCAGACTCCTCATTTTAAAATGGACTTAAAACAAGTAGATGTGACCAAAGGGACCAAAAACAAAACAAAAACAAAACACTACAGAAAAGCTAAGAGATTTTTAGACATTTGGAATCATAGGTTCCACTGTCTGTAAGGCTGGTGGAAAGAGAAGGTGACAGATGTGGTTATTTATTATACCACCATGCTTTAAAATTTACATGTATGGATTACATACTCTTTTTACAGTTCTTTTATTCATATTAGATTTTTTAAAATCTTTTAAAAGGAGAGGTTACAAAAGAGAAGAGAGTATAAAAGTCAAATTTTAAGAGACTGGGTTCAAAAATGGCCCGGAGAAACAGGGTGGTAGCTGCAAAGCATGTTGGACAAGGGAGAATGTTTTAAGATGGAAAATAATAGAGATGTTTGAATGCTGAGAGAGAAAAGAAAGGAATGAGTAGGGAGTTGTGCCCACAGTGTAACTGTTGCACTCTAGTAGATTAACAGAAGAGAGCAGCTAAAAAAGTTAGGATCTCATTTATATGAAATGTCTACTAAAGGCAAATTTATAGACAGAGAAAGACTGGTGATTGCCTGGGGCTGGAGTTGGAAGTAGGAACTGATTGCAAATGTACACCAAAGAACTTCTGAGGTGATAAAAATGTTCTGGAACTAGATTATTGTGGTATTTGTACAATGCTATAAAAATTTTTTAAAAATCACTGAACTATATTCTTACAATGGGATGAATATTATGCTTTGTGTAAATTGTATTTCAAAAGTATTGTTAAGTAAAGAAAGAAACAAAGAACAAACTAACGAAAGCAGGTGTAACTAGTATGGAAGTTGTATTTCCAAGAACCTCTAGATCAGAAATTGGAAAACTGCTGCAAAGAGGCAGCCACAAAGCCTATAGGTCTAGCCCTTCTTTTTAAAACCCAGGTGGGCTAGTACCCAGGCAGCTAAAGCAATTGTGTAATTCTATTTTACACACTAGTAAAATGGGTCTAAAATTCAATCCCCACTCAAGCCAGGTCCCAGACTTTTCATTTGTGGAAAACAGACATTTTTCTAATTCATCCACCTAGAAAGGAAATTTTTGTATTTCATCTGCCTAAAAGGGGCACTCACTTACCACCACGCCCTGCCCTCCCCAGCATCCCCAATTTGCCCCATGTTATGAGACAAAAGGAAACTGCTCTGGGGATCTGTAGGAACTGGGCTACATTAGCTTCCTTCCTTGAAATTGGTATCAAACAATGACGTGACTCATAACATAAATGGGTATTTTTGTTAATGAAAAGTTGAGGCAATCTGAGCAATCGCTGTGTACTACATCTCAGAAGGAGGGAAAGTGTTCAACAGTAGAAGAAGACAGCCAAAAAGAACCACAACAAAAAGTCTGCTTGGATGGAGAGAAATCAACAGCAGCATCAATGTTCTAAGTACAAAATGAAGGCTAAGCGGAACATGCACAGAACTAAGTAACAAGTAAGCACGTTCCACTCTGGTGTAAACCTAGATCTGCCAAGGGAAAAAAAATGGCTTTCCACAGCTGTAGGCTTCTGTATAAGAACCAGGAAGACAACAGCACAAAAGAAGACAGCTTCCCCTATGTGCTATACCTAGGGGTCAGGGAGAATAGATATGGCTATTTGAAAAGTGTACTTATCTTCCTCAAGCCTGGGTCATTTCCAAGCTTCCTGACTCACTACAATCATTGATTATGAATTGCAGGGAAAAAACAACCAACCAAAACGAAAAATTATTCCAGTAACCTTAAAGATTCATCCAGGTAATGTGAAAGATTTTGTAATTTCTAGTAGGATTTTGTTGCAACACTCAAAGCTTTAGATGGCAAAGGAAGACACTGGAAGCTAATAATTGGCTGTGCAAATAGGCAAAGATGATGATTTGATTCTCCATACCAGAATAATGGACTCTTTGCAAAACAATATGAATTTTGTGAGATCAAGAATTTCTTTGTCAGGTGATTGACTAACCTGAAAATACTACTTTAATATAAAGCCATATTTAAATCTATGATTTTAATCTATGATTTGAGGAGACCACCCAGATAAAAGCACCAAGCTAGAAGTCCTGCATGACAAATTACAGTAAGACTGCTGACTGACAATTTTCAGGAAAAAATACAAGACAGGGGCTTAGAAATAATCATAGTCTGAATTTTGTCTCCTGTGTAAGGAAGGATTAATCTGACCATACATCACATTGATGAGACTAAAAGTAAAAACCAATTAATATTTGATTCTGGTTGTCGCATTTCAAAAGGTATACTGATAAATAGAAAGAGGCACAGTTGATCAGGGGGACAAAGGATCTTATTGGGAAAAACTGGGATTATTTTGTCTAGAAGATTTAGAGTCTACAAAGCTGATCCTAAATATGTGTAGTGATCTCTTGAAGAAAAGGAATTTGATTTCTTCTGTGTTCCTGTAAAAGCAGGATCAATTTTGCCCACTTCAGTTTCTGGTAACTCCCTTTGACCTTATAGTTTATTCTCTCTTCCTCTTTTCTACTCACTCTTTACATTATTGTGTATGAAATATTTTGTATTTATAATACCTCCTGCTTAACTCTGTTTTCATGGACTCAAAAACTTTTAAGCAAGTAGAATCACTAAGTCTGCCCAGTCTCATTTAAGCATTTTATTCCTCACTGTTTTAGTAGAGTTTAAATGCACTGTTCACTTTTAAAAAATGCTTTCTTAATTACAAAATAGTCAATCATTAAAATTTCAATAAAAATGTGTGTAAATACAATAAGGAAAGATTTTTATTCCTCTCCTGTCTCCTCCCAACCCTGCCCACGCAGGTCCAACCCCTAAAGAGAAGAGCTTTTAACAACTTACTGCAAAAACTTCAAATTACTTAAAATCCTATATACTATTTGGCATGGTTAAGCATGAATGTAGGCATACTAAATGTACTATTCTAGATCTGAGGCTTAAAGCAGAGGAGGGGGAGGAAGAGGGATCAAGACAGGGATGGGAAGAAAACAAGGGACCATAGTGATGGTTCACAGGTGATGTGGTGGGGGGATAGTTATGAGGACTACACCTGAGGGAAGAAATCAAATGCTGTAAAAATATGAACAAAAATGTAAAAAAATTAATAAAAGGAAAAAATATTATTCTGCAACTTGTTTTTTTACTTCACAGTAAATCATGGGCATATTTTCATACTAGTGGATCTACATCTAAAAAATTTGAATTCTATAACATTTCATAAAATCATACTTTTAAGCCAATCTCTTCTTGACAGACATTAAGTACTTTTCAACTTCTCATTTTTAAAAAAAGCCCACAATGAACATTCTTATATATGTATGATATACCTTTAAGCAATGGTGCAAGTATTTTTGTAGGAAAAATTCCTGGGAGTTGGAATTGTTGAATCGAACAACCAAAATTTAATTTACTGAAGAACATTGAAGTATGGAATATCCACATAATGGACACATTATGAAGTAACTGAAAAGGACATCAGATTTATTCATGGATATACTCATGATCTAAGAGGAACACATCTGATCATGATTTTTTTTTTAATTAATAAATTTTATTTTTATATTCCCCATACAATTGCAATCCCCCCATTCTGACCCCAATCCCTCCCCTCCCGCCCCCCAACCCCCTAAAAGTGTCTCTGGTTCATAGTTTTTGTTGATTTTGATTGTCACTTTCTTATAGTTATTCATTTTCCTGGTCCCTTATTTAAGTTTTCTAGATTCCTGCTATGAGTGAGACCATCCGGTATTTTTCTTTTTGTTTTTGGCTTATTTCACTGAGCATGATCCCTTCCAGCACCATCCATGTTGCTGCAAATTGCATGTGTTTATCTTTTTGAATGCTGAGTAATATTCCATGGTATATATGTACCACATCTTCTTGATCCAGTCATCTATTTTTGGGCATTTGGGCTGTTTCCAGAGCTTAGCTATTGTAAACAGTGCTGCTATAAACATAGGGGTGCAGGTGTTCTTTGGAATTGATGTTTCTGTGACCTTTGGGTAAATACCTAGGAGTGGAATTGCTGGATCCTGTGGAAGCTCTATGTTTAGTAGGTCCAGAAATCTCCACACAGCTCTCCATAGTGGTTGGACCAGTTAGCACTCCCACCAACAGTGCAGAAGAGTTCCTTTTTCTCCACAACCTCGCCAACACTTGTTGTTGCTAGTTTTTTTAATATGTGCCATTCTCACTGGTGTAAGATGTTATCTCATGGTAGTTTTGATTTGCATTTCCCTGATTGCAAGTGATGTTGAACATTTTTTCATATGCCTGTTGGCCATTCGCATTTCCTCTTCAGAGAAGTTTCTTTTTAGCTCCTCGGCCCATTTTTTGACTGGATTATTTTCTTTGTTGTTATTGAGTCTTGTCAGCTCTTTGCAGATTTTTGTGATCAGTCCTTTATCATTAGTGTTGTGTGCAAAAATGTTCTCCCAGTTGGTGGGGTTTCTCTTTGTTTTTGTTATTGTCTCTTTTGCTGTGCAGAAGCTCTTTAATTTGATGTAGTCCCAGCTGTTTATCTTTGCCTTCACTATCACTGGTTTGGGTGATGTGTCTGTAAAGATGTCTTTGATATGCAAATCACGTAGTGTTTCGCCTATATTTCCTTCTATGTATTTTATGGTTTCAGGTCTTATGTCTAGTTCTTTAATCCATTTTGAGTTGATTTTTGTGTATGGTGTGAGGAAGTGGTCAAGCTTCATTCTTTTGCATGTAGCGACCCAGTTTTCCCAGCACCATTTATTGAACAAACTTTCTTTGCTCCAATGCATAGTCTTTGCTCCTTTGTCAAATATTAGTTGACCATAAACCTGTGGGTTTATTTCTGGATTTTCTATTCGATTCCATTGGTCTGTATGTCTGTTCTTGTTCCAATACCATGCAGTTTGGATGATTATGGCTTTGTAGTATAGTTTGAACTCTGGGAGTGTGATGCCTCCATTCCCTTCTTTTTTTTTTCAGGAGAGCTTTGGCTATTTGGGGTTTTTTGTGATTCCATATGAATTTCATCAATAATTGTTCTATTTCTTTGAAGAATGACATTGAAATTTTGATTGGAATAGCACTGAATCTGTACATTGCTTTTGGTAGGATGGCCATTTTAATAATGTTTATTCTCCCAATCCATGAGCAGGGGATGTTTTTCCATTTCTTTGTGTCTTCTATTTCTTTTAACAGTGTTTTATAGTTTTCTTTGTATAGGTCCTTTACCTCTTTTGTTAGATTTATTCCCAAATATTTGATTTTTTTTGTTTCAATAATAAAAGGAATGGTTTTTTTGATTTCTTCTTCTTCAGATTTATTGTTTGTGTATAGGAAGGCTATTGACTTTTGCGTGTTGATTTTGTATCCTGCCACTTTACTGAACTGATTGATGAGTTGAATTAGTTTTTCTGTGGAGTTTTTGGGGTTCTCTATGTATATTATCATATCATCTGCAAATAGTGATAGTTTGACTTCTTCTTTTCCTATTTGGATTCCTTGTATGTCTTTCTCTTGTCTTATTGCTCTGGCTAGGACTTCCAGTATTATATTGACAAGCAGTGGTGAGAGTGGACATCCTTGTCTTGTTCCAGATCTTAATGGAATTGCTTTCAGCTTTTCACCATTGAGAATGATACTGGCTGTTGGCTTGTCATAGATGGCCTTTATGATGTTGAGGTACGTTCCTTGTATCCCAAGAATTTCAAGGGCTTTTATCATGAATGGGTGTTGCACTTTGTTGAAAGCTTTCTCGGCATCTATTGATATTATCATATGGTTTTTATATTTCTTTTTGTTGATGTGTTGGATAACGTTGATTGATTTTCGGATGTTAAACCATCCTTGTGTCCATGGAATGAATCCTACTTGGTCGTGGTGAATTACCTTATGGATACACTGTTGGATTCTGATAGCTAATATTTTATTGAGGATTTTTGCATCAGTGTTCATTAGGGAGATTGGCCTATAGTTTTCTTTTTTTGTGTTGTCCTTGTTCGGTTTTGGTATTAGTGTAACGTTGGCTTCATAGAACGTGTTAGGTATTATACCTTCCTTCTCAATTTTTTGGAAGAGTTTGTGAAGGATAGGCACCAATTAGTCTCTGAATGTTTGGTAGAATTCATTTGTAAATCCATCAGGTCCTGGGCTTTTGTTTTTGGGGAGGTTTTTGATTACCATTTCAATTTCGCTAATTGTAATTGGTCTGTTTAGGTGTTCTATTTCTTCTTTATCTAGCTTTGGGTGATTGTAGAGTTGTAGGAATTTGTCCATCTCCTCTAGATTGTTGAACTTGTTTCCATATAACTGTTCATAGTAGTTATTAATTATTGTTTTGATTTCTGCTGTGTCCGTTGTGATTTCTCCTCTTTCATTTATTATCCTATTTATTTGTGCTTTCTCCCTTTTTGCCCTTGTGAGCCTGGCTAGGGGTTTATCTATTTTATTTATTTTTTCGAAGAACCAGCTCTTGGTTTCATTGATCTTTTGGATTGTTTTTTTAGTTTCGATTTCATTTATTTCTGCTTTGGTTTTTATTATTTCTTTTCTTCTACTGGTTTTGGGGTTTTTTTGTTGTTCTTTTTCTAGATCTTTGAGCTTCGAGATTAGGTTGTTTCTTTGAGTTCTTTCTTGTTTCTTGATGTGAGCATCTATTGCTATATATTTTCCTCTTATTACTGCTTTTGCTGCATCCCATACATTTAGGAAATTGGTGTCCTCCTTGTCATTCAATTCAAAGAATTTTTTAATTTCTTCTTTTATCTCCTCGTTAGTCCAGTGGACTTCCAGTAGTGTGGGTTTCAATCTCCACGAGGTAGGAGAGTACCTTGCCTTCTTTTTATGGTTTATTTCTAGTTTGATGCCTTCATGGTCAGAAAAGCTGGTTGGTATGATTTCAATCTTGGTGTATCTGTTGATGTTTATCTTGTGCCCCAGTATATGATCGATCCTAGAGAATGATCCGTGTGCTCTTGAGAAAAATGTATACTCAGATTTTTTTGGGTTTAGTGTTCTATATATGTCTGTTAAGCCCAAGCACTCTAGATCCTTATTTAGAGTTTTAGTGTCTTTACTTATTTTTTGTCTTGTTGATCTATCCATTGTTGATAGTGGTGTGTTGAAGTCTCCCACTACGTATGTGTTTTCTCTGATGTCTGTTTTCAGAGATGCCAATAGTTGTCTGATATATTTTGGTGCTCCTTCGTTTGGTGAATATATGTTAATGAGTGTTATTTCTTCTTGAAGTATTGTCCCCTTGATCATAATGTAATGACCACTGGGGTCTCTTTTTATCTTTTTAAGTTTGAAATCTGTTTTATCTGATATGAGTATAGCTGTTCCTGCCTTCTTTTTTGGTCCATTTGCTTGTAGAATTGTTTTCCATCCTTTAACTTTGAGTCTATTTTTATCTTTTGCAGCTAAATGTGTTTCCTGGAGACAGCAAAAGGTTGGGTTTTGTTTCTTAATCCAGGCTGCAACTCTGTGTCTTTTTATTGGAGAGTTTAGTCCATTTACATTTAGAGTTAGTATTGATATGTTAGCATCTGTATTTGCCATTGTGTTTGTCTTTCCTTTGATTTTATTTATTTATTCTTTTAATAACTTTCTTTGGCCTTCTTTTGTTGTTATTCGTCCCTCTGAGGTTCTGGCTTTAGGACTCCTTGTAGTATTTTTTGGAGTGGGGGTTTAGTCGTAATAAAATTCCGGAGTTTCTGTTTGTCTGGGAAGGTCCTTATATTTTCTTCAAAGTGGAAGGAGAGCTTTGTGGGATAGAGTATTCTTGGTTGGCATCTGTTTTCTTGGAGTCTGTTGACTATGTCCCTCCACTCTCTCCTTGCCCGTAGTGTTTCTTCAGAGAAGTCTGATGTCAGTCTGATTGGTTTCCCTTTGAATGTTATCTGTTTCTTCCCTCTTGTTAGTTTCATTATTTTTTCCTTGTCTTGGATTCTTGGGAGCTTTACTATTATGTGTCTTGCTGTATTTTTCCTTTCGTCATGGAAGTTTGGTGTTCTTCTTGCTTCTTGTATATCAATTTTCAGCTCCTTCTTCGCGTTTGGGAAGTTCTCTTCAATTATATCCATGAATATTTTCTCTGTTCCTACATCTCTCTCCTCTCCTTCTGGGATTCCTATAACTCTTATATTTCCTTTCCTCATGGAGTCAGATAGTTCCCGAAGTCTTTCTTCGGTCTTTTTCCTTCGTACTTCTCTTTCCTTTTCTGTTTTAGTTCTTTTTATTTCTGTGTCTTCAAGAGTACTTATTCGTTCTTCCATTTCATCTATTCTGCTTTCATTGCTTTTCCCAGAGTTCTTTAGCGTCTCCATTAATTCTTTGATCTCCTGTATTTCTTTTCCTTCCCTCTTTAGGGACTCAATTTCATTCTTCTGGTCATTAATTATTTTTCCCTTATCATTGTTTTCCTTTATGACTTCTGTCAGTTTTTTAATCACAGCAATTTTAAATTCTCTATCTGGAAGGCTCAGGAGTTCTTCAAGTTACTGTCGTTGCAATCTGGTAGATGGTTTTCTTTTTGCGGTGTGCTTTTTTGGGGAGGAGTTGCTGGGTTGCATGTGGTTTTTCTACTCCCTACTGCCTGTTTTCTAATTTGCTGTATTCCTTGTGACACTGTGTTGCTGGTACTGGCCGGCATCTTGGGCGACCTTCCCAGCTCACCACTGGCTCCTCTGGGGAACTTCTGCTGGGTTCACAAGACTCCAGCAAAGAAAGGTCCCCGCTGCAAAATGGCGATTATGGAACGTGCTCCCCTGCACGCCTGGTCTGCCCCAGCGGTGGGTGCTGCTCCCCTCTGGGCTGGAACTGCAGGCTAGAAGGCGCCCAGCATGGGCAAGCCTCCCAGCTTACCTCTGTCTCCTCGGTGAGCCTTCTGCTGGGTTCACACAGTCTCCAGCAAGAAAGGTCCCTGCTGCAAAATGCTGGTGCCGGGGACGCGTGATCATGATTTATTAAGAGGAACACACAAGTTGTAGACTAACATTAGGCACACACCTTAAGGAATGGAAGACAGCATAGGTCAAGAGGGGTTATTCACTTTTTTTATATTATTAAAGATATGCAAACACAGATTATGGGATATTTTTACTTTTTAAAGGTTTTCAGTTATACAAATTAAAACAAAGTAACAATTTTTTGCTTATGAAGTTCACAAAAATTATAAAGAATAATGTCCTGTATCGGTCACTACATGATGGAACTGGGACTCTCAACCACTGGTGGTAGAAGCAGATATTTATAAGAAGCCAACCTGGCATAAGGTAGCATATTTAACTGTCTACCCCTTTGTTTCAGCAATTCTAAATTTAAGTGAAAAATGTAAACACACAAAAGGATCTATATCACAAAAATTATGCATCATTTTTATATAATTAAATTCCTCAAAAATTTGGCCTTTGGCATTTATATAACTAATGTTTTTTCTTCTAACTTTCAATAATAATTATTAATAATTATTAATAATTTCAATAATTATTAATAGTATACATTTTAAATGGTAGAAATGAATTACTTAAAATACTCTCTGGCACCATTACTTTTATTGATTATCATCACCTATTGGTCAAATTGTTCTACAATAATTACCACTGAATTTCTTCTTTCTGCCCAACACAGAAGCTCTTCATATAGTATATCACAGACACATGCATGAGAGAGCATAATTTCTTGCAAAGAGACAAAGTTTCAGTGTTCAATTATATGAACTATTACCAATCACTTAGTTAACTGACAAAATTCAAATTTTTTATTGTGAAGAACAGCATTTGTTTTCCTAGAAGACAAATAGCATATCTATAAATATGATATGCATGAGGGAAATGCAATTTTTAAACAAGAAGTTAACATAATCTATTTAAATATTAAATGTCTATAAATGGGGTCTGCTATAAATTGAATGCAACTTCTTAAGAGAGGGATTGTAGCTCATCAACCTCTCTTAATACAAAAATGTCAGGTTTCCACAGGAGGATTATAACAGTACATCAGAAAAGAGGATGATTTCTCAAACCAGCCCATGTACTTGATTAAGCCTTTCTCTGCACTCAAATGCATTTAAGGTTACCTTAATCCTATACCATCTCTATAGATTTATAGCAATAAGATGCCAAAAAGGGTGTGTCAACACTCACTCACTCTTGGAAACTCTCCTCACTTACTCATCTCAACCCAGTAAGATTTGAGGAGTTGGCTTCGAGATTAACTGGATTTCCAGGAACAATCTGCAGAAAGCCAACCCATTTGCTTTCTGGGGCTTTCTATCTAGTAAGAGAATGAAATTCAGGCCACAGCAAAAAACACTGTTGGAGGGCAAGTCATGGGAGGCAAGTGACTTGTCCACTCATCAGGAAACCACAAGGTTGGACAAACTTTCTTAGAGGATGTTTCCTATTTCAGATTGTTTCCCCACATTAGGATTTATTTTTAAAACTTTTTTTCAACACACACACATAAAAATACACAATTCACTGAAGACAATTATAATCAATTACAGTGTAGAACACGTAATCAGACCCACAGATCAAAAATATGTTGCAAAAGAAGCAAAGGTTGTATTAGTAATAGGAACAATGGATTTTTTAATTAATTAAAAATATTACTACAAGGGGTCAGGCTTAATGAAAAGTCAGACTAGAGTCAACTGATAAAAATTATATCCAAAATCAGCTAACTAACCTGAGGGAAGAAATCAAATACTGTACAAAAATGAACAATGATGTAAGAAAATAAATAAAATAAAATAAAATACTTGGTGAGGAATACTGAAAAAAAAATCAGCCAACACACCTATTACTTGAGATTGAATATTTCAAATTTCATGTTAGGTATAGTTAAAAAGTAACAACATCAAATTGAAAGCCAAATTCTATACAGTTCTAGTAAAGAGGTGGGTAGAAATACTTTAAAAGCAAATTGCTTCTAATTGGCAGCCCCTTAATTATATTCTCCCCCAACCCCTCTGGAATTAGTGAAGTATTTATTGACTGCCTTGTCCTCAAGTGTATTATTTCTCTATATCAAGACAGAGGACCTGGCTGAACAAAATCAGTCTGGTTTGGTTGTGTGATGATAAGGAGAGCAGCGAAACTCAGCACCAAATAGTTGAAACCCTGCGTTAGGTTTTGGTGTCATGAATTCCATCCATACACCTTCACTATCTCAACAGTCAGCTTTGTTAATACTGAGTTTACTACAGCAAGTTTTAACTTTAATATCTTGACAATCTGATATTCAACAAAGCATGAGTTGGCTTGCCTGATGGCAGATTAGTCAGCTGCACATTTCAGATGGAAAGTTATTGCAAAATTTTTGGTGGAAGACTACTTGGCTGAGGTTTCAAGCCTTCTATTAACATTATGCAAGTGAGAATGCACAACTTGGGTATTTTTTTTAAAATCCTTTCTGAAAATCTCTGAATGGAAATATTCATTTCTATAAAGGACAACAATAAATTCAAGCACAATAAACGTCTTGTACATTTTTTTCCAATCAAATGAAAGAACAGAGGGGAAGCCAATATCAATATGGGCTGACATTGAATACATTTAATTCCAATATACAGAATTCTGAACTAACCACATTAATTAAGCATTCTATTTGTTTTCTATAAATCAAAGTGTAACTCAAGCAGTCACATCCAATCTCTGTAAAATCTTGTGACCTTTACTTTCAGAATATATCCAGAATCCAATCACTTCTTACCATCGTCACAGTTACCACCTTTGGTCACCATCATCTTTTGCCTTGATTTGTACAAAATCTCCTCCCTCACTCAATCTGTTTCCACCATATCCCCACCTAGTTCACTCAAAATTAAAGCCAGAGTCTTGGGCCTCCCTGGTGGTGCAAGGGGTTAAGATGCAACCTATGAAGCAATCCACAGCCACTGCAGCACGAGTTTGATTCCCGCCAGGGAGGTGACCCACATGGTGCAACAGACCTCTCCTGACACTCCCGCTGCTCCCCTCAGCAGTATATTTCAGTGGATCTGCCTGTTCTGCTTCCTACTCTGTCTCTGGTGAATCCTCTCACCCCCTACACCTCTGGCCTATACCCCAGTTCTTACATGCATAAATAAAATAAAATAAAATAAAATAAAATAAAGCCAGAGTCTTTGAAGTGGCCACAATCCTGTTGGGAGGAGCCAGGGACCCTGGGCACAAAGAACAGACCCTCCTCACTGAAGCTCTTGCCAACAACTTCTCATTTCTCTTGCACTGGAACCTTACTCTCTCTCCAGTACACTAAACACAAGGGCTACTATGGAGACCACAAACTTCATACAGTCTTTTCTATGCCCGTACTCCCTGGTATGGAGTTGGGAGCCAGTCCCCCATATTCCTGAAGCTCCCTCGCCTTCCTCTATGAGAAGCTGCTGAGCTCCTGATCCCCCCTGGCCTGCGTCTTAGGCAAACACACTCAAGAGAAAGGGGAAATCGGTAGGAACTCAAGCAGAGCGGTTCATTTTCTACATGGGTTAAACAGTTACTTACCACTAACCTTGGAATGAAACCAGATTTTAAAAATATGCTTTCGCTGACCAAGCCAAACATCTCACTAAAGTGTTAGAATGCAGCTTTTTGGTAATTTGAAGAATAGTTTCCTGACATTTATAAGTAAGCGGGCAAATCAGGTCTCAAAGAGAATATTGCACAATTTCTCTGGGCACAAATGGCACCAAGGGCATTCCATTCATTCTCTTAGGAATTTGATTTGAGAGACCCATAAACTGATGTCAATTAGTGGTACTGACTGAGAGTGAGAGTGCTGGTGACCAGCCCGGGCCATGTGCCCCTGAGAAAGTGGATGAAGACAGGAAAGAGTAGGAGGAGGGTGGAGTAGACTGCAGAGAAAAAGAAACAAAGCCTGGAGGATACTCAAAAAGACCAGGGCTCTGAGAGCTGCCTCACTGCCCAGACTTCCAGTCCTGTCTGCACAGCAGAGCACTGGCTGCAGGTCTTCCATGCTGACAAGCCTTGACCTTCCTCCTCATAATAATTCCCACCCCACTGACCTCATCTCAACTTTTTTTTTGTAAAACCTGAGCTGATTTCAACTTCTTGAAAAAAAAAAGTTGGACTAACTCAATAACCTGAATTCCTTTGGCAATGAAAACTGTAAAGATAGCTTTTCAAATTATCAAACTTGGGACAGTATAACATGACTTGTTTAATTTTCAGGGCAGATTAAGAAGCAGATTTTAAGTAAAAAAAAGTATTGGTTGCTCCGTGTTCCTTCATTCAATACACATTTCATTAAAATACAATTTGTCAATTCTTTCTGTAGTAAGCAGTTAGTAAACAGTAGGTGAAATTATAAACTAAAGTTGAAAATTAATGAATTCATATTTAAGCTTGGTTTGTTCTCTTCATTACCAGACAACCAATTACTTTTACTAGCTGCACAGATGACTAAATAAAATCTGTTAATAAATGCAGATAAAGTGTATTCATGAAATTAAGCAGTGCATATTAGAATAAATTTGTGTATCTGCTTATCATAAATTGAATTAATTAGATAAAGATCCAACTGGTGTATAAGAGAGGAGATGGGAATAAGACAGAGAAATACCTCCACGAGAAGGTAAATGCTCAACAGAAGAAGTCTAATCCATAATAAAAGAGCACAGGAAGACCTTAAGATAAAAAGATGTGCTCAAAGGGTTTTAGCCTGCTTATTACCCTTTCTCCCCACCCTCTTGCCTGTGGACTTTGAGTTTTGTTTAGTCAGCTGTAGTATATACACAAACATGCGGTGTGTGTATACGTGTGTGTATAAGTGAGTAAGGAAATCACATACACAGACACACACCTCTTAGTGGTTTTACTCCTGTTAGAACCCTGATACAAAAAAAAAAAAAACAACTTGTATAAAGCACTTATGTTTATGTATCTCTTTTCTCTAGCGGTCCAGAAACTACTTGAATACAGAAAATAAATTTTCTGTTTTGTATCCTAGAATTCAAATACAAGCATACTTGACATACACTGGGTGCTTGAAAAATGTTTACTTAATTAAGTGATGATAAAATGGCAAGGGGGCTAGTCTCTAAGAGCTGAAGGAAAGATTTGCAAATTCAGGAGACAGGATTATGATTCCATATTCTGAAGTATACATAAAACAATAACAGTAGTAGTAGTAATAGCTACATTTATTAAGCTGTTCGTAAGTACAAGACACTATATTAAAATTTCATTGGAGTAATATATCATTACTCCAATTCCAAAAATTCCTAAGAAGATTTTATTATTCAAATTTTATAGGTAAGGAAATTAAGACACAAAGAAATTATATAACTTACTCAGTCTCACAGATCTGTTCCCTCATCATTCTCCTATATCTCCCTCTTTAATGTGTATTTCCCATTAGCAACCAAAATGTTCTAATATCACTTTTTCCAACAAAACCCTTTATTGACCTCTGATTTTGCTCAATTACTGCCCCTCTGCTGTATTCCTTTGTCAGTCAATAGAGTTATCTACATATGTTGTCCTCAATTCCTACCTATTTACTCTCCAACTTACTGTAATTGATTTCTACTTACATACACACACACACAAAAGATTTTGCTGGAGTCACAAGTGAACACTATATCCTAAATTTAATAAAAAACACATTTTTGAATTTCCATTCTCAATTAGCCTCCTTGAAGCATTAACTTTTCTTGGCATTATGAATACTGGACCAATCCAAAAAATTTTTTTTCTTTTTACATTTTTAAAGGATAAGTTTCTTAGGAAAGGGAGAAAGAAAAAGAAAGGCTCCTGCATAGTCACAGACGGGCAGGAGAGCTACCCCAATCCTCTCTTATTTGCATACAATGAAAGGGTTATCAGTAGTTCCTAAATCTCCAGGAAGTCTGAGAGTCAGATTGGCATGATCAACAGAACAATGCAGGAGAAAAGTCCAACCACATCACAGTTCTGAACTAGCCAAGTGTCACAGCAACGCCTCCCACCATTCAACACTCATGATAACTGGGACCAAAAGCCACAACTTCCATGACAGATGCCCCAATATCACCAGGAACTTTTTTTTTTTATAAAGCAGAAATTATTTTATTTATTTATTTTTTAAATAAATTTTATTTTTATATTCCCCATACAATTGCAACCCCCTTATTTTGACGCCAATCCCTCCCCTCCCTGCACCAGGAACTTTTGACACTACATTTGCCAGAATATTTTTCTGTACATGTCCACCTCTATTTATCACTGTCTTATTTGTGCCTCTTGTCACATGCTTCATGAGGATGCACTGCTTTGGTGGAACCTAAGTCACATATTAAAGTCTATCTTAAAGGTATTTGAGGAAACTCTGGTCACAGCAGCAAGGAAAAATGACATTGAAGGGAATGGTGGAAGCATTCAAGGAGCTGATCTACAGTATCTGCCACACAATATCTGGATTTATCTTTTTTGTTTGTTTTTGTAGCCTACTCTGCCTGCTATCCTCAACATATAAGTTCAAGCTATGTATTTATCTCTATTTCTATTGCCCATCATTTTTCATTTGGATTACTACAATAACTTCTTTTTTTAATCTACCCACCTCCACTCTTAACTCCCAAGAATCCACACTATTAAGAGAGTGAAATCATAAAGAATATTTCATAACTTCAATATATCAAATAAAATATTTTCAATAAAATATTATTCTTAGTTATAACTATTTAACTTAAAAAAATATTTAAATAGGCAGCTACCTATGTGACCTGACTTGAAGATGCCAGAGACATCTGAGTCAAGATATATATGCCAATGGCTAGGAATTATGCCAGAACCCTTATCAACAGGATTAAATAATAATATCATTAACCCAGTATCCCAGGTTAAATAATAAGTATTTCAGGAAAGGCATTCATGTTTGTTATGAAATCATATAAAACTGGAATCAAATTTCAGTCCTGCCCTTTTTTTAGATGGTGTGTCTGGGAAAGGATTCTTTTTATTTTTTTTAAAGATTTTTATTTATTTATTTATACAAGCACTGGGTACAGTCAGAAATGCGGAGGGTGAGAGAATTCACCAGTCAGAGGGGAGAGCAGTGCAGGCAGAATGACAAAGTACACTGCTGAGGGGAGCAGCGGGCAGCAGGAGAGGTCTGCGTGCCATGTGGGACCCTCGCCTGGTGGCCGGGAATCAAACCGGCGCTGCAGAGGCGCTTCGCAACCCAATGCTCAACCGCTGTGCCACCAGGGAGGCCTGGGGAAGGATTCTTAACATCTCTGCACTTCAAGGTCTGGACCTAAACCATAAAATAGCAAGATAGTTTTGTCGAAAGGATCAAATGGAAATATCTAGTAAAATGACTAATGCATGGTAAACAGGCAATGAACTGTACTCCATCCTTTCTGGAAATATCTTATTAAGAATTCGGTTATGAGAGTGATTGATAACCAGCATGACAGTTAATGAAAGCAAAGTGTTACAGCGATTTGACATAGAGTGAGTATAAAAGGTACTACAAACACACAGAATAGGAGGACCGAGTAGGTAAGAATAGGGATCTACTCAGGGAATAGTTTGGGTCCCCAGGGGTAGCCAGTGATAGGTCTCTAGGAGCCCTGAGTGGGAAGTAGGTCCTAAGAAAAATAGAAATAGCAATAAAAACAAGAAGAGATAAGGAAAATCATCTCACCCTCTTAAAACCTTTTGCCCGGAATGAGCCCATGGGGAGCCATCAATGTCTCGGACCACTGTCCACATCATCCTACCTCCTGAGCTCTGAGCTCACTAAGGCAAGGATAAAAAATACAAGCAGCAGGGAAAAATGTGCAGGCAGCAGGTAGAGGATGTGCTTACCGATGGCACGCCATTCTTTGCTATATTCCTTCCCAGAACTTGTTCACCAACAGCAGCAATCTCCCTCAAATCCATGGGATTCTACACTTGAGTCTCCTTAATAGGGAAAAAGGGCAAGTCTGCCAGCTAAATAACATGCCAAATAGATGTCTACCTTCCCACCTGCTAAATCTTCAACTCAAGAAATGAGCCACAGCCAACTATATTTGGCTGTTGCTGAAATGTACCTATGGCTGTTTACCACTGAAAATCATGTGGAAGAAATTATTTTCCACCAGTATTTTTATATATACAGCCTATGGACTAACTAAATTAAAAATATTTTTTTGAATGAGGAACTTTCTACTGGTGTAAATTTTATTTAGTATCAGTTTGTATAATCTAGAATGGTACCATTTAATATAGTACTTTCAGCGACAGAATCTATAGGAGGTAGGACTTTTATATACAGTTTTTTTTTTACAGACTTCGTATATTAATAAATACACCCACGTGGGCCCTGACATTTTAAGAAATAAAACTTGGCTAATAGCCAAATAGTACTTATCACAGGGCCCAACACAGAGCAAATGATTAACATGTATTTATTAATATCAAAGGCCACACATTCAGCTTTTTTAAAGTTGAATTTTTTTGTTCAGTTGTTAGCTATTTAAAGGATAGTCTACAAAAGAAGGTAAAATATGAATAAGTCACAGTGTATTTTCTAGCTTCAAAAGGCAAATGAGTTGTTTACAGTGAGAAACATGTACATTCTTCCAGGAAACAGCAGAAAAGTGATAGACACTATATAAACACCTTCTGTATATCTCTGTATAACACACAATTTTTAAGTATATGTTAATACATTAATTCCCAAGTAAAACACCTCTTAATTTTCTTATTTAAAGATCATTTTCATGGAACTCTTTACAAAGGAGGTTGTATAAAAGATTTCAAAGAAGATAAAAATTCTAAAGCTTGAATATTTACTCCAACCCACACATACAGCAGTCTCCTTTTTACCCATGATAATAAGAAATAAAGATATTTTAGTAGACCTTTGAAAAGAATATTTGCTTGAAAAGCAGTCACTCATTCAACAAATATTTTTATTAGGAGTTACAGGCACAAGGGATAAGTGACATATACCTATGTGTGTTTACGCTAAAGGTATAAGGGTCCCTACATTAATGAAGTTTGCAGATCAATTGGAAGGCTAGCTATAAATCAAAGAGTCATACAAACATAGGTATTACAAAAGCGATAAGTGCTCTGATAGACAAGCACGTGGAGAAACTAAGAGCATAATAGAGGAGAAAATGCAAGAGCTGTCTTGGAAGGCAACTCTGAGGAAGGTCTTTGTAAATTGGGCTGCTATGATTAAAAATACCATAAGCTGGGTAGCTTACACAACACACATTTATTACTCACAGTTCTGGGGGTTGGAAAGGCCAACATCAAGGTGCTGGCAACTTTGGTGTCTGGGGAGGACCAGCTTCTTAGATCATGGACAGCTGTGTCCTCACATAAGAGTTGGAGCTCTGAATTCTTCATGCCTTACAAGGCCATCAATTCCATCATGAGATCCACCCTCATGACCCCATCCAGATCTAATTACCTCCTAAAGGCCCTGACTCCAAATACCGTATCATCACAATGGGGATCAGACATTGACATATGAATTTGGGGAGTGGGAGGTGAAAGACACAAACATCTAATCTCCAACAGGAAGTAAAAATCAGAGATCTAATGAGAGGTGGAGATATCTAGGTGAAAGGTGGTCGTAGCCAGAAGGCAGAGCAAGTTTATGAACTTAAACACCACCACCGCTGGAGAATGGAAGTAGAGATGGCAGAGGGCATGGCATGAGGCTAAAGAGACAGAGGGAACCAGATCATATGTTAGAGGCTAAATTGTGTTGCCCCCAAACTCACATGTTAAAATCCTAACCCCTAGGACCTCAGGATATTACCTGCATTTGGAAACAGCACCTTTAAAGAGGTAAATGGGGTAATATGGGTAGGTCCTAATCTAATATGACAGGTATCCTTTTAAGAAAAGGAGATTAATACACAGGTAACATTCAGAAAGAGGGATGATCATGTGAGAACAACAAAAAAAAAAGACTCATGCAAATATGTCTAACAGTTTTCTGTCAAGGATGGACATGCAACTCAATGAAGAAAAGGTAAGTTTTTTAAGAAATGGTGAAGCAATGGCCATCCATAGGCAAAAACATGAACATCAACCTAATGCTCACATGCTTTGCAAAAATTGGTTCAAAATACATTGCAGGCATGAATGTAAAAATTACAGTCACTACAGAAAAATCTGTGACAGTTCTCTGTAAAATTGAACATGCATTTATCATAATTGATCCAGAAATTGTATATTTAGGCATTTATGAAAACATAAAAGTTCACAAAAATATATGTTCAATTACATATACATGTATATACATATACATATATGTGAATGTTCAAAGTTGTTTTATGTATAATAGTCCAAAATAGGGAAGAACCCAAATTCCTTTCAGTGGGTGGTTAAAATTGTGGTATATTCATATCATGGAATACTACTCAGTAATAAAAAGGAACAATGGTTGATACACACAACAATTTGGATCTCAAGGAAATTAAGTTGGTGAAAAAAAGCCAATTTCAAAACACACACTATGTTGATTTCATTTATGTAATATTCTTGAAATGACAAACAGATCAGTAGTTGCCAGGGGTTATGGAGATACAAGTGGGAAGGAGGTAGCCATGTTATAAAAGGACAACACAAAGGATCCTTGTGATGGCACTGTTCTGTATCTTCCCTGTGGTACTGGTCATATGAATCTGCATGTAATAAAATTGCACACACACACACACACAGGTGCATAGAAAACTGGTGAAATTTGAAAAAGGTCAATGAGTTGTATCATTGTGCATTTCCTGTTGGTGATATTATACTATAGTTACACAAGACGTTATCAATGAAGGAAACTAGGAGAAGGATATGAGGAATGTCTCTATTATTTCTTACAATTGTCGGTGAATTTAGTTATCTTTTCTGAAAGCTGAAAAAAATTGGTAAAAAGGAAATGATGTATACAATTTAAACCCACTTTACAGGTTAATAAAGGAACAAACACCAAAGGAAATTTACTGGATATTATACCATTAACTAAAAACTAGATCAAAAATAAGACTTGGGCCTCTGAATTTTCCATTATGCCATAATCCTTAACACAAATAATAAAATAAGCACTCATTATTGTTTCATGATATACAGAGGGATTAAAGTAGTAAAGATACCTTCAAATAGCTAAAAATCTCGTTGAGGGGACATGGAATAATTTTAAAGGAATAAATACTAAATTTATGTATTAAATTCTAATAGATAATAGTGAAAACTCAGATATAATAGGTATGGAGTTATGTGTATTACACAATTCTACTACAAATCTGAACAAACGCAAAGCAAATAACCTCGTTTATACAGAATAACCAGATCACAGACTTACCCCAAAACACATTGCATGCTTAGGGTACCCTGTTATGGGCAGAAGATGGACCACCACAGAGGTATGGCTCATAAAGTTACCAGAACTACTACCCTAGAGCAGAGGCAAACAGCAACACAAAACATCCCAGGAAAAACACAGGTCCTTTAGTTCACCAAAATAAGTCACTATTACAACACACAAAACAAAAACATCTACCTCAGTTGAAGTAGAATTCGTTATTACTCCTGTACTCTATATTTAAATTTATTACTGTTATAATTTGGCTCAAAGGTGACAAAGGCCTTGCAATGTCACTCAGTTGCAGCTTAGTAGCACAATCTTTGCAACAAAATACTGTGTATGGGCTGGAAAGCCATGCTCTTTCTGCATATGGGCTGATCATTTGGCATTGTGGTGAGTTCCAATAATGAAGAACATCATTTGGTTCTGGTAATGATATGGGTTTACCTGGCTCTGAAGCGGATGAATTTTTAAGGTCTGAGGATGCAGATTAAAAGTTTTATGACAGTTTTGCATATTTGGGGAATTTGTTAAGTAAGTATTCACTGAAATTTTCTTTTTTAAATTCAATTTTTCTTGTGCCCAATAAAACACTTGTTTTTACTGCAATGAGTATAAACAAGGGATTCCATTAAGTTTTGTTATGTTTCATATCTATTTTCCCTGAAATACTTTTTTTTTTTTTAAAGATTTATTTATTTATACAAGCACTGGGTACAGTCAGAAGCGTGGGAGGGTGAGAGAATTCACCAGAGCCAGAGCAGGGAACAGAACAGGCAGACTGATGAAATACACTGCTGAGGGGAGCAGCGGGTGGCAGGAGAGGTCTGCGCACCATGTGGGACCCTCGCCGGTGGCCGGGGATCAAACCAGTGTTGCAGAGGCTGCGGCAGCTTCGCAGCCCAGCACTCAACCACTGCGCCACCGGGGAGGCCCCCTGAAATACTTTTTACATTCCTATTTAACAATAACTTTTTAGAATTTTACTCAAATTTATTGTGATTTTTCTGATTTTGTACCTTTGTTTATATTTGCTTTTCAATCATGTACTCGATAGAAATTCATTCCCAATAGTGGCTAATGCTGTGACCTGTTTTTTTGTTTGTTTGTTTGTTTGTTTGTTTTTACAAAGAGCCACAGATACATTATTTTTATTATTATTATTATTTTTTAAAGATTTATTTATTTATATAAGAACCAGGGTAGGGCCTCCCTGGTGGCGCAGCGGTTGAGCGCTGGGTTGTGTAGCTGCCCGCAGCCTCTGCAGCGCCGGTTCGATCCCCGGCTGCTCCCCGGCCACCGGAGGAGGGTCCCACATGGCGCACAGACCTCTCCTGCTGCCCGCTGCTCCCCTCAGCAGTGTACTTCGGTGCTTCTGCCTGCTCTGCTCCCCGCTCTGGCTCTGGTGAATTCTCTCACCCTCCCGCACTTCTGACTGTACCCAGTGCTTGTATAAATAAATAAATAAATCTTTAAAAAAAAAAAAAAAAAAAGAACCAGGGTACAGGCCAGATGCGCGGGAGAGTGAGAGGATTCACCAGAGACAGAGCAGGAACAGAATAGGCAGATCCACTGAAATATACTGCTGAAGGGGAGCAGCGGGCAGAGACAGGACAGGTCTGCTGTGCCATGTGGGTTTCTCCCTGGCCAGCCGGGATTGAACCCGCGCTTCAAAGGCTGCGCTTCAGAGGCTGTGCCACCAGGGAGGGCCTGTTTTTATTTTTTAATTACAACCTCTTTATTTGCTTTATATCACAAGTATGGTAAGGGATAACATTCACCAGAAACCTGTCTTTTTTTTTTTTCTTTTGTTGTTAATATTATCTAGCATAGAAATGAGTTGTCTGCACATTACTTTTTTTTTCAGAGTGGGTAGACTATCATGATCTTTGCAGTTATTATTTCTGTATTTATACACATGAGTGACAATTATGCATAATACACGCATCAGATCAGAAGTATTTGACAGTTTCCCCATACCAAGTAAAACCTCTTATAAAATTGAAGTGCATCTTCTATGACATCATGTCATGGTAAAGTTAGAAAAGCTGATGTGGTCCTAGCACTAAAGCCATCTCCACAGCTGCCATCACCCTGGGCTCACACAAGGCTCCTTCCTGCCTGTCCCCTGGTCTCTGCACTTGCAATGTGCTTTTTGCTATTGTTTTCTATTACGTTTTACGTAGAGTGCCATTCACCTTATTCTCCACTTTACAATCTCTTTTTCAGTCTGTAGACTTAGTTCTAACATCATTTACTCCAAAGCCTTCATGGACTCCCCTAAGTAGTTAACTTTCCCTTTACTATGTTCCCAGAACACTTTGGTCTTGTTCCTATAGAACTCAAAAGCCTGCACTATAAATATCTACAAATACTCATTTCCCCTATTTGACAGGAACACCTCAGGTGGGGACCCTAGCAAAGCAGCTAACAAAGCAGGTGATGATTTGAGCAGGCTGGCTTCCTGGGAGTCCCTAGCCATCAGTCTGCTGGATGAGGCTACTGTTTAGTTTTTGGCAAAGAGGGTAAGTATAGTCTCCTGATCTAAGAAAAAGTATGAAGCAACTACACCAGCTGGAATGTCATCTTTTTCCCAGTTGATCCTGGCAGGGACCTCCCATTTAGATCACCAGGACTGAGAGAGAAAACCCATGCTTGTTCAGTTTCCTACATGTTAAGGGCCACATGAGGGGCAGGACTTACTTTCCCCATAGGTGAATTTAGAGGACAATTCCACTTAGAAAGCAATAGCTAAGAAAGGACTCCAGTGCCATTAGGGACCCCTTGAAAAACACACAAAGTTAAATGCCCGATGTATTCTGGACAATGAGGTAGGAAATCATCTCTTGGACCTTTAAGAATTGCATTTAGAAAGGAAGGGCAGGAAAGTAAAGTGGGGCTTTCCTGATAGAAAAGCTTAGACAACTACTGATTCTAATGAATAGGGAGTATCTTCATACTGTACTCATGTAAAAATAGTTGTGCATCAATGTTGGTGCACATATACCACATAAATCATTTTTTTTTTTTAAATATTAAATTTTATTTTTATATTCCCCCATACAATTGCAAACGCCCCATTCTGACCCCAATCCTTCCCCTCCCGCCCCCCACCCCCCAAAAAGTGTCTCTGGTTCATAGTTTTTTGTTGATTTTGATTTTCACTTTCTTATATTCATTTTCCTGGTCCCTTATTTAAGTTTTCTAGATTCCTGCTATGAGTGAGACCATCCGGTATTTTTCTTTTTCTTTTTGGCTTATTTCGCTGAGCATGATCCCTTCCAGTGCCATCCATGTTGCTGCAAATTGCATGTGTTTATCTTTTTTGAATGCTGAGTAATATTCCATGGTATATATGTACCACATCTTCTTGATCCAGTCATCTATTTTTGGGCATTTGGGTTGTTTCCAAAGCTTAGCTATTGTAAACAGTGCTGCTATAAACATAGGAGTGCAGGTGCTCTTTGGAATTGATGTTTCTGTGTCCTTTGGGTAAATACCTAGGAGTGGAATTGCTGGATCATATGGAAGCTCTATGTTTAGTAGGTCCAGAAATCTCCACACAGCTCTCCATAGTGGTTGGACCAGTTTGCACTCCCACCAACAGTGCACAAGAGTTCCTTTTTCTCCACATCCTCGCCAACATTTGTTGTTGCTAGTTTTTTTAATATGTGCCATTCTCACTGGTGTGAGATGGTATCTCATGGTAGTTTTGATTTGCATTTCCCTGATGACAAGTGATGTTGAACATTTTTTCATATGTCTGTTGGCCATTTGCATTTCCTCTTCAGAGAAGTTTCTTTTTAGCTCTTCTGCCCATTTTTTGACTGGATTATTTTCTTTGTTGTTGCTGAGTCTCATCAGCTCTTTGCAGATTTTTGTGATCAGTCCTTTATCATTAGTGTTGGGTGCAAAAATGTTCTCCCAGTTGGTGGGGTTTCTCTTTGTTTTTGTTATTGTCTCTTTTGCTGTGCAGAAGCTCTTTAATTTGATGTAGTCCCAGCTGTTTATCTTTCTCTTCACTATCACTGCTTTGGGTGATGTGTCTGTAAAGATGTCTTTGATGTGCAAATCCCGTAGTGTTTCGCCTATATTTCCTTCTATGTATTTTATGGTTTCAGGTCTTATGTCTAGTTCTTTAATCCATTTTGAGTTGATTTTTGTGTATGGTGTGAGGTAGTGGTCAAGCTTCATTCTTTTGCATGTAGCGACCCAGTTTTCCCAGCACCATTTATTGAACAAACTTTCTTTGCTCCAATGCATAGTCTTTGCTCCTTTGTCAAAGATTAGTTGACCATAAATCTGTACCACATAAATCATTTTTTAACAAAAGAAGCTTCTACCTCTTTAACTGATAAACTTAAATAATTTTTGTCACAAATTTAGTTGCTTTATTGCCTCTATGTGAAGCATGATGAATCACTTTTGGATGGTATAAGGTCATGGAAATGTTATTACACAATATCATAGAGTGATATACCCTGAGAGCTTCTTCCCACATTAAATGCACCCTGAGTATTAATCCTCCTTACAGTGTTTTAAATATAAATTCCATATCTACCATCAGTATGTTTTTCATGTTTGCTGCTCTTATGACATTGACTGTTAGTAGAGAAATGTACCTTCTTTCTGATTCTGATAGTCCCAACTTTTAATTTGTTGTTAGCCATGGAACCACATAACCGTATTTGTTGAGAATGAGTGTTGAGTAAGGATAAATAAGATGTGACATGCTACAATATGAAAACACAAAAATCTGTGGCATTTCTATCTACAAACAAATTAGAAGAAAATTAGGAGAAAAATAAGTTAAGAAAACAACCCCATTTACAATCATATCAAGAAAGAATACACTAGCTAGAAATAAATTTAACTAAGGGAGTTGAAAAGCCTGCATATTGAAAGAAATAGAAAACACACAGACATGAAAGATATTCCATGCTCATGGATTGGAAAAATAAATATTAAAATAGCCATATATGTAAAACAATATACAGAATCAAAGCAATCCTTATCAAAATCCCAATGGCATCCTTCATGAAAATAGAACAAACAAATCATAAAATTTATTTGTAATCACAAGAGACCTTGAATAGCCAAAGCAATTCTAAGGGAAAAAAAGAACTAAAATAGGGGTATCAACTATACTACAAAGTTATGATTATCAAAACATGTTATTGAAATAAAATCAGACATATAGATCAAGGGAACAGGACTGAGAGATTAAAAAAAACCTACACACATACGAAAAAATAAATTACAACAAGGGAGTTAAGACCATACAATGAGGCAAGGAAAGCCTCTCATAAATAAGTTTTTGGGCTTTTTTTTGGAGGGGAGAAGGGAGGAACTGGGCAGCTACAAGCTAAAGGATTCAACTAAAACATGATGTACAAAATTAAATTCAAAGTAAATCAAAGACTTGATTGTAAGTATAAAATACACTGAAGAAAACAGAGGTCATATGCTCCCTGACATTAGCTTTAGAGACATATTTGGGGATGCAATTTCAACAGCAAGACAAACAAAAGCAGAAATAATCTAATGAAACTAAAAAGTTTCTATACCATGAAAGACACTATCATCAAAATGAAAACATAACCTACTGAACAGAAAATATTTGCAAATCATATATTTGACAAGGGGTTAATAACCAAAATATAGAAATAACTTATACAACTCAACAACCAAATTCTTATCAAGATTATCATAATTTTAAAGTGTTCTATAAACACTCTATAATATAAATGAATCAATCCTAAGATTAATAATTTTAATAATTCAGAGGAAAACAAACTTAAATGAGGGGATTATGGTAACAAAAAGTAAGTAATGTGGATACATTTGGAATGAAGAGAGTAATTACTGAGGAAGAAAAAATGGAAAAAATAAACAGGACGTGGTAAGAGAGGAGACACGGAGAAGAAAGGTAATTGAGGAAAATCAACAGAATGTTCAATGACACACTTGTGATTCAATTTTCTATTAATTTAAACATTTATTAAGCATCCATTTCTACAAAAGTATTTTTATTTGGTACCACGAATAATGGAGGAAATGAAAGTCAGTGGTTGTATTTTTTGTGGGGAAGCAGAGATAATGGTGACCTGGAAGTCACTGGGAAACATGATGTGTGTCACTAATTTGACATGGTAAAACAGAAGACTAAAGCAAAAATGAGTCATAATGGAAGGTATTAACCTGAAAATGAACAAATACATGGCAGAAGAGAGAAAAATGGGGAAGTCAGACAGAAAGGATTCCAATTTATTAAGCCATCTTGAAAGAGCCATTTAACCCTCTGACCATGGTTGCCTCATGATTCAACTGAAATAATAATGACTGACAGAAATATCATAAGAAAAAAAAGAGATAATATATGTGAAATGATTCCAAAGAGTGCAGAGCACTGCAGAACCTAAGATGCCATGTTTTGCTGTCGCAAATCCAAGGGTAAAAGGAAGAATAAACGCATTCACTTCCCATTACACATTTACTTTAAAAAGTAAAGTCTTCTCGGGCCTCCACGGTGGCGCAGAGGTTGAGCACTGGGTTGCGAAGCTGCCCGCAGCCTCTGCAGCGCTGGTTTGAGCCCCGGCTACCGGGCAGGGGTCCCACATTGCGGGTACCGGGTGGGGGTCCCACATGGTGCACAGACCTCTCCTGCCACCCACTGCTCCCCTCAGCAGTGTACTTCGGTCCTTCTGCCTGCTCTGCTCCCCGCTCTGGCTCTGGTGAATTCTCTCACCCTCCCGCGCTTCTGTCTGTACCCAGTGCTTGTATAAATAAATAAACAAATCTTTAAAAAAAAATGTGGAATATATACACAATGGAATACTACATGGCAATCAAAAAAGGGATCAAAACAGGGGTGGGGAATAGCACAAGGGACCATGGTGATGGTTCACAGGTGATGTGGTGGTGGGATATTTATGGGGACTACACCTAAGGGGAGAAATCAAATACTGTACAAAAATGGACAACACTGTAAGAAAACTAAAACTTAATAAAAAAATTTTTTAAAATTAAAAATTAAAAAAATTCAATTCCCTTTGCTTAGAAGAAGAAACCAAAAAAAGGGGGTGGGGGAGAGGCTGGAGTCAGCAAATATGAGCTTAGATTGGCTTTGAAACTTAACAAATTACTATCCACTGCCAACTTTATATATTTGCAAAATGATAGGAGTACTGTATTTCAATAGCCTTGCAGTTGTCATTTCATATTGTAATTGCTTATTTGTTCAATCATTTCTTCCACTAAATTGAATGTTCCATTAGGACCATGTCTGTTTTGTTTTGTTCATAGTATATTCTCTGCATCCAACAAAGTAGTTGGTATAGCATAGGCAATAAATGTTTGGCTATCACTAGTTAAGTGACAGCAGAGGAAATTTATTTAATTATTAATCTATTTTCTTAATTATCACTTGTTAAACATGTTTCTTCAATTTTGATAAAGTCCAGTTAATTTTTTACACTTATAATTTGTGTTTTCTGGCTCTTGTATAAAGTCTTTGCCTTCCCTAAGGTTGCAAACATATTCTGTTTTCTTCAAGAAGTTTTATAAGTTTTAACTTATACATTTTTATTTATTAATTCTTTTGAATTCTTCTTTGTGTGTGGTACAAGGCAGGAGTAAAGGGTATTTTGGGTTTGTTTGTTTTCATTTTTTTCTTTCCACATGAATAGTCTTTCCAGGACCATCAGTTAAAAAGATTTTTCCATTGAACTTCTTTGGTGCCTTTGTTGAAATATTTCACTCTGGGTCTGATTTTTGGGCTCTCTACTCTGTTGCATGGATGCTACAGTAGCACCAGCTACTGTATTACTCCCATTTTATAGTAAGTCCTGAAATCAAGTAAAGTAAACCCTGCAATTTTGTTTTTTTTCTTATTGCTTGATTACTATAGTTATTTTTCATTTTCAAAGATATTTTTTATAAGCTTGTGAATTTTTACAAAAGTCCTGTTGAGCTTTTGATTGGGATTATGTTGTATCTATTAATCAATTTTAGAGACCGAATATTGCAACCATATTGGATTTTCTCATCAAACATGGTATATCAATTCATTTATTTATATCTTTTTTTTTTTTGGATTTTTTTTTAAGATTTATTGATTCATTGATTGATTTATGCATACAAGAGCTGGGGTACGGGCCAGAGATGGGGGGCGGAGGGGAAGGTGAGAGGATTCACCGGAGACAGAGTGGGGAGCAGAACAGGCAGACGGACTGAAACACACTGCTGTTGGGGAGGGGGCGGGGGGAGCAGGGGGCAAGACAGGAGGAGAGGTCTGCCTCGCCATGTGGGTTGCTCCCTGGCCAGCCGGGGATCGAGAACTTGTGCTGCAGAGGCTGTGGACTGCTTCATGGTGTGGTGCTTAACCCCTTGCGCCACCAGGGAGTCCCAAACTCCCTTGCATTTTCGCTACCTTAAAGGTTTTTGTTGTCGTTCTCTCATCGCCAGGTCCTAATTCCCATGTTAACCTTGCTACTAGATCCCTAGAGCCTTGCTACTCAAAGGAATGGACAGAGGATTCACTTGGCGTGGGGGAGGGGGTGGTCCTGTCTATTTATATCTTCTTTACCTTCTATGTTTCATATTTTCTTTTGAATATTTGCATACTTTTTGCATTATCCACAAGTGTTCAGTTTTATATGCCATTGTAATTTTTTCAATTTCATTTTCTAAATACAGTTATACAATGGGTTTTATAAACTGATCTTGTATACTGCGACCTTGATAATTTGACTAATTTTAATAGATTGAATCTTTGGATGACATACCATACAATTTTACTTTCTATTTTATCTTTTTATCTTTCATTTATTTTTCTTGCCTTATTACACTGGCTAAACCTCCAGTATGATTCTGAATAAGGAATTTAGAGCATACATCATTGCCTGGTTCCTGACATTGACAGAGATCGCACTCTTTTGGTAATAGGTTTGGTGTCAGTTATTGGTTTCCTACATATGATCTTTAGTGGGCTGAGACATCAAGATCTTATTTATAATTTGAGGTTTTGGATTTTTTAAAACCATATATGGTTGTTGTTGAACTAAGTTTTTTTTTTTCCATGTCTACTGAGGTGATCACATGGCTCTTACCTTTCAATCTGATTACACCAATTGATTTTTAAATATTTAATCAAAATTACATTCCTGGAGGGAAAAAAAAGATACTTTTATCATAATGCATTATAGTTTTTACATGGTTAGATATGATGTGCTCATACTTGATTTAGTATTTTTGTGTATATCTATAAAGTCTATAACCTACTTTTTTTTGTAATGTCATTGTATGTTTTTAGTATCAGGATTCTGCTGGCCTCATAAAATTTATTGGGAAGATTCCATCTTCCTCATTACTGGTAGAAGTTTTTGTAAGATTGGTATTTTTTCTTCCTTAAGGATTTGATAACTTTCACTGGTGAAGTCATAAGAGCCTGTAGTTTTCCATGTGTAATAGTTCTTAATTATAAATCCCATTTCTTTAACAGATGGTGGTTATTAAAATATCCTGTTACTTCTTCTGGTCAGTTTTGTTAATTTATGTTTTCTTAAGGAATTCACCTATTTCATTCAGGCTGTCAAGTGTACTACTATAAAGTGCTCTACCAACATAAAACAATCTGTACTGAATATTCTTTTAAAATTGGTAGAATCAAAAAAAAATAAAATTGGTAGAATCTGTAGTGACATTCTCTTTCATTCTTTATATTGACAATGTTTCTCTTTTTAAAATTAGTATACCTAGGGTTTATCAATTTTTATTGATCTTTTCAAAGAATCAGTTTTGGTTTCATAGAGTTTTCTCTATTGCTTTATCCTTTTTTTATTGATATCCATCATACTAGATTTATGTCCTTCCTCTCCTTTTTCTAGCTTCTTGAGATGGAAGTTTAGGTCATCGATTTAAAGCTATATATTTCCCTCTCAGTAGTGAGTTAACTTCCACAAATGCATTTTCACTTTCGGTCAGTTGAGTTACATTCTAATTAGTCTTGTGATTTCTTCTTTATCTAAAAGGTAATTTTGAAGACTTGATTTTCAGGTATTTGGGGATTTTTACTTAAACCCTGTTAGTGATTTCTAATTTAATTCCACTGTGGCAAACAAATATACTCTGTATGATTTCAATCCTTTAAAATTTACTGAGACTTGCTTCTCCCACCCACCCACTCCCAATATAATGTATCTTTGTAAATTATCTATTGTAAAATTTTTCATTTATTCAGTGTAATATTTTATAAATGTTAATCAGACTTAGTTGGTTGACAGTGCTGTTCAAATATTCTTATATTCTTACATTTTTTGCTAGTAGTCATCAGTAATTGAGAGAGTAATTAAAATATTCAGCAGTAATTATGGGATTGTCTATTTTTCCTTATGGTTCTGTAGACTTCTGTTTAATAATACATTTTGAAGTTGCTATTAGGTGCACAAATATTAAATATTATTGTGTTTTCTTGATATATTGACTCTTTTAATGTTTTCCTTTTGAAGAGGGACATATTTCCCAGCCTAAGGTGAAAATATAATCATGAGACCAAATTCATAGATTCAAAAGCCACCACTTTGTGTATAAGGGAATCTTTTAGGGACACGTTAGGATTTCTCCCTGTCTTGTGTCCTCCATCACCCAGTAGTAGTATAGGGTGTATTCAACTATCCAAAGCCACAGGTTACAAAAGTAACAAGAGGATAAAGGATAAAGGGATAACAGATGCAGGAGTGCTGTCCTTAGTATTCACTTCCATTATATTCTGGGCTATTTATATTATTAATTCCCCTGAATAGCTCTAACTTGGATCATGGTTTCTCCCAGAATTGAAACATTCTCTAGGTAGGTATGAATGATAATTGATAATTAAAATATTTTCTTTATTTTTCTTAATAGAAATATTTTGATTTTATATTTATAATATATTAATATGAGAGGCTCTCACTCCTATACCTTGTGTCAGGTGTTGCTCAGAGGTAAGTCAGCAGCAGCTCCAGGTCTCCACAGCAGGAATAATTTTACTTCAAACAACTTTAACCTACCTTTAACCTAGAATGTAGATTAGATGCAATTTAACTTCATGTTTACTGCTAGAAACCAAAAACTGTATCTTGAGTTAACAAGGAAGAAAAGAGTAGTGAAGAAAACATTGACCTGTCTGTGTCCTTTCTCTGATTTTTTTCTCCTTATTCCTAAACTGTAAGAGATGGAACTCCCTTGCAATGTTGTGATCCCATCAATGGAGTATATACATTGGATAGTTGGTTCTGCTACATTTAATTTTTCCTTTTCCTCCCTTTAGTATTTTCTACTACATGTTAACCCTCTCTACCCTTACTCTTTTCTCCTCTGAAGACAAAACAAAACAATGAATGAAGACTTAGAGACACCGAAAAACAAAGTAAAACACTAACACAGCTGCATGCAAGGGCATATGAAGCAGTGATTGTTAATGGCAAGGGACTTTTTTTAGGGGATATCAAAAAATACTCCAAAATTAGAATGAGGTGATATGATGATTGCACAAATCTGTGACTATATTAGAAAACACTGACTTGTACACTTTAAAAGGGAAATTTATATGGTAGATGAATTATATCATCTAAAAGACGGTTGAAAAAGATGTGAAAAACCTATACTGAGAACTATACAAGACACCACCAAAACATACAGAAGATACAAAGAAATGGAGAGATAGTCCATGTTCATGGATTAGAAGACTAAACATTGTTAAAATAGCCATCTTAGGGAAAGCAATTTACAGGTCTATAAATCCCTATTGAACTTTGGAGGTGGGTGTGGTGAGGTATATATACACATATTGAGATGGGAAACTATATTTCCAAAACTTACACAATATTGAAAATCAAGGATAAATCAATAAAATTTTACCTTTATTTTAAAAAGACAATAAAAAATAAACTGTTGAAAGAGCAAGAAAGAAATTAGTATTAACATAAGCTTTAAAATATTGTCCCTTTGATTCTATCTCTAGCTCTATATTCTCCATTGACCTCCAGCATGCTAGACAGCTGCATCTGAGGGTCTAAAAGGCACCTCAAATTTAATATAGTGATGGCTCTTGATGTCTCTTTCCAACTCAGATCTTTTCCTCTGCCTACATTCTTGTCTCAGCAATGCACTATTACCTGCAAAGTTTACTTTCTAACTAGGATATGAGCAGGAATGTTTCCAAGTCTTGTTCTTTCCTGTGCACTTGGAGTTGGCAAAGAGTTGAACTCAGTGAATATTTGTTGAATGAAATAACCATGAGATTAAATGAAATATCCCTGAAAATTAAATAATCAAACCATCAACTGTCACTGAATTTAAGAATGATCTTTGAAGTATCTCAATTTTAACACACAAAAATGGGCATGGTTGGGCCTCCCTGGTGGTACAAGGGGTTAAGACTCAACTTATGGGGCTGTCCGCAGCCTCTGCAGCACGAGTTCGATCCCTGGCCGGCCAGGAAGCATCTCACATGGAGCAGCAGACCTCTCCTGACTCACCCGCTGCTCCCCTCAGCAACGTACTTCAGTCAATCTGTCTGTTCTGTTCCCCACTTTGTCTCTGGTGAATCCTCTCACCCCCCCACACCTCGGGCCTATACCCCAGTTCTTGTATGCATAAATAAATCTTTTTAAAAAATGGGCATGGTCTATAAACTTTGAAAATGATATCATTTCTATTATAATTTTTAAAGTAAAAAATAATTTTCCCTAATAACTCTGTGTTAGATTGCAAGAAACATTCGAATGATAAAAATCAATACAAGGAGTTGAGAGAAAGACATATTTGAATAGGAATTTCTTTTAGAATAAGAATAAAGAACTAAAAAAAATTGCCGTCACCCAACAGATGGCTAAAAACACATTTTCAGAACCTCTTAAACACCCACCAAGCACTCATGTAATAAGAAATGCAAATAGCAGCCCCTGCTCTCTCTCTCTCTCTCTCAACCCTATCTTGGGTCATTTCAAATCTTCAAGTGATTCCTTCCTTATAGTCAGCCACCTATTTCCCACTCTTAAGATGCTATAGTGTTTAGGGCTTACAAAGGCTCATGTATCTATTTTCTTTCCTTTTCTAAGGTAATTTTTACTGCAACTAGTGTTTGATGAAACAAGATTTTTTTCCCCAGATAATCTTCACACATTCTTTTTTGCAAGTTCTACACACCTTTTTCTAATAATTCCAATATTTTTCTAAAACTATTTTTGAGCCATATGTGAACCTGTTAACTGAAAACATTTTCAAAACCTTACATTAAAAAAATAGTTATTTAAATTAAACTTTGGGCCCTTAAGCCAAATTGATAGGAATTAGTGAGGTTTGGTCTTCAGTAAGCACTGGAGCTGACTCGTTCAACCTTTATGAAAGTCTTATGAGAACCCATGAAAATCATATTTTATACTGTTTGAATTTATAATTTACTACAAAATAAAGCCATTCTCTCCTTAAATTTCCATTGTTGCTTAGGTACCAATTCCAATTATTTTTTTAAATCTGTTGATCCCAACTGTTTTCTGAATGTTTGGCAAACACCTAAGTCATTTGGTATAAAATCACCTCATATTTTTATATTTTTGACAGAAACTGCCCCATTCTTCTCTGGGATTTAGTTTCTATACCTGCAAAATGGAGATAACTATATCTACCTCCCAAGATTATAAAATGGGTCAAATGAAGTTAGCCATGAGGGCCCTTGATAAATGATAGTGTGTTAAGTGTTGAGTAATATTGAAATAAATATTGAACAATATCAAACAAAGACTCCCTACAAAGCCTTCAATGTTTGTTGTTTGCAACAGTATAGTGATGTTGACAGAAAAGGTGCCATTCCAGGAATCCTAGTAAATTTATATGCCCTTTCATTTAGACTATTCTGGTATTTTCCATCTTTTTTCATTTAGAACATTGAAAACAAATTACCAAATACACTTTCCTGGGTATAAACACCTTGTGATTTTCTGTTCCCTTGGCACTTTTTAATTTTGTGATGATAGCACTTGTCATACCTTTTATCTTCCCCACTAGACCCATCGTTGAGCCTGAATCATGAAGAAAGGCAGCGTTCTCTACAAATTTTTAAACCTCACACACAAGGATGGTATTCACAGATACACAAGTGAAAATTTACCACATGAAATATTCTTTTTTTAGAAACTTGATACTGAAGAAACATCAGTTTTTATGAGGAAAAATATTTCAAAAATTGCCAGACCCACTAACAACATTTTAACCTTCTTCTGTGAAGACAATAATTTATTTCTTTATAAATAGTTTTAGGTTTTTGTCCCAAGTGCAAGCCACCTATCCATGGATTACCCATTTAAAAAAATTATTATAACCAATATAGCCCCAAATGTGTCCCAAGGGAAAGATAGACTAGGAAAAAAAGGCCTCTAAAGTCCAATAAACATGTAAATGACACAATCTAGATTCACCTTAGAAAATATAAACGGTCCTTGGTTACCATGGTCAGTAACTTCCTTATTTGGTACATGGGTATTTCACTACCCTTCCATTTTCCTCTATGTTTAAAGTACTTCATAAATTAAAAAAAAAAAATCTGCACCTCTGTTTTTAACTGGAATGTCCTAAAGTTGTTTAAGCACAGAGTCCTTTTTTACATGTTCTGGATATCTCGCTAATAATACAGACAACTATATTTTGGATTATTCTTCTTCATCTACCCCAAAACAATGACTTTGTCACTAAACAGAAGGACAGCAGGTCCTGGGTATGAATGCAGAGGAGGACGGGAAGAGTAAACCCACACCTCAGAGTCTCAGCCACATGCAAGTCATAGGTGATATATTGCATTTCCACTGCAGTTTTTAGCTACATATTTAATGTGTGCGGTAAACTCTTTCCACCCCTCTGGATGGCAGCCAGGTTTTTGTCAAGATAAAAGTTCCAGATCTGAGCAGATTGATGAACTTAAGAGAGAGAATGTGTCTGTCTTCTTTGCACAAGTAGGCAAAAGATTCATCAGTTTCTGAGCTGAAAAAGAAGATTTCTGAGTTCACCACACATATAATGGAATAGCAGAATTCGGATGAACAAAGTCACTTTAGAAAAGACTATGAAATATCTTGGTAGCATGAAATGAGGAGGAGGCTGTAGTCACCAAAATAACTATGAAATTTAGGATGCTTGAGTAAAGGCTTATAAAAGATTTCTTTCTGAACCCATAAAGAATATAAATTACCTTCTATGCATAGTTGCAGGTCTTTGGATCATATTCAATAACAATAGGTAGCGACAGAACAATATTCTCCCAATTGTACAGAGGGGAACACTGAAGCATAGAGACATCAAGTTACTTGAGAAGGCCATGTAACCAGCAAGTGGGGAAGCTGGAACCTGACCCCAGAGCCTGTTACATAGCTGCCTGTTCTACAGAGAAATAACGGCAGGGTAGAATCACCTGCTTTGACCCAAACCTGTTCCACCCATCTTACTAACAAGCCCACGATGAGTGCACAGTTAAGGTCACATTCATGAACTAAAAATTATCCTGTCTGCAGATTTTATCAAATAGTATTTCAAGACACATGGCCTTTTAAAAAACTGAACTTAATATAAAATGTTGGAGCACTTTTGACATTCACTTATTTTAACTGGCTATCCCCAATTAGTCCATATCAAGGAGATTTTACTTTTATTTAACCTTCCATTATGACAAGAACATAAGAAAAGCAAATATGGCCCTGGCAACTGTCAGGCATAGCATGGAGATAGGACATTCTCAGTCAGTCTTGATGGAGCAAGGCACAGGCAGACAGATGCTTTAGTTTCTTTGCACCTCAAGGCGCCATGATGTTCTGTCAGATGAATGAACTCCACCTGTATGTCACTGCAAAGCTGTAACCCTAAAATTACAGACCCTCCTCCAAAACTGTACATCCCCCTATATAACAGGGGTTTTCCAAAACTGTATCTCCAATGAAATGTACGAATGTAATCACTTAGATTTTGCTACACATATCTCAGAGTTATATTCTGTTCCCTTTCATTCAGCATATAAGAGCATCAAAGGTTATTTACCAAATTCAGTGAGCTATTTGAATATTTAGGAATTACTCCCTAGCCAAATCATATAACTTTCTTTATAGAGATGGTCTGGCCACAATTTTTTAGGGCCCACGTGAAAATTACATCCCAAATTGTCTTAGCCAAGCAAGGTCTCTTGAGAGATCTAACCTTGATGTTAGTGATAAAGAGGAAGGGGGGTTTTCAATCTCTTGGCAGACAACTTGGCTTACAAGACAACTTGTAAGCTGTGGGCTCTTGAAAGTGGAACTAGACCTTCTCCACTGTTATTTCCCACATGTGTATTAGGAACATGATAAGCAATGGCCCACAATAAATATCCACAAGGGAATGAATAGAACATGCAAAGCTCACCAAAAGCAAACAGTCTAATTGAAAACAGTCAACAACAAAGGATTTGAGTAGGCTGTAAGGTTGGTTACAAGAGCTTTAAGCACTCTCAAATATTTCAGAAAGTCCACTGGAAACCACACACTTAAGGAACTAAAAGATGAAGTTCCCTTGATTTTAGCATACATTTTACCAAGTCACTGTGACAAGACTGGTTACTCTATGCAGCTAGAAGTTCAGATACTACTTAGTATAGTAGCAAAGAAAGACCCCATTCCTCTCCCCCCTGAGCCCATCTTGAGGTAGGAGGACAGAGTACTCTGGGCAGATTTGCTAAAGATGTCAAGTATACACAGAGCTCAGCTCTCTCTGGCTCCTCACTAAGAAGCAGATTTGGGCTAGGGCTTGACTTTTCACTTTTCCTCTTCTTTTTTTCTACCATAGTTATGGGACACAATCTGGTCACCTAGAAATAAAATTTTGGTGAAGGAATAGAGGCCCTAGTAAAGGGTGAAGAATACATTCTTTCCAACACCAGCTTACTGGGATCATCCACCAGGGATTACAAGCATGAAGTTCACAGTGAAATGAGCTAATTTCTCATTTGTTGTCATCTGCTGTGTACACATGTCCCTTGGAAACTTCACAGGGAGTGGGGCTGGCCCAGGCAGTAGTCACAGAGGGCCCGACCCATCCTACCACAGCCATGTGTGAGGCCGCCTCTACCTGAGGTATTATACTTTGCCAAAGAAAAACATTCCAAAAAACAGAAGTTGATTAGCAGTGAGTGGTAGATCACTTCATAAAAGTGAGATTTTTCTATCCACAACAGTAAGGGAGTGAAGGTCAGATCATTCCCTGGGTATAAGGCACTGAAACAAAGGAGGGTGACAGGCTGGTCGGCAGACCAGGACACTAATCCTGGCCCCACCTAACTTGCTAAGTACCCCGAGCTGGACAAAGCATTTCACCTTTTATAGTCTCAGTGTCCTCAGGAGTCAAATGAGGGTAGTGAATTACTAAACAATCTCTGTTCCTTTCCATCTCCAGCAGTCTACAATTCAGTGAATGACAACTTTGTCTGGTATCTTAAGTACATGCCTTTTGCTAGAGCCAACACAGACCATTGGCAAGACACACACTTGTTAGCAAATTGGAATTCAGTGTTTGCTGCACAGTCCCTGCCAAAGGCTTCTTAAAGTCATCTGATATTCAAGAGATAGTCTAATAGATGTGTTAACCATCCCTGAAGAGTTGGCACATAGGAAGCCCATTCCATCCCATTAATATTTATTGAGTACTCAATATGGGAACTCAGGCATATATTATCTCATTTAAAAGCTTTTCTTCCCAGTTTTCCAGAAGATGAAATCTTTCTTGGGGGCAGGGCTCATTACTAAAAGATGAAATCTTGATAGAACTGCTAGCAGTATTTCATGTCCAGATTTCTACCTAAATTTATACCAATAGATTACCAATCCCATCAAATTATCTGAATTTTGTCCCTAAAACACAGCATAGTGAGCACAGTCCCAGGCCTTGGTATCTCAGCCCCCACTGTTTTGCCTTCACAGAGTAACAAGTTATTAAACTGCTCCTCTCATTGACAGTGTCCTTGTATTTGTTTTTCCTAATTAAACTCTGGTGGAAGATATTATTCACTATGCTACTCAGTGTTCCTCACACTAAGCCCATTAAGTTAGTTTTCTGTTTGTTTGTTGTTTTTTTGTTTTTGTTTTTGTTTTTTTTTTGGTTGGGAGGGTGGTTAGAATCTTATCACTGCAGACAAGTTACTAAGCCTCCTTTGATCAGAATTGATACCATGTAATACAGTGTTACTTGTTGTCCCATTTAAGTTTAAATTAGTGTCCATTAGTGTACTCAAGGAATACATCTGAGATATCCATAAGATAATAAGCATCCATTCCACTGTTCCTTTAGCCATTCCAAAGCCTCCTAGGAATAAATGGGCATATAAATCTCAAATAAATATAGGGAGATTCCAGTTCAGTGATTAAAAGCACAGGCCATGAACCTTTGCTCCCCTGAGGCCACAGGACTCTATGTGATTTCACTTCTAAATCAGTATCCTCAGTTTAAGAATGAGATTGTATTGATGACCAAGGTATAATTTCTCACGAGCTCCTCCTTCATATATAGCATTTAGTACAATTCCTGGTTTATAAGTATTCAGCAAATATTCATTCATATGGGCATTATTCTGAGACCAATTTGTCCTGTATTTCATTCCATTCTTCTATTGATTTTACTGGTTTACTAAACTTTCAAAAATCACCCTCTCTTGTCTTAGTCCTCACGGTCCATCATTATAATCAAAACCAGGCCAGCTTCTTCAACAATAAGTTCCTCTCTCATGCTCTCCACCATTCACCATTCTGGCTAAATCTTATCCCTGCTGAATTCAACTTTCTATTTAGTCTACAAGAGACAGCGTAGTGTAGAGCATACTGGTGCTAGTTCAAGTGTTAGCGGGCCCAAACTGCTGCCTTGCCACATAACAGCTATGCGTCTTTAAGTAAGTTGCTCACTGTTTCTGCAAGATGAAGAGGGTAATAATAATGCCTGACTCATGGACATGTAATGAAGTTTAGATGAAACTATATACTTAGACTGATACTGGCCACAATAGGCATTTAATAAACATTAGCAGGATTATTTTTATTATTATTTTTCTGAGCATAAACCAATGGAATAAAGTTGGGGAAAATCAAATACCCAGACAGACGACTTGAACCACAAACAGAGAACCATGAACATCATATGGAACTTCAATACTGTCTGGAAATTCTATTTGATTCCCCTCTCCTAGTCTCCCATACTATTTCAAGCCTTTAGCTCTTCAAATCTCCTTCACCTCAGCTTCCTGCTGTGTGAGGAAAAAGGAAGCCATCAGACAAGTACTACTTCCTCTAACCATCATCCAGTATACATCTATCTACATCTGACCACATTTTCTTCACCTCTCTAATTGAATGGCATGAAGATCTTTGCATCCATCAAGTTCAACCCCAGTATCTGGCTGTGGTCCCTACCCCCTGTGGATTTTCCAAAGACTTTCCTGCTGCACTCTTCTCTCTTTTCTCAAGATCTTCAGTTCCTCAATAAGCAAACCCCAATAATCCTCACTTCCTGGTATCCATGCCCTTGTATTTCTCCTCCCCTTAAGTGTGGGTGGCTCACATCTAACCAAGAGAACATGGCAAAGTTTTCAGAGTGTCACCCCTGTGATTACAGTGCATTCTATGAGACTCCCTCTTACTAGCAGACAGGCACTAAGGTTCTCCCTGCTGGCATGAGGAAGAAAGAAAAAATACAGAGGAAGCCCACATGACAAAGCACTGAGGGGAGTGGAAACTGAGGGGAGGGGAGAGGGGCTTTAAGAGCTGAGGGCAGCCAGTAGGTGACAGTCCACAAGCACCCTCCTCCTACAGATGCAACGAAGTGAATTCACCTAATAAGTGAATTCTTCCCTAATCAAGTCTCCTAATGAGAACATAGCTCACCAACACCCTGACTGCAGCCTTGTAAGGCTCAACAGCAGACCCAGTTAAGTTAAGCCTGACCTCTAACCCATATACTATGAGAACTGTTTGTGATAATTTGTACAAGAAAATGAATAAACTCTTCCTCTACCAAGTAATTCCCATCACGCTGCGGTCAACACACTAGGTTCGACAGTGTCATGTTTTTAAAAAATTTGTAGGGCCTCCCTGATGGTGCAGGGGGTTGAGTCTCAACACTATAAAGCTGTCTGCAGCCACTGCAGCACGAGTTCAATCCCTGGCCAGGGAACTAACCCACATGGCGCAGCAGACCTCTCCTGTCTCACACACTGCTCCCCTCAGCAGTGTATTTAAGTGAATCTGTGTGTGCTGCTCCCCACTCTGTTTCTGGTGAATCCTCTCACCCCTGCATCTCTGGCCTGCACTCCAGCTCTTCTAGATCATATGTTCTTCAAAAACTCCCCATCTTCTTTCCAACAAAACTTGCTAAAAAGACTTTTTCCTATGTCTCACTATGACCTTATCTCCCATTCACTGTTCAATCCACTATAGCAACATCCCTGACCTCATATTCTTTTATTAAGGATACTAAAATCGGGCCTCCCTGATGGCGCAAGGGTTAAGACACAACCTATGAAGCTAACCGCAGCCACCAGAGCATGAGTTCGATCCCCGGCCAAGGAGCAATCCACATGGTGCAGCAGACCTCTCCTGCCTCACCTGCTGCTCCCCTCAGCAGTGTATTTCAGTTAGTCTGCCTGTTCTGTTCCCCACTCTGTCTCTGATGGATCCTCTCACCGCCTGTACCCCTGTTCTTGTATGCATAAATAAATAAATCTTTTTTAAAAAATAGGAAAAAAAGGATACTAAAATCAAGGCTACATTATCTATTCTCAATAACATGTTTTTATCCTTATCTTATTCAATGTCCCATTCAACACAGTTCACTACTCTCCACATTTAGACCTATTTCTTCTCTTGGCTTACTGGAGTTAACAGTTTCTAGTTTTCCTCTGACCTATGCAGCTGCTGCTTCTCATTCATCTTACTAACCTCTCCTCCTATACCCCAGCTTAAATAGTGCCGGGTCACAGGGTTTGTCCCCTAAGGCCCTCCTCCCGTGGTCTACTACATTACTCTTCTAGTCCCCAGCTTTAAATGACATGAACATGTTGATGACTCTCAACATTTTCTCTCTAGCCCTGACCACTGCCCTCGGTTTCACACCCTACAGCCATCTGCCTAATTGTCATCTCCACTTGGATACCCAGACATCATCTCAGACTTAACATGTACAAAACAAAATATTTGATTTCACCCTCACAAAAATCTATTGATCTTCCAGTTTTCCAATCTCAGTACATGCCACATCTAACCCATAGGGACCTCTCTGTCCTTACAACTCTCACCTAATTCATCAGCAATTGCCTGCAGATCAAATTTTGCAACAGATCCTGAAGTCTACTTAAGTCTACTCCCGTAAGTCTACTTCTGTTAACCTAGTCCAGACTGCCTTTCCCTCCCTCTTGGACTATAGTGACAGTCACCTACCTGGTCTTCCTTCTTCTCCCTCCTGTTCTCTATACTCACATAGCATGACCTTTTAAAAATACAAATCACCTTTTATGCCTTTACTGCTCAAAACTTTCCAGAGATTCTACATTTAAAAGACCCACTGGGTTTTCTGTGGCTGGCCTCTACCTTCCTTTCCAACATATCTACTACCAACCAAGTTACAGTAACATTTACCTTTTCCTCCTTCCCATCCCAACATGTTTGCAGTTGTTATCACCCTGCCTGGAAATATCTTCCCAAACTGCAAATTTGTGATCACAGATCAAATGTCCCCTCCTCAGTTAGGTCTTTCCCATAGTAGATTTCATTCATTCCCTCATAGAGTATATTACAAACTCAAGAGCCACACTTACTTGTTTGTTGGTTTGGTAGATCATTGCTGTATATCCTCTTATTAGATTTAGGCATCTGGAAGATGCTTGTTGCTGTTTTCTATAATAGCATTTGGCACATAGTAGGTGCTCAATAAATATTTGAGTAAGTCAATGCATATGTATCATACATATGATGTTGACATTCTTATTTGCATTAGAATAAAATATTGCATTTGAAAATATCTTTAGAGGCTGTATGAAGAAGGCTTTACAGCAGTAAAAAAAAAATTCATAAGAAGTATACCTTAAGTCACTCACTCAATATGTGAATTTCTGAAAAGTGGCCAAACCAAAACATTATAAACTAATGCCCACTTTAAAAGAGTTTAACAGAAATTTCTTTGAAGATAGGAAAAAAATTATGTGTATTAACACACTCTATTTATTATGTTCTTACAGATTTTTATCTTTTCCTACACTGGGGCTGCTTTGATCACAGACTATAAATTATATTGTTTCTATCACAAATTGTTTTACTACTGTTCCAACTACAAGAAATTGTCAGGGTCTGGACAGAAATGCAAAGGCAAATGCAAATGCAAATGTATACCTCTTGTTATACAATGTCACCGATGCCAAGTGACTTAATACCCAGTAATATCCTGTAGCCATTCAATGCAGGCTTTTTGGCAGACCATGGTAATGAGCGTGGTCATGGTCTATATTCCAACAAGCAACTGTCAAAAACTATCACCCCAAACGACTACTTACTGAAAATTTCTCACTCCCAGAGCTGGTACTTCCAGGGTGGTCTAGGAAAGAAATTTGTGTCATTGTCTACTCTAGGGCTATTCTAGATGCTGATGCTTAACATTTCTTTGGAAATGCAATTTCATGCTTTAAAGGAGGTTTTTTTGTTTTTTGTGCAAGTCCCAAAAATTTTTTTAAAAATATTCTCTATTATGCTCGTTTATTTGTGTAGTTTATACACCAGTATCACCTGAAAACTCCAGTAGTTACTAAGTTGATGTTAAGAACCACTCTTGAGAAAAATCACTCCATCGCTTACCACTTGCTGCCCTCAAAACTTCTTAGCAACATACTGCATGAACCTCAACGTGGTTTGCTTTGTCCAATCGCATGCCTGAAAGCCCAGCCAGTGAGTTGTGTAATAATAAACCCCTTATCTCCTGAAGATACACAAACGGGAAATCTCTTGGTGCTTCACTTCTTTAGAATTCTCAGCAGAAACTCATGTCCATTTTAAATTAATGCCAAATATCCCCACCCCCCACCCCAACATACACTTTTCCCGATTTCCTCCTTTTTCCTTATTTACACTTTTGAGAAGGAGGGAAAATGCTAAAACAATGTCGAGTTCAAATCAGGGAAGGGGTGGGGGCCGCACTGCCAAAAAGCTGCCAGCAAAATGCATGTAGAAACCAAGGGCTTGGTTTTTGCCGTACTGGGCTTACCGGTTCCCTCACAAGCACCGGTGATGGAAACTCATCAACAACTGATCTTGGGTGATGCCAGTTGCCATAAGCCTGTCTCAAAATACGGACAAGGGGACACTTGTGCTACCTCCGGGAAGAATAAAATCGCGGTCCCTCCTACCTCGCCCGTCCCCATCGGGCGCAAACCGGCGCCTACCGCGTCCCATCTCCAAGTTCCCTACCTCACCAGGGCGCAGTGTCCTTCTGCACCCGCTCGCGATCGCAGATCTTCCCGGACAGCGAGCGCTGCAGCCGGGCAAGGTGCTGGGGGCCCCGGGCGTGAGCTCATCGGTTCCCAAGCGCTGCCCCGCGCAGTCGCCGGCCCCGCCAGACACACCCCTCCCGGGCCGGTCCCCGCCGGCCGCAGCTCCCGACCTCAGCCCGCGCCGCGCCGCGCCCGCCCGCCCGCCCGCCCGGGGCCCGGCCCCTTCCCGGGCCGGCGGGTCCCGCGCGCGCCCCCGCGCCCACACGCACCTTCATCGCGCCCCGGGCCGGGCCCTTGGGGACCGCGCGGCCAGGGCCGAGGGGCCCGAAGCGCTCCTCTCCGTCCTCCTCGTCGTCAAAGCCGTCCACCACCTCGACGACCACCTCCTCGTCCTCGTCTTCCAAGTCGTCCTCCTCCTCCTCCGCGCCCCCTCGGGGCTTCTCCGCCACCCGCCCGAGCCCCCTGCGCCGCCTGCTCCCGCCTTCCTCGTCCTCGTCTTCCTCCCCGAGCAGCAGCAGCACCGGCGACGAGGCGGCCGCAGCCCCGGCGGCCCGAGGGGGGCCGGTCCCGGCGCTGCGCGGCGGCGGCAAAGGCGGCCTCCAGCTCTCCGCGGCCGGAGGCGCGGCCGGGCCCGGGGCGGGGGGCGGGAGCCCGGGCAGGGCGCCCTCGCGGGCGGGCGCGGGCGCGGGTCCGGGCGGCTGCAGCGCTGCACCCCCCGGCGGCTGCCCAGGCTGGAGCGCTTGGCGAGACGCCGCGCCTGCATGCCTGACCGCGGGCGCCGGCCGCGACGCCGAGCCGGAGTTTGTCACCTCCTCCTCCGCAGCCTCCTCCTCCCGGGGCGGCCGCGGCGGTCGCCGGGGCCCGGGGCGCGGGCTGCGGGGGGCTGCGGGGGGCTGCGGGAGCCGCCTCCCCGCGCTGGCCGCGACCACTGGCTGCAGAGGCGCGGGCGCCGCCTTCGCTGGACCGGCCCGCGGGGACGCCGGCGGCCGGGGGTTACGGCGGGGCGGCGCGGCGGCCGCGGGCGGGGGTGGGTGTGAGCGAGCGGCGCGCTGCCGCCTTCGCCGCAGCCGCCCGGGAGCCGCGGGCCGCGCTGCGCTCCATGCGGCTGGCGGCCGGGCCCGCGCGCGCCTCTCCCGGCCCGAGGCGCCCGCGCGGTCCGGGCCTACAGCTGCTGTCCCTGGGCGCGAGCTGTTTGTGTTGTGTATTTTCCACCACCGCCCCCCTCTTCGCGAGTCATTCCTCACAGCCCTTCGGTCCCCCTGTTCAGACAAAACCCGGACTGGATTTGGTTCCCCTACCCAAGCCTCCGAAATTCTGGTGCTTCCAAGCAATTGGCTCAGATGCTGGGGCAAACGCTGCCGCGTAGCTGATTATTCCCTTCGAGGGAGGAGGGTAGACTTTGCTGGAAGTAAGGTTGTCAGGCAAAGTCAGACTTTGAACGAAGAGGTTGGCCACCAGTCTTTTTTTTTTTTTTTAAAGATTGATTTGTTTTTATACAAGAGCTGGGGTACAGGCCAGAGGCACAGAAGGGTGAGAGGATTCACCTCACCAGAGGCAGAGCAGGGAGCAGAACAGGCAGATGGACCGAAAACACCGCTGAGAGGAGCAGTGGATGAGACAGGAGAGGTCTACCGCACCATGTGGGTATCTCCCTGGCTGGCCAGGAATCGAACCCGCCCGCGCAGCAGAGGCTGCGGACAGCTCCACAAGCGCTGCGCTCAACCGACTGCGCCACCAGGGAGACCCTGGCCACAAGTCTTTTTAATGGTCTCTGCTGTGTGCAAGGGGACTCCTCTTAATCTTATGTGGAAAATGGAAAGGTATACCAATCTGAGATTTGGGGTCAATTCCTAATAGGAATCATGAGAGTCTTTTGGATTTTGGAAATACTGTTTCATGACATTGTCTGCCTCATCCTCTTTGATCACATCATTCTCGGCCCTGCCTGTTGCGCTCTCTTGGCTCTGTATTAGGTCTGTAAGTCTTTCCAGTTTTACTCCTACATTTTTACTGATTATAACGGCTAAATCCCAAGAAGCTTGCTCTTGTCATTCAATCCATAGACTACTGGTCAAAGCCTTTCCAAAAAACAGGAGTCCCCTTCAAGATTGCTTGTATTTGTTATTTAAAAATATTAACATTGAATAAGACCAAGTTGAGAAAGCAAGCACATGAGCAATTTGCCAGGTAACTAATGACACTGTCACTTTCTGAGGATTTTTAGGTGATATAGAGGTCATTTACTTGGGGTTAGGTTTTATAGTAAGCCACACTCTACTATATTCAGACCATGTGCAAAGTTCCACTTCTGTGGGGGAGATTAAGGGAGGGGTCTAACTCATCAACTATTCTGGCAGGTGCTTCCATGAAGCCAGTATAAAAGAGTCCCTTGCCCTCAGCTCCCTTTCAGGGAACATCAGTGCCCTGGTAGACACCTGAAGGGAACACATTAACAGCTCACTATGGTGTCTTCCAACTGTTGAATATTTCTACTTGGTATGATGACAAAGATTCTAAAACTTTTTGTTCTCCCTGAATGAGATTAACTTCCTGTTATACCTATTTCAGGTAATGACAATCTCATTAGAATCATTCAGGCCCCAAACAGCAATAAATATCATTTTAACTCCCTTGTCTACCTTGCCCCTATCTGCAGTTGCCCATAAATTTGGTTCATTGTTCCTGAATCCACTTGTTCCTTCCCATTTCCAAATCTCCTACAGTATTTTATGACTCTAAAAGTGAAAGCACTCTACACCCAGTTCCTCAAGAACAGCTTCCCCTGACCTCCTCCAGATACCACCACCAGATTTGTGTTGCCCAAAGACTATTCAGATCATCACATTTTCCAGTGGAACTGTTCATCTGTAGATATTCCATTCATGTATTCAGAGTGAGAAAATCCTCTGAGCACTGTAAGAGATGGGTGTTTGATCAAAGCATAGAACAGTAAGTAATAGTCAAAAATTGAATTAATCAGATTCAGTACTTACAAAGAATGAAGAAGAGTCACTGAATTGGTTCCTAATTGCAAGAAATTTACCTCGATCAATTTGGGAGATGAAACTACAAAGATGCAGCAAGGTCTTTCTTTGAGCAGAAAGAATGAAACTCAGGGGCAAGGTGTTGCCTGGCAGGTGTAGGCAACATGGTAAAGGAGAACAATGGTGCAAGACAAGAGTTTAGGCACGTGGTCTCAGGAGTCAGAGTGCTTGGGTCTAAATCCAGGCTCTGCAAATTACCAGATAAATGTCCTTAGTCCCCTCTCTGTCTCAGTTTTCTCAATGTAAACTGAAGATATTAGTAAACTTGTTTGGTAGGCTATTGAGTTAGGATATAATCAACTTAATTGAGAGCCTGGCATAAGGAAGGTGTATACAAGGACTTCTTTTAAATATATTGATAGCAGTATATAAACAAGGTGGCTTTGGATACTCTCAAAGAATAACATGGTAGCTTTCTTTTAAGTAAACTCAGAACTGTCAATAACGAATGAGAGGGCTTCCCCGGTGGCGCAGCGGTTGAGCACGGGGTTGTGAAGCTGCCCGCAGCCTCTGCAGTGCTGGTTCGATCCCCGGCTGCTCCCCGGCCACCAGAGGAGGGTCCCACATGGCGCGCAGACCTCTCCTGCCGCCCGCTGCTCCCCTCAGCAGTGTACTTCGGTCCTTCTGCCTGTTCTGCATCCTGCTCTGACTCTGGTGAATTCTCTCACCCTCCCGCGCTTCTGACTGTACCCAGTGCTTGTATGAATAAATAAATAAATAAAATAAATCTTAAAAAAAAATTAAAAAAAAAAAAACAAAAAACGAATGAGAAAGCTTTTAAAACCCCGCTTCGCTTTGTCTTATCAAGGGGCTGTGATCAGGCTCAGGTTTAAAGCTTTTTATGTCTGAAATTATCATAGATATAAGAAAGTAAGTGATTTCCTGAGAATAGAGAGAAAAGACAGAGTTAAGGAAGCCAGTGATTGAATATATTTGTGTTTTAGTGGAAGAGGTACTAGTTTCACCATTTATTTCTATCAAATTGCTATATAGGCTTTGAGATCAGCTTGTTCTTTCTCTTAGGCCATCTCAACAGAGCCTATACACACCCCTACTCTGTCTCTAATGGACATGAGAGAGTGTCCTCTGAATAGGAGAAAAAGACAGGCCTTGGTATTGGGACCATTAAGTAAAAGCTAATGTCACAAAAGACATGTGACCCAAGTTGGGTTTTGAGGGGTGAAAAGACTCTAGATACACAGGAGAAAGTATGGGCCATGAAGATCAATCTCAGGAAATCAGAAGACATTTAGTGGAAAGTAAAATCTAATTACTTAATTCATCAAGACTAAAGAGATATGCCATGACATAGACTCATGATTATGGGCTGAGAAGTCAAGAAATATCTTATTATTACCCAAGCAAGTGGGGAGGACTCATTGGTACTTTCTTCCTCCATGTTCTCAAAACATAACCCATTTTTATTTCAAAACCAGGAATAGGTTGGCCCTGAGGATAAAGTCTGACTCTAATATGTGCCTTCCAGGCAATTCAGTTTATTATTATCATTGAAAACATTCCATCAATCACTCAATATGTGTTTATTGAGCCCTGCTAAGTGCCAGAGCTTGTTCTTAGCACTGACGTGCAACAGTGAACAAAATAACACTCACTGGGGAGGGAGGAGATGACCAAAGAAAATAAGTGAGTTATATAGATTTCATCGATGAAATAAATGATGCAATAAATGCTGTAGAGAAAAGTAAAGCAGAGAAGTAAACATAAATATTTATGTTTAATGTATTTATTATTTATTATAATTATTATATTTTACTTATAGTTGTCTAAAATCATTTTATATACTATATTTTTAACATATATGTTAATATTCTATATTATTTTAATATAAATAAATATATTTAAACAAGCACAGGAATAGTATGGAATATAATGTGAAATCTGAATGAAAGCTTGTGTAGTGTGTTGTTTTGATGTGTTGCAGTGGACTCCATTTTCTTCCCATGGATAGCATCTGTTCTTCTTTGTATCTAGCTTACTTTAGCTGAACAGTTTGTGAAGTACTTGTTAGCATGTGACCAAGGGGTCCCCAGGGACTCCAAGCTCTTGAGGGGTGCATACTCTGAAAGGGATTTGGCCATTTGTCTGCACAAAAACAAAGAAAGCAGATTCTTGGTGTGAAAGATTTTCCATAGGATAGTGTCCATAGATAGAGAAGAGAAGAAAGGATATTGTAATAAAACTCTAAACATTACCCATCCCCTCATGGGCAAATTGCCAGGCCAAACAATCTTGGCCAGAAGTAGGGCCATGGAGGCCTGAAAGTTTGCCATTAGTCTAAGTTACCGTCTGTGGCTACCTTAGGAAGGAAAGGGTGAGGCAGTTCCCAGAGAGCATAAATCCAACATGAAGTTGAGATAATGGCTGCCATTGTTTCTCTGCCAAAGACAAGGAGCAACCTCCCTGCACGTCTCTCCACCCATGTGTCTCTTTCAAGTGTCTCTACATGTCTTTCCTCCATCTGTCTCCTTCCATGTCTCCCCTCCAAGTTCCTGGATACAAGTCAAAGCTAGAGAAGCAAGAGAGTGGGCCCACCTGCCTTCTCTGTTATATTGGTCCACCTGGCTTCTCAACTCCACCATAATTCCCAGTAGCTCCCCTGCTCAGGAAGTCCAATCATGGTACACTGGGAGTCACAATCCAAGGTGGCTACATTTAAGTGGAGGTGAGGTGAATGGCACTCCCCTTCACAGTGGTGTGTCTGTAATACACTGATGAGGAAGACTGAGAATGAGCTTTGGAGTAAGCATCACTATAACCACAGAACAAACAGTTTGACTCTCTCATGGCTGGTTTCTTTTGAGGCTAAATAATTCCTAAATCTTCAAGTTACAACTCCCAAAGAAACCCAATGCATTTTTTTAAAAATGTGAGAAATTATACAGAGAAAATCAGACTTAAGTTAACATTTTATTCAGTTTTTTTTTTTAAATTCAAGATTCAGGAAAATAATAATCACACTCCCCAACTTATGACTTGTGACCATAATCAAAGCAGGAATACAATAGCATTTTACCTGCTAGCAATAGCTTTTTTATTCCTAGAGAAACCAAGAACACTCTTTGAGAGTGGTTACTTTGTTTAAAAATAATTTCAAAACTAATAGCAAAAGTTGCCCTTTAAACAGGTTATAAAAGTAACATTAGGTTAGTTTTTCCACACTTCTGGGAAACTTAAAAATGATTTCAGATGATGACTGTCATTTCACATATGAAAAATAGATTAAGGTTAGGAGAATCACTCATCTATTACAACCTTTGGGCTGACAGCTTGTGTGAGTCAAACATGAACCTCCACCCAGGTAAATGTTTCTTCCATGAACAATTAACTTAAACCCTCTTTACAACACAAGGTACTTCCAATACAGTTCTTGTATTGGATATTTGGGGTTTTTTAAGTGAGTATAAAAATGAAAGAATAACTTTCTTTTTTATTGTAACACTTATGTGCTCATCTGGGGGACGTGTATGTGTGTGTGTGTGTGTGTGTGTGTGTGTGTGTGTGTATAAGAGAGAGAAACTGTGCTTGTCCCCTGATCACTTTACTCATCCCATATCAGCACTTGAAAGGCAACAGAATGAACTGGACTATGAAATGAAGTGTTCCAGAAACTTGAGTTAGACTGTGCCAAGGATTACTAGCCACGTCTTACTAGTTAAATTCCCTAATCTGCAAGGTTCACAACTCTAAGATGACTGAGCTACACTCTTTAATAAGGTCTTTCAACTCTTGAGTTCCATGGTATGAGATATTGATCTAAAGTAAGTTTAAAGATTAAGCCAAATACACATTATTAAAATTCCCAGATGGAGTCTAATAAGTATGCTTATGAATGTAGGCATATATATTTATTTATAGATATCTCTTCTAAGCCAATTTTACGTGCTTATCTTAGGTCTGCCATCTCTGTTCCTATCACTATTCCCCTTGGTTACATGAGCCCTCCCTGCTTTGCTGGAGATACAAAAATCATGAAACTATGCATATACCCACTAACATTTTATGTGCTAGTAAACCCTTTGGTAGTAAAATGCCCTCATGGTAGTAAGAACCACATAGTTGTTATTTTAGATTATATGTATTCATATCTTTCTCCATAAAGTGAGGCTAGCCTTGGTTTAAGATGTGTGTTTATATCCTACTAATGATAGCTTCATATCCCTGAACATTTTCTCATATAGCTTTTTCCATCCAGGACCTATCTGGTGCAAGTTACTGAAACCCTATCCATAGTAAAGGAAAAAAAGGGAAGAAAGGGATTTTATCATCTAAAGTAACTCAAACACAGATCTGAATTTTGGGAAAATTACATTTGGCATTTAACAGCTGCATGGTCCTGTCTTTCTGTCTCTCTCTCTGCATGTGTGTGTATCTCTCATTTCATTGTCTGGTCAACCAGAACCAGGTTCATAAGTAGCTCTGGCCACAAACCCACGAGACTTGGGGGTAGGGCAGGGGAGCTCTTTGCCACCTACAGCACTTCAGGAAATCCCAGCTAAGAATTCTGGCTGACCCAGTCTGGATTATGAAACCTTATCTGTAGCCAAGGGTGAAGCACTGTGCTTGGCTGCCTTCACCAAACCACATGGTTAAAAGGAAAAAAGATGGTTACCGTACTGGGCAGAAGCAGAATACAAAAGGCCACCATGTGTTATGAATATAACAAATACTACCTAAATGTGAGGCACACAAAAAAATTGAAGGAAAAAAATCACCTTTTCTCCCTTGTCAAAGACAATGACTGATATTGTCGTGATATATTTATTTTAATTCCATTACTACATATCACTGCTTCTTTTCTATTTGGTCTCATATTGTTTTCCACCTGGTTTTATAATGTATGTTTTCCACTCACACATGACAGTATAACTTGTATGAGCTAGCTAGAGTATGAGCTAACGAGAAAAAAAATTCATAAAAACATAAGAAAATATGCGCGAATATTTTTATAATCTCTGGGGCATGATAGCCATTTTAAATTTGATATCAAGTCAGAATCATACCAAAAGGCTTACAGATTTGACCACAAAAACTCTTTAAAGTTTATGACAAAAGCACCATTAAAAAGCTCAAAATAGTTAAAGGTAATTAAAGAATATATTCAGTATAAAGCCAAAGATTAATATGCAGCAAAGTAAAAATAATTTAGCATTATTAACACAATTAGATACAATATTTACCTATCAGAGTGTAGAAAGATTAAAGCATTGATAACAGGAAGTGCTCATGAGTATATGGAAGAAACAGGTACTCACGACCTTGGGACAGAGTCTACCTTTAACTAAATGTATTTGCCCGATGAAGGCAGCAACCCTACTTCTAGATATTTATTCTAAGGAAACATTGGTGTTTGGACACAAAGAAGCACAGAGAGTGTATTGCTATGGCCCTGGTTTAAAGAGCAAAATAGTGAAAACTGTGATTAATAATCAAAAGGAGAATGATTTATTTTTTTTTAAATGTGTTTATCTTTTTTTTTTTAATTTTTTTTTTTAAGATTTATTTATATATTTATTTATACAAGCACTGGGTACAGTCAGAAGCACGGGAGGGTGAGAGAATTCACCAGAGCCAGAGCGGGGAGCAGAGCAGGCAGAAGGACCGAAGTACACTGCTGAGGGGAGCAGCGGGCGGCAGGAGAGGTCTGCGCGCCATGTGGGACCCTCCTCCGGTGGCCAGGGAGCAGCCGGGGATCGAACCGGCGCCGTGGAGGCTGCGGGCAGCTTCACAACCCAGCGCTCAACCGCTGCGCCACTGGGGAGGCCCCAAAAGGAGAATGATTTAAAAAAGAAATATTTGGCATGTATGAAGCCCTCTGCAGCAGTGAAAAGGAGTGAAAATTCCACTACAGTAAAAGGGAAAGTGCTCACATTTTTAAGTAAAGGGCAAATTATAAAATAATATTTAAACATGATCTCTCTTGTACCCAAAGCACACCCCTTGACCGTGGGGAGATTTCACATAGAAAGAAGGCTAGATGGACTGGATGGCAATGGGACAGAAGGAAACTAGCAGCCTCTGGGGAGGTGCTTGGGATTGAAGGAAGAGGCAAAGGTCATCTCCCACTTTCCCTTTCCATATTTTTAGCATTTTTTAAGAGAAAATATTCAAATATAACATAGCTAACTTTAAAATAAAGAGTAAAAAACTCTTCATAGTATAATTTTTACTCTAGAATACTTCTCAAGCCATGGAGCCCTGAATTCAGCATGTCTTGCTACTTTAAATAGGGTGTTGTCAGCCTTTGTGCAGAAAGCATTACACATTTTTTGGATTCCTTCCCTAGGATGAGCCCTGAAGTGGAATCATTGGTCAAAGTCTGTGTACATTTCTTCCATACATTTTACTGACAGCTGAGTTGCTCAATTTACATTCTGAACTATGGGAAAGTGACTGGTTTCTGGCACTCTTCCTTGCTTTGATCCTATCTCACTCTTTTCATTTTCCCCTCTCTTTGCCACTTTGATAAATGTTTCATCAAATCTTATTTTACTTTAATTTTTTTCTTTGATCATTAACGATGAAAAGTGTTTCTCCATTCTTTTCTTATTCTCTGGCCATATGCCTGGCAGAGACTGGATTTTCCTTTCCACTCACACAGAAATGCTCAACATTAATAATCCTATTGTCATTTTTTGCAAAAACTTCCCTATCCATGTTGTTTGCCTTTAAATTTCTCCACATTTTCTTCCCAAGATTTATCTATGAGTGTTTCCTCTTTTCTTTGCTGATTTTATCCTACAAATTCTTATCGCAATTTTCCACCAAAGATTGCACTGATAACCTCTGCTATATGTCATCCCTTATCATTTTCTTCAATTCTTGTTTGTTGTTTAATTTCTTTTTTTTTTTTTTTTGCAGCAAGACTTCATTTCAACCACCATTATTTTGTTTATGTGCTTGTCTAATATAATAATTTCCCTATATTGCAAGATGTGCCATTTCTGAGATGAATTCTTAAAACTAAATTCTCAGATTGAATCTCATTTACTTAGCTCCTGATTACATGCCTTCCTATGCATATTTTAGTTAATAACCTTTGGTCAATCTATTCATCCTAGGAGAGATATTTCTAAGTTTATTTATTTTTTTAAAGATTTATTTTTATTTATTTATACATGCACTGGGGTACAGTCAGAGGTGCAGGAGGGTGAGAGAATTCACCAGAGCCAGAGCAGAGAGCAGAACAGGCAGAGTGACGAAGTACACTGCTGAGGGGAGCAGCGGGCAGCAGGAGAGGTCTGCGCTCCATGTGGGACCCTCCTCCGGTGACCAGGGAGCCGCTGGTGATCAAACGGCACTGCAGAGGCTGCGGGCAGCTTTGCAACCCAGCGCTCAACCGCTGCCCCACCGGGGAGGCCCTATTTCTAAGTTTAAATCGCCATCATCACATCATAATAAGCAACATTTTTTTCAAACTATTATAACTTATCATTTTATACATTTAGCATTAATACAATGTGAGCACTCTGAGGTGCTGGCAATGGTCTATGTATGCTCTATAATATGTACTGTGGAGCAATTGAAAATCAACTAGTACAAATAAATCTTTAATTGTGTTTAAATTTAATTAAGTTTAAATAGTCACATACAATTAATGGCTATGGTATTAGACATGCAGACTCAGACCTTCCAAGGGTCATTTTCTACTTTTCAGACCCATTTTTAGGTGAACCTGACTAAACTGTTTACAGAAATGGCAATCATACTTTGATGCTTTGCTGCAAGTCCAAAACTCCCAGTAACAAAAACAACTGTTTCCAATTTACCTACCTAATTTTTAAAATCTAATGTTTTTAATTATTAGTTTCATCAGGATTTCAATTGGGCTATTTTCAGGCTTGGGGATAGTAAGATGTAAAAAGCTGCTGATTTATTCCCTCTGCCTTCAGGACTATTTTTGATTACACCATTTTAGTTCCTATGTTTGTTATTTTATTCCCCACTATTCCAGGGGAAGAAGTACCTGAATCATCCCTGGCAACCCATTATAAGAGTGTTGAAAACCATAAAATATGAGACATGAGGCTACATGATGATGTAAAGTCCCTGGAATTTCTTAAAATCTACTTGTAAATTTGTTGTTGTTATTTTTATGTCTGTCAATATGGGGGAAAAATGAAAGAATTCTGTAAAGTGAAAAATTCTTCACTGTTCACATATATCCTAAGTTAGAGCATTTTCCCTAAACTCTCCTCTATAGGAAAATCCACAGCATGTATGGATGAAGGTCGGCAGGGAGAGATGAGAACAAAGTGGGAAGGGAGGCCAATGGACTACAGAGGAGGGCTCTGGGTGTTTTGTTGGTGAAGGTGGCGTGTTAACGACACCTGAAAGGGGAGATCCTAAACATTTAAAATGCAATCAAAGTTGTAAATCAAAGTTACCTCAAAAAATGAAAATTAAAAAAATAACGATGTGGGGAGCACATATTTATTTAGGAGCTGTGCTGATCCTTGGCTAATTGAATATATTCTTCCATTCCTTGCTCTTTTCCTACAGGGTTCTTTATGGCAGATTGCCAACCTCAGCAAGCTATTTCTCTCAGACTGATTTGGGCCAGTGGGAAACAGTGGTGGAGATTAGAGAGACTAAGTCAAAAGGTAGGAAAACTCTCCTCTCTGCATTACAGGTGCTCTAGTTCCCCATGTAGGCCAGTGACTCTAGTTACTACCAGGTAACCAGAGCCATGGATCATAATATACCCACTTCTTCATTTGTCCCTCAGCCTTTGGAGGAGCAACTTCCTGTCACTAATTTCTAGCTTCTCTCAATACGCTGTTTTCTCAGCTCTGGGGATGAAATTCCCTGCATTATTAAAGAAATTAGAGTATTTTCTCTTTTCCTGTTTGGATTTTGCTTTATGCAGGACTTATTGGTATATGTAGATGTTTGCTGAAGTAATTGAATGTGCTTTGAGAAACTAGATGAGGACTGAAAATTGCTGACTGGGGTGGTAACAAGCTGGTGATCTTGATAAGAGCATTTTCAGTGGACTCATGAGGATGAAAGCCATTTTGCATTAGACTTGAAAAATGACTGAGAATAAAGGAAGTATTAGTGCACATTTCAGGTGGATTTTTTTCTTCAAGAAATTTTACTATTGAAGGAAGGAGTGAAGGAGACAGGATAAAGAGATTTTAAAGAGGGCAAAGACTTGGATATGATTAAAATAAAAGATGGAAGAAATAGGGATTAAGAATGGTAAGTGAAAAACACGGGTCCTAACTTTAGAGAATGTCTCCATAAAAGGGGGAGGCGCTTCACAGCACAGTGAATGGGTCCCATTTTCCCCACCTCCACTTAGATGCTATGGTCTTGGATTATAGGCCCCAGAGTGCTATGAATCAGATTTCCTGAATTGGGGTGCTGCTTGAATGGGGGGTGTGTGTGGAGTTGAGTGGTGCATGAAGCTATATAACACAGAAGACAAGTGGGCTCTGGGGCTTTTGCTTCTCTGACATTAATTTGTACCCAGGAACTTGAAGGGGGGGACTTGGAGGAGAGACATGTAGAAACACTGGAAAGAGAAAGGTAGGGAAGCTGGCAATGGCTGCTGTTATCTCGATGTGGTATTTCTTTATTATCCCAGTACTTTGGGATACATCTTACCACTTTCTTGGTATTCCCTGTGAGAAGGTGCCTTAGACTTGGGGCAAGCTTTTGGACCTCATTGGCCCTACTTTGTGCTGACCCTATTTGACTGGTCATTTACCCATGAGGGATGGGGGTTTTATTGGGAAAATGTTATTAGGAATCTCTTCTCTTCCTTCTCTATTACTTTTGTATTAAAGTTTTGTTTTTGTTTTTGTTTTTTTTTTACAGTAAGAGCATGCTTTCTTTGTCTTTGTATACACAGATGTTTGGATCCCATTAGAGTGTGCACTCCTTAACAGCTTGGTTTCTTTGTGCAAAGAAGGATTTTGGAGCTCTGTTTTATAACCTGTTTTCTCAGGCTTTTCATGATAGGGAGTAGGTTTGGGCCAGTTAGTGCTGGGATGTCTGGTTTGGGACCTTGACCTTTGACAGAGAATGTGTCCTGGCCCTGCTTCTGTACTCGTGATCAAAGTGATCAGTCTCATAACCTGGTTCCCACAACAACCTTATCAATTCCCTTTATCTATTTAAGCTTCCTAAACCTTCCTGCTGGGCAAGGGCTGGGGGCTCAGATTGAACCTTATTAAATGTACCCTGACTATTTCAGAATTCTGCCCCAAGTGCCTCAGCCCTTTCCCCATTGCAGGAGATTACTCTGAGGCCCAAAGGCCAGGTGTATTCGGCCTGTGTGTTCTTTAGTCTTTATCCAGTCATGCTACAGCACATAATACTTTATCACCAAAGATCATTCTTCAGGAAAGAGGCAAATGACTTGTATTTGGGTTTATAACATTTCTCATTATACAAGAGTCTTCACTCAAAAGCTTAACTTTGAACAAAGAAGGGAAAGCAATTTACCTCAGATTTCTTTTTCCTGAGATTATCAGTGCTGAATGTTGCCAGAAACAAGACTTCAGATACCACTTTTTTGGAGGAGCCTGGGGTGCCTGAGCCATCCACTCCTCCAGGCCTGAATAGCTAGCATCCCCCCTACTCAAGTTGGATGCAAATCTTACTGCATTTCCTGCCAGGATTGTAACAGTATGATAGCCATAGAAAAGGGAGGTTCCTGGTTCCCTGCCCCACCCACTGAAGGGTGGAGAGAGACATGTGAAGAAGAAGCTATGCTTTCTTCTTGGCTTTTGGACTTGTACCAGGGACTTGAGGGATGTGGAAGTGTAACAGGGTGGTCCCCTGGAAAGGGAGAGTTTCCAGGTACCCTGCCCCACCCAAAAAGAAGGGTGGAGCTGGGCAGGGAGGAGAAGAAGCTGTAGAGGAGACTGAGAAGGAAAGAAGCAGGATGGAGAGCCAGAAGGAGACCTGGAGGAGGCACACGGAGCCGAGAAACACATGAAGAAACTGTACTTGCCTTTTGGTTCTGGACTGGTTGACGCAGATGTGGGTGAGAGACCCGTGGGGAGGTGACAATGGCGGTTTTTGTCTTGATTTTGATTTTGCTTTTTTCCTTCCAGACTTGTCTGGTGGTTTCTGATCGTTTTCTGTGGGTCCCCCCTGGAAGGTGCTTTAGACTTGTGGCAGGCTTTGGGGCCTTATTCTGGGCCAATCCTGCTTGGGTGGACTTTTACCCACGAGGGTATGGGTGACTGTGGGTACTTGATTTAGAAACTATATTCTTTGCCTTTCCTGTATTGTTTCCTAATTGTATTGAAGTTCCTTCCCACTAAAGTCTCATTTGTTTTGTGTTGATGCAGCACATGGCAGAACCCTTTTAGAGTAGACAGGTTTGCAGGGTCTGGGCTGCCCCTCTCCCTGCCCTGTAACAGAAGGAGATACTTAGAAGAGATGTGAGTGAGAGGCTAGTAGGGAAGCTGACAATGGCAGCCTTTGTCTTGACTTGTGTTTTTATTTTGCTCTTTTATTTCCAGACATGCCTCGCCACTTTCCTATGGTTCCCTGCCAGAAGATGCCTTAGACTTGTGGCAAGCTTTTGGGTTCAGTGGACCTGCTTTGGGCCAATCCTGTTTAGCTGGTCATTTACCTAGAGGAGATGAGTAACTTTGGGTTTTCATGGGGAAGCTATTGTAACTACATTTTATCTTTTCTCTATATTTCACACAATCTCTCTGCACATTAATTTTATTAAAGTTATTTTCTATTGAAGGTCTTATGCACTATACTATGTTTGTCTTTATGTAGCAGATGGCAGGATCCATATAGAGCTTGCAAGTTTCAGGGTACTAGGATGCTCCTCATTCTACCTACTAACTGACGACCTGACACTCCCCATGCTGGAGGGCACATCTGCACAGTATCTTGCTCTGAACTCAGTTCCTGATGTTCTGGGGTGGAAGGGGGTGGAGCACAGTTGCCATTTTGGTAATCTTTAAAAGGCACCAGTGCCTGAGGGCTTGCTCTCTTTAGAACTATTGTGGATAGCAACAAGTGTGATGGTGGGGGGGGAGAGCTAGCAGCAGCAGCAGCAGAGTTCTGCCACACCTTGCTGCCCCTGTAGCTGTAGCTCCACCTCTCAACAGTGGTCAGTAACTTGACCTCCCTCTCCTGCTGCCCTGTTGGTTAAAATCAATCATTTTCTGTTTCTGCACCAAACCCCCCCCCTTTTTTTTTAAAATATTTATTTATTTATACAAGTGCTGGGTACAGTCAGAAGCGTGGGATGGTGAGAGACTTTACCAGAGCCAGAGCGGGGAACAGAACAGGCAGACTGACGAAATACACTGCTAAGGGGAGCAGCGGGCACTCCAGGAGAGGTCTGCGCGCCATGTAGGACCATCGCCAGCGGCCGGGGATCTAACTGGCGCTGCAGAGGCTGCCGGCAGCTTCGCAGCCCAGAGCTCAACCGCTGTGCCACCAGGGGAGGCCCAACAACGCCCTTTTATTTGCCTTTGCGGTGGTGGGTTGCTGGGCCCAAAACTCATGAGAGAGTCAGACCTGGTAACAGTCTTTAGACCCTTTTCATCCACAGCTCCCTCCTGTCATACAGCTCCCAGATTGCAGAATTTCCTGAGCCATTGGAGCAATGAGAATATCTTTTGTCATAATATTTGGTCTCTTGTCCTGAGTTCCTGAGAAAACTTCACGCTATAAAATTTAAACAGGTATCTTGTTATTCTAAAGCATCTATGTTAATGAAGGTAACTTTTGAAAAATACCTGAGGGTGGGGTCAAGGAAACAAATAAAATAGAGCCCCTACAGTGGAGAGGGGCTAGAGGTGAAGTTCAATAGCCAATGGCCAGTGATTTAACCTCTCATGTATACCTAATGAGACCTCCTCAAAACCCAGCAGAAGGGACTTCGGAGAACTACCCCATGTGAAGACTTTGGGGAGAAGAGCGAGCACAGAAGCTCCGCACCTTTTCTTCACCCCCAGTCCTATCTCTCTTCCATCTGTCTGTTGATTCATATCCTTAAGTGTTCTTTGTAAACAGTGATGTAGTGAATAAACAGGTTTCTTAGGTTCTTTGTGCCATTCTAGCAAGATACTTGAAACTGAGGCGGGTGTGGTAGGGAACTCTTATTTACAGCTAGTTGGTGAGAAGTACAGATATTATCTGGGACTTGTGACAGACACATGAAATCTGAGGGGGACCTATAGCTGGTTGGGCAGATGCATGGGCTTGTCTGGGGCTTGCAGCCAGCATCTGAAGAAAAAGATGGTCTTGGAAGACTGAGCCCTAAGCTTGTGGAATTTGATGCTATCTCGAGGTTGTGTCAGAATTGAGTTGAATTCTAGGTCACCCTGCTGATGTCAAGAATTATTTGTTAGTGTGGGGAAGCCTCAGGATCCAAGCTTGCAGAAAACTGGCCTGCAAGGACACACCACCAACAGAACATCTTACAAAGCAAGATCATGTGTGATCATTGTGTGGAGATCGAGATCAGCAAATGAAATATGCACCCCAACAGGTTGCCAGGTGCTATGATTGCTGCTGATCCATGTACCACACTTTCATTTATTTATTTTTTTTTAAAAAGATTTATTTATTTATTTATACATGCACTGGGTACAGTCAGAAGCGCGGGAGGATGAGAGAATTCACCAGAGCCAGAGCGGGAAGCAGAGCAGGCAGAAGGACCAAAGTACGCTGCTGAGGGGAGCAGCGGGCAGCAGGAGAGGTCTGCGTGCCATGTGGGACCCTCGCCTGGTGGTCGGGGAAAAGCCGGGGATCGAACCAGCACTGCAGAGGCTGTGGGCAGCTTCGCAACCCAGCGCTCAACTGCTGCACCACCGTGGAGGCCCATGTACCACACTTTTAAAAATAAAAAACATATGCAACAAACTTGTCCCTGAGCAGTGTCCTCCTTCATACCTTCCTATTCTTGACCCTGTTACCTTTTTTTTGCATTAAAGAAAGCCAATAGGATGCTTGCCTTGGCTCCAATCCTCACTTGCAGGACAATATCACTATAACATGAAGCACCTGAGAGCCAAGGCTTCCTTTTCCCCACTCCCAGCAGTGTGTGCTATAGTTTTCAGTCTCTCTGAAAAATGTCTGGAGAATGTTTGTGGAGTGTTACACTCTAATTTTGTCAAAATGTGAAGGGAATTGCCCCCTATCAGGTTTTAAGCCAAGGCTTTCTGTGCCTTGCAGACTACATCAGGGTCATCAGCATAAAACGTGGTTAGCCACAGACAACAGGAAGGGCTCCTATGGTAGTGACTACAAATCTGGGCATTCACTGTTTAATTTCTGCCCTGTGGTATTCAAAGGGAACGGGAATAAGATCCAGTTCTTCTGCTGCAGCATTGAGAGTGCTTATGTATTCCTGTGGGTCATGGGGGCAGGGGGTCATGAAGAGGAGAAATTCCTGAGAGATATCTCATCTTAAAGGTGTATGCTATGATCTGAATGTTCGAGTCTCCCTAAATTTCCTTTGTTGAAACCTAACCCCTAAGGTGATAGTATTAGCAGGTGGGACCTTTGGGTGGTGATTAGGTCACAAGGCCAAAATTCTCAGGATTGGGATTAGTGTCCTTGTAAAAGATGAATGAGACAACGCTCTCACTTCCTCCACCACATAAGGTTACAGTAAGAAGACAACAGTGGGCCTCACCGGACACTGAATCTGCTAGTGCCATGATTTAGGACTTTACAGCCTCCAGAAATTGTGAGAAGTGTTGGTCGTTCATAAGCCACCCAGTCTATAGATCTTTTGTATAGCAACCTGAACAGACAACACAGACTGTATTTGTGTGTCTGTGTGTGTATGTAAACTTCCATTTAGCCGGATCGACTTGGAACACTTTATTTATTTATTTATTTATTTATTATTAATCTTTTTTTTAAACAACATTTTCTTCCCCCCACCCCCTCAGGTTGTGTTCCCCATAGAATTTCCTTCCCCAAGGCACCCATGCACCATCACTAGTCTCCTGTTCTCCCTCCTTCCCTCTGATCCCTCTCCCACCTCCTCCCCTGCATTATGTCTTTGATTTATAATTGTTTGTTTTTGCTTGGTTGTGTTTTGTACTGTTACTATTTTTTTTTACACTGATGTCTTATTGAGTTCCCCTATATTCCTGTTATAAGTGAAACTATCCAATATTTTTCTTTTTCCTTCTGACTTATTTCACTGAACATAATTCCTTCTAGCTCCATCCATGTTGCTGTGAATGGCATGATTTTATCTTTTTTGATTGCTGAATAATATCCTATTGTGTATATATACCGCATCTTCTTGATCCAGTCATCTGTTTTTGGGCATTTGTGTTGTTTCCAGGTTTTACGTATTGTAAATAGTGCTGCAATAAACATAGGTGTACAGGTGTTCTTTTGAATCACTGTTTTTGTGTCCTTTGGGTAGATCCCTAGGAGTGGAATTGCCAGGCCATATGGTAGCTCCATTTTTAGTAGACTGAGGAACCTCCAGACAGCTTTCCATAGTGGTTGGACCAGTTTGCACTCCCACCAGCAATGTAGGAGAATGCCTTTTTCATCACATCCTCCCCAACAGTTGTTGTTGCTAGTTTTTTTGATATGTGCCATTCTCACTGGTGTAAGATGGTATCTCAAGTGTGGTTTTGATTTGCATTTCCCTGATTATAAGGGATGTTGACTGATAATTCTCAGTCCCATGATATTCTCCTACTGCTGATTCCCTGAGTAAAATCATTAATGCTCTCCCTGAGAATACAATCATCTTGGAAGTATGACCCACTCAACAGCTATGCTTCACCAGTACCCTACCCAGAAGTTATGTGATAGGTTAAGCACGCTCTTAGCAGTTCTTTAAACTCAGGAGAAAGGTTTATGGGAAAAAGTGGGGAGGAAGGTGTTGGGTAAAAAATATGGCAGACAAGGGACCCTTGTGACGGAATTGTTCTGCATCTCGTCTGTGATGGTACTCATATGAATCTACACATGTGATAGAACGCCATAGATCTAAAGACACACACACACACACAGATGACTGCATGTAAAACTGGTGAGATCCAAATCAGGTGTATTGGATCAATGGCAATATCTTGATAATGATATTGTGCTACTATGACCTAAGAAGTTACCATTAGGGTGTTGGGTGACAGGCATATAGGATCTCTCTGTTATTTCTTACAACCACATATAAATCTATACTTATCTCAAAAAGAAAAAAAAGCGCATCAGGGAGGTCAGATCTGGCTGAGGTGAGAATTCAGAATTCTGCACATCTGTGGGAAATCAGGAATCCAAAGAGGAGAGGACTGAGAATTAAAGGGAATATGGGGAGTGATCTTAAGGAAAACTTATTCTTTTCCTGCCCTTACATAATATCACAGGGAGAATATAGTCTCTCACCAAATCACAATTTCTAGATGATCATCCAGCAGCTGCTGAAAGCAACAATAATAATAGCTGACACTTATTAAATGCTGCCAGGTGCCATAACTATACATAAGTTATCTCCTATGATTCTCTCAATTGTCCTATGAGATAAGTTCTGTTACTTTATCCAGTTTACAGATGAAGAAACAGAAAGATGAAGAAACAAAAATGGCTAAGTTGGTAATTTTTTAACAGCAGCAGCCTAACCAATACCCGGTGCTTCGTATATGGTTATAATGTTTTTCTTTTCATGAGGAAGACGTGTCTATATCTGTAGGGTAAGGTAAAAGTATCAGGCTTTTCTGCCCTTTTGCCATTAGGATAGATGACAGAACCCTGTGGTCCCGAATGCATGCCTGATGGTGGGCACTGGAGTAGGGTGTGGGCATATGTAGATGGGATTCACCTGGGCTAAGATTGGGCTTTTAAGGGTGGCATCTCGGGGACACAGGCGGAAGCCGAGAGAGAAGCAGAGAAGCTGAAGCATAAAGGACCATGAGAGAAGCAGAGAGAACACCGGAGAGCCCAGATAGAGTGAAGACTTGCTGGGGGCTGGGAGGCCTGCCTGCCATGTGCCTGGTAAATCCCTATAAAAGCCTGCAAAAGTGACTGAGGGCTCTAGGACTCTCTCCTTCTTTACCCCGTCTGCATGGAATCATAGAAAACCTGCTCAGTGCCATTTCTGCCACTACAATATCATTCTTTAAAAGTTTTCATCATGTATTGGCATCACATAACTAAATTTATGTGTGTGCTTCTGATGTGTCTGGCATTGTGTGTAAATTAGCTCACTTAATCACAATAAATCTAAAGAACAATTCCAGATATATTGACTCCACTTCATTAGTAAGAAAAAAGAGGTGTAGAGAACTTAGCTTCCAAAGTCACATAAGCAATACACACACAGGCAATAGAGACACTCAGGTGGGCTGACTGAGGAGCTATCATTCAACCTCTGAGCTCTACTGCCTTCAACCCAGAAACCACGAACTCAAAATTGTTTAATTTTCCCCAACACCAGATGCTTTTCAATCTCCTATCCACCAACCAGACATTGAATCTGTTTTGTTTTGTCTGCTGTGCAACAGATATAGATATTGCATATTCATCTTGCAAAGCTAACTCAGGGAACTTTCTTTGCTATGTTACTCTATCACCACCGAAGGCCCAGACAAGTTCTTTTTAGTAACATGGTTCCACACACAAGGTGCACAATTCAGTGTTTAAGAGGCCCTCTTCAACCATGGTGATGACATTTTGCTTGGCAGGTCTGCAGGTAGCAATCAGTGTCTCTAACTTACAAGTTATCTGTCTACCCCTTCAGTTGCTTTCACTTTTGTTTCAGAGCACCCCATAGGGATCCCAGACTTCGATGGTTATCTGCTGGGTCCCCTCAGTTAAGGGGACACATCTTCTGATACTTACTGCCCTGTAATCAGAGATCGCACAGGCAGGAGTTGAAAGGACAGAGGAATTTCCTGTTGGCTGATGGAATTAATCAAATGAATTCATAGCATCTAGCCGCAGGCTTCGGGTTACCATGGGATTCGCTCCTCTGCTGTGGGCCTCATACACTTTCACTTTTGGGGTGCACGCCCACTCCGAGCAGACTCCACGTCCTGGTTTTCCCGCTTGCCTGCCTCCCGCGGGCAGCCGGCTGCCTGTAAACACACGGGGCTCTCAGAAACCCCGCAGCCGCGATTGGAGGAGCCCAGCCTGGCCTCCTCTACGCCAAGCTTTGGAGCTGTCAGTTACTTGTACAGTGTGAGCTAGATTTTGGCGCCACAGCTGGGAGTGAGGCTTTTGTTCCATAACAAAAACAAGCGCCTGAATGGCAGGGCTGCCAGCGCCCAGCCTGGCGAGGCAGGCAGAAAGGAGCCCGCCTGGTGAATGTTTGTGACCTGTCATTAGAGACAGCTCCCTCTGCTTCCAAACGATCGCATGGAGACAATGTGGCAAATTATGTGTGTACCAGTGAGCTGCCGACACTGCTCAAGTCAAGCAGGTGAAAATCATGCACCCGGTTCTAATAACTGGCCTGTTAGCTCAGGTGGAAATGCGCATTGTTGGTAACAACTGACTCATTTCCAGCGCTTTGGCCTCCTCTGTCAAAGAACTTGTTTTCCCTCTGCGACTGAAAGGCTGTCCTAACTGAAACAAGTTAAATGATGGGTTCGTTTATTCCAGGAGGAAAAGCTAGGTATTAATGTCATCATGAAGTTCACTGGATTTTGTGGGCTCTGGTAGTAAATACATAAAGACAGTTTCTACTGTATGATTTGTTTGAATTTGGTAAATGTGGTGCTAAGTTAGAGCACATGCAGATCCGGTTGTCACCTGCTTTGAGAAGAATATGTGAGAGTCATATGTGAAAATCAGAAACCAGATAGACTAGAGGTGGGTATTCTCATCTCAGGAAGTGATTCTTTAACTTTCAAAAGCATTCAGACCTTACCACCTCCCTTCTCCTGGTGGGGTGGGGAACCCACTTCAATCAGCGGTACTGATATCTAAAGTGACACAATTAAACATTTATTCCTTCAGTTTTAGACTCAGTCTTGTTTGAGGAAAATATGAGATTAAAAGATAATCATTTACACCTCAGTATGAATGAGTTTAATCACTTCCAGAGAACAGGTTTTCAAGAATAGAGACTAGTTGCAGCTTAATTTCTGAAAAGAGAACAATATGGGTGGCAATAAATGCAGAAAAAGAGAGTCTGGGCGCCTTAGAAACAGGTGTTTGTTGTGTCACATTTCTGGGAAAAGACAGCTTTTTGAAGAGAAGTGTTTTTCATTTTGTTGTTTTTACAGTACTGTCCAGCAGGCTTTTCTGTGATGATGGAAATGTTCTATATTTGGAGTACTGTCCAATATGTAGCCACTAACCACATGTGGTTATTGAGCTCTTGAAATGTGACTTGTGTAAATGAGAACCGAATGTTTAATTTAACTGTAATAGCCCTGTGTTACTAATGACTCCCATATTGGGTGGTGCAACTTTTAAGTCATGTTAAACATTGAATATACCCACAAATCTTCAGGAATAAGCAACTTCAGCAAACCCTCTTCCTGGTATTCATGATCCTGAGTGAGATCCCTGCCACTGAGCATAGGCTAGACCTAGTGTCTTCCTTCCAGCAACTGAATATGGCAAAGTGATGGGATGTCTGTTCCAGATTAGGTTGTGAAGAGGCTGTAACTCTGTCTTGAACACTCTCTGGCTCTCTCACTCATCATGCAGTTTTATATTGGGAAAGTCAGCTGCTCTGCTGCAAGTTGCTCTGTAAGGAGGCTGCTCTGGCAAGGAAGTAATATCTCCAGCCCATGGGCAATAAGGATTTGAGGGCCTAAGGCCAATGACCCTCAAGGAATACCTGTTGCCAACAACCACAGGAGTGAGCTTGGAAGTGGATCCTCTGCTAGATAAGCCTTGAGATGAATGCCACTCTGGTTGACTCCTTGACTGTAGCCTGATGATTCTGGGGGCTAGAGATCCCCAACTAAGGCATGTCGAAATTCCTGACCTACAGAAAATATAGCATAATAAATATGTGTTAAGTCACTAAGTCTGGGCATAAATTCCTACAAAGCAGTAGATTTTTACATGTTTAGACTTATTTAAAAACACTTAAGCAAGTTAGGAGATCACTAGATCTGCAGAAGTCTCCAAACAGCAAATGTCTGAAAGCAATAAAAGTTCTGTTCTTTTAACAGTTCAATGTAGACATTCTTCTCAAGGTGAGTCAGGAACTTGGCCCCTTTCCTTTTTGGCTCTACCATCTTTAACTTACCGCAACAAAAGTTTGCCCAGGAAGTCATTTTAATTGCAGCTGTCTGGAAGGGAAAGTAGCAGAGTAGATACTGTGGGAGAGTATCTTGGAGGGGAACAGACCTGGAGAGGGAAGCATTTTCACTCATAAGCTTTCAGATCCCACCTAACTGTAAATCAGACTGGGAGACAGTCTAACTGCATATCCAGGATGAGAAGAAGCAGATTTGGAGATATCAGCTGGCAGACTTTGCTACAACATAGTATTCTTTTGGGTGGTAAGCTCCTTGTCAAAAACAGTCCTTTCGTGTCTTGCCAAACCCCAGAAGCATGCAGACAAAGATCTCTTCACAAGTAACAGTAATGGTGATGACAGAATGGGAAAGATTGGGATTCACCAAAAGTTTCAGAATGTACTAGTCCTATATATGTCCATGATTCAGCCAAAAGTTAACAAGATCAGACTTGCTTAAAGAAAGCATACGCATAGGGCCTCTCCGGTGGCGCAGCGGTTGAGCGCTGGGTTGCAAAGCTGCCCGCGGTCTCTGCGGCGCCGGTTCAATCCCTGGCTGCTCCCCGGCCACTGGAGGAGGGTCCCGCATGGCGCGCAGACCTCTCCTGCCGCCCGCTGCTCCCCTCAGCAGTGTACCTTGGTCCTTCTGTCTGCTCTGCTCCCCGCTCTGGCTCTGGTGAATTCTCTCACCCTCCCGCGCTTCTGACTGTACCCAGTGCATGTATAACAAACAAACAAAACAAAATAAATAAATAAATAAAACATGCCTCTATTAAAAAAAAAAAAAAAAAAAAAAAAAAAAAAGAAAGCATACGCATAGTTCTGGAAATAAGTATAGAAGAATCGGGAAAAGATATCGGTGCATGTTCAGAGGGAACTTGTGAACTATAGAGAGGGACTCAGGGTGGAGTTCCATGAGCTGAGATATCCCTCAGACCTCATTCCAGCGCTATCTGACCAATCTCTTATGGTTATATGGCCAATTGATTTTTCCAGCTGCTGCCCCCAATGTTGCTATCAGTCCTATGGTCTATAGATAAAGAAATGATTGGTCTGCTTGATCTTGTTTTATTTTTTTATTTTTTTTATGTTTTTTTTTTTTAATAGAGGCATGTTTTATTTATTTGTTTGTTTGTTTTGTTTATACATGCACTGGGTACAGTCAGAAGCACGGGAGGGTGAGAGAATTCACCAGAGCCAGAGCGGGGAGCAGAGCAGGCAGAAGGACCGAAGTACACTGCTGAGGGGAGCAGCGGGCGGCAGGAGAGGTCTGCGCGCCATGTGGGACCCTCCTCTGGTGGCCGGGGAGCAGCCGGGGATCCAACCGGCGCCGCAGAGGTGGCAGGCAGCTTCGCAACCCAGCGCTCAACCACTCCGCCACCGGGGAGGCCCCTGCTTGATCTTGTTTTAAATTGAAGTGTTATTGTTCATACATCAATACATTTTTTTAAAATGTCACTTCTCCTTTCATCTCCCTCGCCCCTTCCACCCACCTTCTTAGAACTTAACCTGTGAGCTTGTTCTCCATAAGTAAGTCAGTGGAGATAGGGACTTTAACATAATGAGCACGTATCTGTCAACATTACTTAAATAATGTTTTGGCATCCTGAAGTAGTCAATAAGAAATGTGGGGACAGTGGGTGGGGGGTAGGGGTTAGGGAAAGAAACAAAGAAAGAAATGGGGAGGAAGGGGGTGAGAGAGGGAAGGAAGGTAAAGAAAAATCTTCAGAGCATAACCAAAAGCAGATTTCCTAGGGCCTCCCCTGGTGGCGCTGGCGGTTGAGCGCAGCTCTGTGAAGCTGTCCGCAGCCTCTGCAGTGCTGGTTTGATCCCCGGCTGCCAGTGAGTGTCCCACATGGCGCAGCAGACCTCTCCTGTTGCACCTGCTGCTCCCTCAGCAGTGTATTTCTTCAGTCTGGCTGTTCTGTTCCCCACACTGTCTCTGGTGAATCCTCTCACCCTCCCGCACATCTGACCTGCGCCCCTGTTCTTGCATAAATAAAATAAATAAATCTTTTTTTAAAATCTTAAAAAAAAAAAAAAGCAGATTTCCTAGGAGCTAAGGTAGTTTAAGTTTCAAGGGTCCTGACTTTCAGGAACCCATTCCTAACCTGTGTGCTATCTCCTAGAAAGGAGAAGCAGCAACTATTATAGCATGTGGCTGCATCTAGGAGTGTTGCTCTAGCCTGTATATTCACAATTTTCAACAGATTTATTGGGGATATAATACAAAACAACATAAAACAACCTCATTTAAACTGTACATTCTGTGTTCTTTAGTATATATATGTCCAACCATCACCAAATCTAGTCTTAGGACATTTCTATCATTCCAAAAAGAAACTCTGGACCCACTAGTAATCTCTTTCTATTCATGCTCCCATTTCCTGAAACCCAGGAAACCACTAATCTACTTTCTGTCTCTACAGATTTGTTCATTTTGGACGTTTCATGTAAATGAAATCATATGGGTTTTTGTGATTGACTTTGTTCAATCAGCATTGTGTTTCCATATTGTAACATATATCAAAAATCTCCTATTGTCAAATAATGGTCCATGGTATGGCTCTGTTACAGTGTAATCTCCATAAAAAAGGAGGTTCCAAGTTCCTTGCCCCTCCTAATGAAAGGTGGAGCTGAGCTGGGAGAAGCTGAGGGAGACTGGGAGAAGGAGACTTGGAAAAGACTTGGAGGAGGCACGCGGAGCAGAGAAACATGTGAAGAAGTCTTGCTTGCTTCCCAGCTTTGGACTTGCTCTGAGGACTTGGGGGCCATGGAAGGAGACACATGAAGTGAGACACCGAGACATGGGTGAGAGACCCATGGGGAGGCTGACAATGGCAGCCATTACCTTGATTTGTATTGATACTTTCCATTCCAGACTTGCTCGGCTCCTTCTGCTCTTTTCTTATAGTTCCCCACCATAAGATGCCTTAGATTTGCAGTAAGATTTTGGGCCTCATCAGCTCCACTTGGGCCAATCCTGTTTGGCTGGGCACTTACCCATGTGGGGATAGGTAACTTTGGGTGTTCGCTGGGAAAATGTCTTTTTTTCTTTTTTCTTTCTGTGCACATTAATCCTATTAAAATTCTTTCACACTTAGAGTTTCACTTTGTCTTGATGCGGTGAATGGCAAACCCATTTAGAACATGCAAGTTTGGGGGTCCCAGGGTATTCCTTAGCTCTGCACACTAACAGATGTATCACACTTTGCTCATCCTGTCATCAACTGGTGCACTTTTAGGTCATTTGTATACTCCATTTTGTAAGTGCCAATGGTCCTAGAGTTGTGGGTAGGATTAGTAGACTACCTTCACATCTCCCTGGCCCCTGTGACAATTTGCCTCTGGCAGTTGTCAGGGAGCATTTGGACCTTATCTTTGATCACTGTAGAAAGATCTCAATTTCAGGCCTCTCTGTGCCCTGCTGAGGGCACACAAAGACCCAGCCTTCTAGGAGTCTTCCTCTAATCCTAGAGCCAGAATAATATGAGCAGGAGTTGGGAGAGAAGAAGAGGTGCAAAGACCTGGCCAAGCCTACCCAGCTGTTAAGGTGCTAGTTGCAAGGAGCCACACCAATTAAGATCAAAGAACTGGTATTCTCTGAAGGCTTGTTCTAGCAAGAAGCCCTGCCTGCGCAAGAAACTGGAGGAACTTACAAATGTGGTATTGCTCATAGCTGTAAAACATTTTCTAAACTGTCCATTTTTTTAAGTTTAGTCACACATGCTAAAGGAAAGACTGAATTACCCTTCTATTTTTCCAATGGAAAATTATATTTCAAAATTGTCATCATATAAAATGCTATAAGAAAATATAAAAAGGAGTTATGGGCCTCCCTGGTGGTGCAAGGGGTTAAGCACCGCACTATGAAGCAATCCACAACCTCTGCAGCACAAGTTCAATCCTTGGCCGGCCAGGGAGCAACCCACATGGCACGGCAGACCTCTCCTGTCTCACCTGCTGCTCCCCTCAGCAGTGTATTTCAGTCAGTCTGCCTGTTCTCCTCCCCACTCTGTCTCTGATGAATCCTCTCATCCCTGCCTCCCACCCCCCGCATGTCTGGCCTGTACCGCAGCTCTTGTATGCATAAATAAATAAATCTTTAAAAATACATATATAAAGAAGAGTTAGATTATGAAAATGGTACATAAATATTGCAAATATTCGTCTCTTCATACAAGCAAAGAAAAAATTGACAAACTGTCAGAATCAACCTTTTCAGAGTCCTGGAAATTAACTAAAGGCTTGCAGCAACCTGGGAGTGCTTATTCAAGGAAAATGCTGAATCACAGTAAGAACTGTGAGCTTTGTGGCATTTTAACTTAGCCCAGGCACATAGCCTATACTCCAGCTCAGAGATAGCCTTGAAAAGAGCAGCCTGCATTCCCATTACTAGAAGGACAGAATGGACTTCATTTGCAAGAATTAAAATTATTTTCTTTTTACCTGGTGGCCCTATGGAAGATCAAATTAAAAGGCTGGTCTTTATTTGCCCTGATTTAGAACTGCAACAGTTCAAAAGCTGCTGGAAAGGAGGGAGAATTTGTCCAAAGCATTTATGGGGAAATGTTTCACTGCTGTCTGGGCTACAGATAACAGCATAAACCAAAAATCTTGGGAGTAAAATCTGGGAAATGGGATGACCGTATAGCCTTTGAAAAGCTCACACATATTCCTGGGATATGCTCACAAATGACATGAAAAAAATCGTAGGATTGACCTCAAGTGACCTTCAGGCTCTGCCCAAGAAGAAAAGCTGTGCACAAGAAGGCTAAGGCAGAATTGTGAACTGCCTGGTTGAGTGTTGAAGGCATGCCTCAACACACAGACAGCCCCTTGGCAAAAACTTTAAAATATTTCTGGTTCCCAGTATCTAAGGAAATATCTGTCCAATGATTAGTTGACCACATACCAGCAGAAAGGTACTTAAATGGTAACACATTAATAATACAGATTTCATAAAATTTGCTCATAAAAAGTCATTAAATAAATAACAATAAGTTAAAACAAGCAGCAAAACAAGTAACTGGAGAGAGGAATCTAATTTTCAGAGTTGTCACATTATAATATTCAAAATGTCAAATTTTCAATAAAAATTATGAAGCATGCAAAGAAATAAGAATGCATGATCCAAACACAAACAGAAATATGTAGAAGTTGTCTATTAAGTCTATTGAACTTAATAGAAAAGACTTCAAATGAACTATTTCAAATATGTTTAAAAACTAAAGAGGATGTCTCCCTGGGGGTGCAAGGGGTGAAGTCTCAGCACAATGAAGCTACCTGCAGCACAATGAAGCTACCCTGGACAGGGAGCTACTCACATGGCGCAGCAGACCTCTCCTGTCTCTCCCGCTGCTCCCCTTAGCAGTGTTTCAGTCAGTATGCATGTTCTGATCCCCACTCTGTCTCTGGTGAATCCTCTCACCTTCCCCCACACCTCTGGCCTAAACCCCAGCTCTTGTAGCTCCCTGGCCAGGGATCGAACTCGTGCTGCAGAGGCTGTGGATTGCTTCATAGTGCGGTGCTTCACCCCTGGTGCCACCAGGGAGACCCTGATATCTTGAGTTTTTCATTGAATAATTTCTTTACTTCCTTGGCTAAGTAAATTCCGTCTGAAGGAATTGTGAATGAAATTGTTTTCTTAATTTCTTTTTCTTCTCTTTCATTGTTTGTATGAAAAATGCAGCAGATTTTTATATGTTAATTTTGTAACCTGCCACTAAGCTGTATTCATTGTTTCTAAAAGCTTTTTGGTAAAGGCTTTAGAATTTTCTATATATAGTATCATATCATCTGTGATAACTTTTTTTTTTGCATTAAATGGAGGGTATTTAATTTTAAATTTGTTGTCCTTAAATAACACATGCCCAATGAAAATCAAAAGCTGGTAAAGCAGTTACACTTCCTACTTGAGTGAACAGTTACAACAATCAATTATTTTCTGTAATGACCATTATATTTTGAATTTATCATGAACTACTCTGAACTTACTATGAGATGCAGCCAAAGTCAGAAGACAAGACGTAGGAAGAATATTCCTTTTTTGGAGGAGAGCAAGCCCTCCAGAATCAGCATGGGAAATAAACATCCTGTTTGAAGAATTCTAGGTGGAAAGAAATTATTATTTTTTTTTTAAATTTTTTTTTATAGAGGCATGTTTTTATTTATTTATTTATTTATTTGTTTGTTTGTTTGTTTGTTTGTTTGTTTGTTTTGTTTGTTTATACATGCACTGGGTACAGTCAGAAGCGCGGGAGGGTGAGAGAATTCACCAGAGCCAGAGCGGGAGGCAGAGCAGGCAGAAGGACCGAAGTACACTGCTGAGGGGAGCAGCGGGCGGCAGGAGAGGTCTGCGCGCCATGTGGGACCCTCCTCCGGTGGCCGGGGAGCAGCTGGGGATCGAACTGGCGCCGCAGAGGCTGCGGGAAGCTTCGCAACCCAGCGCTCAACCGCTGCGCCACTGGGGAGGCCCAGAAAGAAATTAATGTAGTCAATTTCAACTCATGCTGAGCTGACTTAATTTTTTCATTGACTTGTTTGATGTCATTCTTCTACGTCAAGTGTGTTTAATTCTTCTTCTAGTTCATCCAAATCTTCCCCAGTGAAAAGATTTTCATCAACAGGAACAGCATCAATGACTCCATTTTCCTGTCCCTCCCCTTCGTTGTCCTCTTCCAAATCACTTCTTTCACCATTTTCAGCCCTACCACCAGAAGCTTCACTTAATTTGTTTTCATCCTTTTCTGAAGTATATGTGCTGAATCTTTCAAGACTGGCTACAGTAATACCTGTCTCATCTACAGCTCTTGGGATGTACAGGCTTAAATCTATGTCATTTACGTTCACTGAATCATCAGCCTCATCACCACCTGTTCCCTGGGTGTAACGGGTATCATTTGCTTCCTCATCATCATCATCAACCAGTTCAGGTCGAAATTCAAACACCTCACGACCACTGATCACTAGAGCTTTCCCTGCTTTGAAGTCTGCTTTCCTTCTTTCCATATCTTGCTCAAGTTTATCAATCTTTTCTTGTCTTTTCCTTTTTTTCCATGCAAGAAAAGATTCTAGGGTGAGTTTGGTTACATTTGGCCCTAGGGCAGAACGCTCTCTTTCAATTAGATCTTCTAATGAAATTTCATCTTCTTTCTCTTCTTTCTTTTTATCCTTTTTCAACACAAATCCAGGAGGAAGTGCATGCCGATACATGCAAATATCACCCCCTCCAGGGCATACCCAAAACCAGCCATATTTATTGTTTTCAATAGCTTCAAGAAAATGTTTGCACACTATTTGAGTTTTTGGTTTTTTCTTTTCCGCCTCACCGTGCTTCTTGTTCACTACTTCTTCCAGTTTTTTCTCATCCCAATTATCCATAGTATCTTTTTCAAGTTCTTCATCTCTTGCATCAATGTAAACACTTTGCTTTTCACACTTTCTCTCCAGAGTCAAGTCATGAGAAAACTTACACTTATCTCCTTTAATACACTGTCCCTGCTTGAAAAACGCACACACCACAGATTTGGGATCTGCACCTTTACTTATTTTTTGAGCAGCAACTACAGGTTTGAATAGCTTGTTTAACTCTTGTAATTCTTTCTTCTTATCATCTTTCTTCAATTTCTTTTCAGCTTCACTTTGTGCTACCTGACGAGGATTTTGTTGACCAAATTTAACTTGATGAGTAACAGCCTTGATAAACTTCTGTTGCTTTGCTCCTTTCTTATTCTTGAGGCCAAAGGTTTTGTCTTGGATAATCTTCTTTTTCTGCTCCGCCTTTTTGCTGCCCCCGGCCTGAGCCTGTTTCTTGGGGGGCATCGCGGAGACAGGTGGCACCGGCCAGGCTTAAGCGCAGCTGGACACCGTCAGGGGAAGCTGGCCCCTGGCAGGAGGTGCAGGAAGGCGCGGGCCGCGTCGCCGCCGCACCACGGGAAAGCCAGTTGCTCACTCGCCGCCGAAATGCGGCCTTTGCCACAGGTCGCTGTCTCATCTGTGGATAATTATAGTCACTTCTTTTCCAACCTGGACTGAAAACTGTGCTAAGTGAAAGAAGTCAGTCATAAAAGGATACATATTGATATTGATATAATTGATATGAAATGACCAGAATAGGCACTTCCACAGAAAAAGAAAATAGATTAGGGTTCACAGTGGATAGGGAGGTAGGGAAATTGGGACTGTTAGTCATGACAGGGGACCTTTGGTATGATAGAAATGTTTTTGCATTTAGGTGGTGGAGCTAGCTGCATGATGCAGTGAATATGCTAAAAACTACTGAATTGTATACACTTTGAATCAATGAACTTTATATGTATTAAATCTCAATGAGAAAAGAAAAATGTATACCGAGAAAAGCTATGTAGGGAAAAAGTGTGGCAGTGTTTCAGACAGTTAATTGATATTAGTTCTAATAAAATTATAATTCCATGTTTCTGAATATTTGTGGTGCTACTCAGCTTTTTATTATTTGCAATTTTCTGTGGTTTCTTCTCTTACTTTAAATGACTTGATCCCTATTTTGTAGTTACTTATTTTGAATTTTCTTCTCTAGAGGGCTCTTAAAGTTGAAACATCTCTCACAAAATCTGAGTGTACCCTAAGTGTTCTGGATCTATTGTCAAAGTGTGTGTGAAGGGATTGTGGGTGGGGCAGGGAAAGAAGGGTGTTACCATACCAACAAGCAACTGTTGTCAGACACCAATTGTGTGTTCTTCAATTCAGTGCAACTCTGACAGTTTTTACCTGGAGATTCCAAAGATTAAAGGACTCCCTGTACACCTCCCTATGAACCAAATGTCAGTCACAAGTCCAGATTGTCACCTGTGCTTCTGCCCATGTGGCTATAGATTAGAAAGTCTAACAACCTCCCTCCTTGGATTCATGGAATTTTCTAGAGTGGTTCACAGAACTCAGAGAAACATTTTACTTATCAGACTACAGGTTTATTATGAAAGGATATGACACAGGCACAGCCAGATGGGAGAGAAGCCTTGGGTGCTCCATTTGGAAAGAGGCTTTGAGCATATATGCTCACTCTAATCTTTCCAAATCTCCAGGTGTTCACCAACCTGGAAGATTCCCAAGCCCCATATTTTTGAGGTTTTATGGCGGCTTCACCATAAAGATTAAATAATTGCCTATTGGTGACTGAACTCAATCTCTAGTTTCTCTCCCCTATTTGGAGGTCAGGGGTGGGACACCTTATAGCTCTACAAGTTAGGAGTTCTGTCACCAAGCGCTTGGCTGTGCTTTCCACGGCAACTTGCTGTCATCTGATCCACAAACCTCTGCCTGTCCCACGGGACCTCAGTCCTCCTTTGAGATGACCCTCCCTCTATTTCCATTTCTTGCACTGCCACTACCTTCACTTTTGTTATTGTGTCTATGCAGACTTGACAATCACCTGAATGTTCTTTAGTTTCACAAACCACTATCTGGAATCTTCCTGAAAACTGATGCCAAGATTTTGCCAAAAGACATATTCTCTCCTTTCTTACATCTACCGAGAAACCTTCCAAGGCGCCATTCAACACAAGACCCCACCGGCCCTCCTTGTTTCCCAGAACCTCAAGATCCTTCCTGATCTTTTTATATTGTACGTTCTACCTTCTGTAGGGATCTTCCCTCTCTGAAGATGAGTTCTCTCCTCCATTCCTTGGGAAATTTTTCATCTGATTGTGCCCAGCTCAAGAGTTATCTCTGGAAAATTTCTCCAAACTTCCTTTGCAGGCTGAATGATCTCTCATTGTAATTATTGGTAAAGGTGCATGTGCTTTCTGTATTTATAAATTAAGCTAAACAATATCATATATATCCTAAAGAACTAGGTATCCAAGGCAGAGATAGTGATACATTTATTTATTTATTTATTTATTTTAATAGAGGCATGTTTTTATTTATTTGTTTGTTTTGTTTGTTTGTTTTTATACATGCACTGGGTACAATCAGAAGCGCAGGAGGGTGAGAGAATTCACCAGAGCCAGAGCGGGGAGCAGAGCAGGCAGAAGGACCGAAGTACACTGCTGAGGGGAGCAGCGGGCGGCAGGAGAGGTCTGCGCGCCATGTGGGACCCTCCTCCGGTGGCCGGGGTTGCAGCCGGGGATCAAACCGGCGCCGCAGAGGCCACGGTCAGCTTCGCAACCCAGCGCTCAACCGTTGCGCCACCGGGGAGGCCCTACATTTATTTATTTTTAAAGATTTATTTTTATTCATTTATGCATACAAGAGCTGGGGTGTAGGCAAGGAGTTCAGGGGGTTAGAGGATTCAACAGAGACACAGTGGGGAGCAGAACAGGCAGATCCACTGAAATACACTGCTGAGGGGAGCCGTGGGTGAGACAGGAAATGTCTGCTGCGCCATGTGGGTTAGTTCCCTGGCCGGTGATGGAACTCATGCCACAGTGGTTGTTGATGGCTTGACAGCACTGAGACTTTAACCCCCGTACCACCAGGGAGACCTGATACATTTATTTTTTAAATACTTTCCTCAGTTACTATATTTTCTGTGCACAGTATGCACTTATCCATTTGCCAGGCACTGATACATGGAGTAAATGCTTTCTGAATTTGATTCTCTATTTACTCCCCAAGAACATTTTTGATTCCTTGCTGAGTGGGCAAATACTCACATTTTAGGGAGTGGGGGAAGAGGCACATGGGGCACCACATGTGGTTTTAGTGATTCACCACCAGTGTTCTCAAGGAAGAGGGCTGGCTGGCCTGACTCTCCCTGTGTTTTTTACTAATAGGTAATTATTCATCTACATGTTCTTTTTTTTTTTTTTTTGAAAAGATTTATTTATTCATACAAGCACTGGGGTACAGGCCAGAGGCATGGGAGTATGAGAGAATTCACCAGAAACAAAGCAAGGAGCAGAGCAGGCAGAAAGACCGAAATACACTGCTGAGAGGGGCAGTGGGTGAGACAGGAGAGGTCTACCACACCATGTGGGAGTCTCCCTGGCCGGCCAGAATTGAACCTGTGCTGTGGAGGTTGCGGACAGCTTCACAGCGTGGTCCTCAACCTGCTGCGCCAACGGGGAGGCCCTCATCTACATGTTCTTATGTAGAGCTCTAACACTGATTTTAAAAAATAGTCATAGCAAGGGGGCAGTCTATCACCCTAAGACAGAAGTCACCAGCCACTTGGCAGCATATTACTTGTGTACTGGACGCTGTGGTGGGTGCTGGAGAAACAAAAATTGTTCTAAACCACAAATTTCTCATTTCCTATGTGAGAGAACAACAGTCCTCTACATCTTTGAACACTTTCTAGAATGTTTCCTCATTTCAGTTACCATATTATGGGTGCTTTGAGAAGGAATATAAAGATAAATGACTAGATTCTGTATCCCGGAAATTCAGAGTCCAGAAAGGGAGAAAGACGTATTGCCAGTGCAGAGTAATAAGTCAAAACTTGATGTATTTCAAAGATTTACAGGCAAACAAGAGAGAAGATTATTTCCCCACCCCACTCCCACACTGGGACAAAATAATTGCAGAAATATTTGTGCAAGAGGTGACAATACTCTGGGCTGTGAAAGGCATTTCAGGCAATGGGGTTGGGATACAAAGACCTAAAATGATATTGCTGGAGGGTGAGGTGACAGTGGTGGAGGAGAGTGAATAAGAAGGTGGGGAAGGCAGCAATGGTGAGACTGTGAAGGGCTTTGTGTGCCATGATCAGGAGTTATGCAGTTGTTGGGGCAGCTAAAAAAGACCACATGAGGGCCTCCCTGGTGGCGCAGCAGTTGAGTGCTGGGTTGCGAAGCTCCCCGCGGCCTCTGCAGCACTGGTTCGATCCCCAGCTGCTCCCAGGCCACCGGAGGAGGGTCCCACATTGTGAGCAGACCTCTCCTGCTGCCCGCTGCTCCCCTCAGCGGTGTGCTTCGGTCCTTCTGCCTGCTCTGCTCCCCGCTCTGGCTCTGGTGAATTCTCGCACCCTCCCGCGCTTCTGACTGTACCCAGTGCATGTATAAACAAACAAACAAATAAATAAACAAATAAATTAAAAAAAATAAAAATACATGCCTCTTAAAAAAAAAAAAAAAAGAGAGACCACATGCACAGTAGAAGCACTGTAGGAGGAAGACAGAATCCTGATGAAGGGGAGGCCATGCTATAGATGAAGAGTCCAGTTGTCAGGCTGTGACAAGAATTTGGATGAGAAATGAAGACCTAATGAAAAATCCATGGCATTAGAGATGAAATGGAGAGACTAGACGTGTGGAAGTTTCAGGAAAGAACTTGAGGATACCAGTGGCTGGTTGTATTTGCAAGACTAAGAGACACCGTAGAAAGAAGTCCAGAATTAGCTCAGGTGTCTGTCTCAGGAAAACTGGAGATATGGTGGTGATTCTGTAACAGGGTGGTCCCCAGGAAAGGGGAAGGTTCCAGGATTCCTGCCCCACCCAAAAGGAGAGTGGAGCTGAGCAGGAAGAGAAGAAGCTGCAGAGGAGACTGAGGAAGGAAGGAAGCAGGATGGAGAGCCAGAAGGAGACCTGCAGGAGGTGTCAGGGGGAAAGGATGTCCTGAGCTAATTCCATACAGGCTTTGTGGACTCCATCCCCTCTCCAAACCAAAGCCATCAAGACATTAGGAAAGACAAATCTCATAATCACCAAAGCTGCTGGGACCTGAGGGTGGAGTTAAGCAGTCAGATTTGGTATAAAAACCAGACACATGGGCCTTGGGGGGCTCTCGCTCTCGCCTCTTGGCTTCACGGCTCCTGGCTCGCGGCCAGCTCTCAGAGTGCCATTTGGGATTCCTGATCCGCGGATCGGGTATGACGCATTTAAAACTTTTGTCTCCCACTTTTCTCCCTGAGTTACACATTTCCTAATTTCCCTTTCCCCCTGTAAATAAACCTTTCAACCTTTTGTATGTGCCTGCAGTAGAGTATTAATAAGTCTTTTTAAGCACACGGATGAGGAGCCACAGTCAGGCAACCAGTTTTCTATCTGGGCTGCCCTGTAACAGAGGCACTTGCAGCCAAGAGACACGTGAAGAAACTGCATTTGTCTTTTGGTCGTGGACTGGGTGACACAGATGTGGGTGAGACTTGCGGGTAGGTGACAATGGCGGTTTTTGTCTTGATTTTAATTTTGCTCTTTCCCTCCCATACTTGTTTGGTTGTTTCTCATCCTTTTCTGTGGGTCCCCACTGGAAGGTGCTTTAGACTTGTGGCAGGCTTTGGGGCCTTGCTCTGGGCCAATCCTGTCTGGGTGGACTTTTACCCAGGAGTTAACGGGTAACTTTGGGTGCTTGATTTAGAAACTATATTCTTTGCCTTTCCTGTATTGCTTCCTAATTGTATTAAAGTTCCTTTTCATTAAAGTCTCATATGTTTTGTGTTGATGCGGCGGTTGGCAGAACCTATTTAGAGCAGGCAGGTTTGCGGGGTCTGGGGTGCCCCTCTCCCTGCCCTGTAACAATTCTACTGGCAAGAGAGAATATAGAAGGAAGAGGGGAAATGGGAGAAACAGGAGAGAAAAGGAAATCATTTAAATTGGAAGTAGTTAAAAGAAGGTTTAAATGGAGATTTTCAGAAGAAAGGAGACTGTACATGTCTGTAGCAGGAGGAAAAGGTCAAACTGAGTGTAAATAAGAAAGCTTCTGGAATTTAATTGTCAGAACTAAGGGAGAGATTAAAATCTCTTAAGCAAAGAAGACGGGAGAACCCAAAACAGAACACAGTAGGCCCCTCCTAGTGTGAACACATGGTGGTGAATGGTCCTGCTGGCCAGGTCACCAGGCATAGGCAACTTTGTATATGATCTTCTCCTTCTTTTTAAAAGATTTATTATTTATTTATGTATACAACAACTGGAGTACAGGCCAGAGCGCGGGGGCGTGAGAGGATTCATAGGTGGTGTTGATTCTTCCATCCTAGGAGGATGGTTTATTTGTTTTTCTGACTTTCCCTTTTAGCTCTATACCACAGTTTGATGTTCAGCAGAAAGAAACACACAGTGGGCACGCCACAGAATGGAGATGACACATGGTACTTTGTTTTTCTTTGTTTTAGTTTTTACCTCCCTGTCTGGTAGAATGGGCACATTAGAAGTAGCTACAATATAAAAATAATCTGGACATAAAAGCAAAATAGGTTATAAGTAATTATTAATTGTGCCATAGCCCCATCAAAAAAAAAAAAAAAGAAAAAAGAGGAGAGAGATTCATAAACCCACAATCCTCTATCCAGTCTTGTTGGTTATCTCTAGCTCGATTAAAGGGAATGATACTCATTTGTAAATGCATTTGGCAAACTTACCCTGCTATTGTTTCCATTATTTTGCAAATTACAGACATTGAGATGAAGGCTCTGTAATTTCCTAGCGTTCCCTTTATTCCTGCTTGGAAAACTGGTATTGCCCTGGCATACTTCCACTTTGCTGTTGTTTCATTTGAATACAGCAAATTCTTTATTATGATTAACAAAGACTTCTGCTCCATTCCTCTTTCAAAATCAGTCTGCTCATGGAGATGAGTTGATTTTGAGGCCTGCTGTCTTCTTGAATCTCTCTGCTTCGCTGATCTCAAAGATGTTCAAGACAACAGACACCCAAGCACTCTTAAATGACATGTTTTTTGTGTGTTCTCCCTTTTGAATTTGTTATATGTTTAGTAATTTAACCATCGTCTGGAACTTTTTTCTCTTTTTTCAATTGTCTGATTCTAAACGTCTCCTTCACTCATTACTTAAAAGCCTGAAAATATGCAAGCAGTTGGGCTTGGCAATCTTGCTATTTTTAAGCTTCTTTCTTTTTTAATATTTCATTTTTTCCTTTCCCTCATACATACATTTCTCAAGGTTTTACAATATTTTGTAAGTAGTCTTGATACGAGGCATTCTGGGGCATCTTGAATATATCGGTGTTTTTCTTTGAAACTATACATCCCTGATATATTCAACTATTATTGCATTGAAATCATTTTTCCCAAAATCAGGCTCTCTTCTCTTAAAGTTGTCTGGATATCCACCCAATAAGATGCCCAAGTAGCAGTCATTTAGAGTACTAATTAGATATTTGCCTTCTAGTATCAGTTCCATACAGAAGAACTCACATTGAGAGAGCTCTTCTTGACCATGAGGCTTGACAGGAAATGCTGGAGTCAAATTGGGTGCCTGACTGACTTGGGAGCCCATCTTTCCTGATACATTACCCATGTGCAAATGTCTTCTTTTACCCCTCTTCCCTCATCTCCTCTTATTTTTTTCTGCCCCCTCTCCTCCATGGCGTCAGCATCTTTGGTTATTCATGTTTGCTTTATTTAATTCAGTAGAACCAAATGTTAAGAGAAGAGGGTTGAAGAAAGGGCAGTGAGTTCCTTTCTTTGTATACAGTATCAGTGTTGTAGTGTTAGGGGGAAAAGGCAGTCCCAAAGCAAATTCCATACAGGCTTTGTGGACTCCACCCCCACCCCAGGTCAAAGCCAAAGACACTGGGAACTCCAAATCCCATCACCACCAAAGGGAAGGTGGCTGGGACCTGAGGGTGGGGTTAAGCAGCCAGGTGGATACAAAAGGCAGACACGTGGGCTTTGGGGGCTCTCTCCATTTTGGGGCCCTCGGCCAGCTCGCGGCGTCCGTCTAGCTCTGAGAGTGACTTTGGGGTTTCCAGGTCGTCGGATCGGGTAGGACGCATTAAAGACTTTATTTCCCTATTTTCTCCCTGAGTTGTACATTTTCCTTATTTCTTTTTCTCTTGTAAATAAACCTTTTATTAACCCTTTTGCGTGTGTCTGTAGTAGAGTATTCATAAGTCCCTTTAAAGCGCGCGGGTGAGGACCCACAGCCAGGAACCCGTTTAATATCGGGGTTGCTCTATAACAGTAGGAAGTGAGGAAAACCACAACAGTAACATCTCACATGTAAGAGGGCTTAGTATATATCAGGTATTGTTCCTTCTGCTCTATGTGTTTTATCTCAGTTAATCTCAATCATATGAGGGTAGTAATAGCACATACGTGGACTCTGACAACTCAGAGAAGCTGAGGGATATGCCTGAGTCATCAGCTGACTACTAAGTAGAAAAGGTTGTAGAATTTGAACCCAGGATGTCTGGCTGCAAAGCTGGAGCTACACTGTGTCTTCACAGAGGAAGCTCTCAAAGTGTTATTAGCATTTTATGGTGATTTTTAAGTATTTATTGTCTATGCAGTGAGCACTGCATGTTAGGCAATGATTGACTCTCTAATTTTCACAATAACTCATGGAATTATGGTTTCCATTTTATAATCAAGGAAACCCAATCTCAAAGACATTCTGTAATGAGTCCAAGATTTCTTAGCTAGCAAGCAGGAGAGACCCTGAACTCTAGCCCTAATCCCTGTTTTTGTCCTTCCTCAGGAGAACACATTAAATTTTCCCTTATCGTGCTGCAGATTCTAATGTAGTCACATTTATGATAATAATTTGGACATTGGTGGCTGGTGTTCCTACTTACTTAGGCACACAAAGGAAATCATCCTGTTCTGCTACACCTTGGTTGAGACACATGATCTCAGCCAGACTCTTGCTTTTATGCCCAGGAAGATTAAGGGCCAGGACCACAGAGAATAAGCTCAGGAGGATTTATTAGTGATATAAACAGCAACCTGCAACAGGGAGGGTGGCCTGAAAAGGGGTTGCATGCTTGCAAGTCTAGGTGTTGGGGTACTTACACTGCTTGCTAGGGAAGCTGGCTCTGCTAAGCTACTATGTTGTGTGGTTGTTCCTCTACCCACATCCTCTTCTTCCCCTTCTTGCTCAGGAAGGGGTGCAGACTGCCACAGACAGGTGGTCTTTGCTGAGCTGTTTTGCCAACCTAGTTTTGCTGAGCTGTTTTTCCACTTTTGCAATCTTTTTTTCTTGGTAACTTTCTGCTTGCCTGTACCTGAAGTCCCTTCATCTGCAACCTGCTCTCAATTTCTCTCTGGGTTCTTCTAGTGTGGCTAATAAACAAGTATTAAAAAGATTAATGAGAGAAAAAAAATCACAAAAGAAGTTTCATGGTGGCATGTATACCTCTTGTCTACAAGGGAGAGAACCAGCATGATGAATCACTTGCTCACAGACTTTAAACACCATCTAAAATAGCTTGGCTAAGACAAGAGAGGTTGGGAGACAAAGAGGAAGCACATTTAGGGTGTTTACTAAGGAAGGTAAAACAAACAAAAGGTATGCAGATTTAGTTCTGCATTTTCCTTGGGGAAAAAAATTAAGGAGATTAGGTCTTCTTGGGAGAGGCCCTTTCAGGGAGAAGTTTACAGGTAAATATCAAAAGCAACTTCTACCCATCTTTCAAAATCCTTTGCATGAAGTTAACTTCTTGCCAAAAAAAGACCTATTTTAAGATGGCAGATCGTTGTTCCCTTAGTGAGGAGCCTATCATGGCTGAGTCTTTCTTTTTTTTTGGTCTGTCCAGCATTCAAGCTCTTTACGGAATAGTCTTTTTTTTTCCTTTTGGGAGGATTCCTTGTCCTTAAACTGTGCAGCCTCGGTGGAGGGTGATCTTCGTCCACTAGAGAAATGGAGGGGCTAGAGCCTCTTGCATCTTGCAACTAGTGGCTGAGCATGCGAACTATGAGCATTGAATTATGAGTGAGTGTGGGGCAGTTCGTGATCCCAGTAGAAATTTTACCCACTTCCAGAACACCTCCTGCTATCAGTCCCAAGGCTTGGCCCTCACACTGCCCTTAACATCTGCAGTTTCCAAACTTCTAGCTGATTCTCTGAGCTCCTGGATTATAATTAATGTTCAATGTTAAGTAGCCAGAGTGCATTTCTGTTGCACACTATTAAGAAGTTAGACTGGGGCCTCCCTGATGGAGCAGGGGTTAAAGATAGCACTATCAAGCTACTGCCAGCACAAGTTTGATCCCTGTTCATCCAAGGAGCTACCCACATGGCGTAGCAGACCTCTCTTGCCTCCCCCGCTATTCCCCTCAGCAGTGTATTTCAGTCATTCTGCCTGTTCTACTCCCTAGTCTCTCTGGTGAATCCTCTCACCACCCAAACCTCTGGCTTACACCCTAGTTCTTGTATACATAAATAAATGAATTTAAAAAAAAAGTTAGGGCCTCCCCTGATGGCGCAGCAGTTGATCGCTGGGCTGCGAAACTTCCCGCAGCCTCTGCAGCGCTGGTTTGATCCCCAGCCACGGCGAGGGTCCCACATGGCGCGCAGACCTCTCCTGCTCCCCGCTGCTCCCCTCAGCAGTGTATCTCATCTGTCTGCCTGCTCTGCTTTCCACTCTGACTCTGGTGAATTCTCTCACCCTCCTGCACTTCTGACTGTCACCCAGTGCTTGTATAAATAAATAAATAAATCTTTAAAAAAAAAAAAGAGAAGAATTTAAAAAAAAAAAGGTAGACTGAATACAAATAAATTTACAATGTAAATATAGCAAAGAACATCTTTGTGGCTCTTTTGTCTCTGTCATCTCCCTCCCTCTTAACTGCTTTGTTCCCAAACCCTCAGGGGTCTGAGCTGCTTCACTGCACAGGCCTCCTCATGCTGTTAATTTTACTTACCCTGCTCTCTTTAGAGCCGAGAGGTCTGGATTTCTTGCTCCAACTTCCACTACAACCCAGATCGCGATGTGTTCTGTGCTTCCTTTAGTAAGGACCATTGTTCAGCACATCTTCATGGTTGTAAAGGGATACCATAAAACCATATATTTTAAATCACAGAATATTGAAACAGTCTTATAGAAGAATTATGTGTATAGACGAAAGAACAGCCTCTTTGGTCCACACTGAAAAACCAGTGTTATAAGCCAGTCCTTCCCCCAAGTGTCCTTCCTGCAAGAATACTCATAGCTAACGATGGTCTGAATGGGCAGCAGAAAGACTATTTCACTGGGCATAAGGAAAACTGGGATCTTCTCGCATCTCTGCCACCATCTCACTTTGCAGCTTGCCACTGAGCCCTTTTTGGTTTTCACTTCTGTGGTTTTGAAAAATAAGGGCATTACTTTAGATTTTCTTTAAGTTCCTTTTCAGTGCTATGGTTTGAGTGTTACCATTAGCATTGCATTTTAATAGAAGACTCTTCAAGATTTCAAACCCTTGAGTTGCAAACAAATAAATTATTACTATCCAGAAATCAAACTTTACTAACAGGCGAGAAGGAGAAATATTTTGGCTTGCTGGATTGGGGGTAGGAGAGAAAGGAAGGAGAAGCAAGGAGAGGTACTTCAAACACTACTGTTCAAGCTTTCTGTCAATTGTAACTCCACACTAATTCCTTCTCTCATTAGTATAACAATGCGAAGAGCCTATTGCCACAGAAACATGGTAGGGGAGGGGCCTCTTGGTGAGCTTCCAATTTGGTCCCAGCACAAGACAGAGAGACAGATGCTTTCCTGGTGCTTGTGTGGCATTATCGATCATTGCTCAAACGCAGCCACACCAACTCCCTTCGAGTCCTCTGGTTCAAAACACAGTAAGTGGATCCACATTTTTCTTCTTGAGTTAACAAAAATCCCTGCTTGCCATCCTATGCAAAGCAGGGCAGTTTTGTTTTGGTGTGGGTACATGTCTTTGTGTTTCTGTCCCTTTCCCAATGGAGATATATTTCTATTATTATTTTACTTACAACTCACACCAGTCAATGGCAGCTTTGGACTCCAGTGGTGGCAATAGTTACTATTTCTTCAATATTTACCCAACAGACACAGTGTTTGTAAAGGCTTAAAATATCCTTTATTTCCAACAATTACATGAGAGAAATATATTTTTATCTTCATTTCGATGAGGCAGCTGGGAAACGAGTGTCTGTAACTTTCCAACAGTCGCCCAGACAGTAAGAGCCAGAACTGAGGGATGAAGATGTGCTCATCTTTCTCAAAGTTCTTCCTGCTAAAAGGAATCTTGAAGGAGAAGGAGATTTTCCAGAGTGTGGGCAGACCACTTCAGGAACTGCAGGCAGACAAGCACCTGTTTATCTCTATTCATTTAGAATCAGGCTTGTCTAAAAGCAGGACGTAGAAGGCACGAGTGAGTGTTCACCACAATATTTGCAGTTCATAAGTTAGAAATTAGCAATCAGCCCCTTTTCACGTAGGACACTATAATAAACACTGGCACCGTCCCTGCAATCTGGTTATGCAAAGAAAACAGGAAATAAGCACATTTTCACTGCAGCTTCAGTCTGAGGAGGGCTGGTTGGCATCTGCCCATGTGCAGGCTACGTTTACTTGTCAATATCTTATTTACTATCCCAGTCACATGAGCTTAAGGAGAGGATGAGTCACAGTTAACTGACTGCTAAATTAGGAAAATGTAATCCATTTGTTTCCTTCAAATTAGATCCCCCCCCAAGCTTTTTAAAGCTTTTTTTTTCCCCCTCAGCAGTCATAGTCACAACCTAAACAGCATTTCCAATTTGTCCTAATCCAGCTCTCTATTGTAAATGAATAAATTATCATTTTGTAACATTCGCTTCCTATGTGAGGGCAAAATTTTCAGTATATTTATCTTCATCTACAAATGCCAAACAGCTATAAACCTTCTGCCTTCACTTAACTCATTTCTACCCTTGATAGTTATACTGGGGAGCCATCAATTTACACTGCATTATGTTGGATGGTTTATTTTTCCATAAAACAACAATGTAGTACTTAACCAACAAGAATCACAGATTAGCAGCTCTGTAAGGAATCTAGTGGGTCATTCAATGTGACTTCCCCATTTTATAGATTAAACTGCAAACATTAAGCAATTTGATGAACTCAGGTCTCTGAATGCCTAGCTCCCCACTATAGTCCCTTCCTCCCAGTACACACCAGCACACCTGAAATTCAGTGCTACATGGGAAACCCTGACTTGGAAATGTGAAACGTGTGACAGTCAAAGCAATCAATCAAACAAAATAGCAGGTCTCCACACTTGCACTGATCAGGCCGGTCATCCGTCGGGAAGAGCATTTAGGGTAAAGTCAGTCAGTGGCCTGGAACTTCTCTATAGAGGGCACTTTAACTTAATCTCCAACCCCACACCCATTAGCTGAATTTCCTTATACAATTTGCTGACTTGGATCAGAGCCTGATTTTTTGTTTCACCCAAATTTAGCAATGAGGTCAGAGAGACCCGGATGCATTCAAGCCTAGACATGGGGCTGCCTGTTTTGATCTTTATTTTCAGGAAGTGCTGCCATTCTTTGGAAATTAAACAACAAAATAAGCAGGGCTGTTCTTCCTGTTGCTGTGCACAGAGGAGGCGCTTGTCAGCTGCGCGGGGCTGCCTGGTGGTTTTGAGGGGCAGGAGGAAGACTCCACTATAAGCTCAGCCCTCCCTGAGATCACTATTATCTGCATCACCTGCATTTATGCTGGGCATTTTTAGGGTCTTTACAGAGTTACCTTAGTTAACATGTAACAGGGTGGTCCCTAGGAAAGGGGGAGATTCCTGGTTTCCTGACCCACCCAAAGGAAGGTGGAGCTGAGCAGGGAGAGAAAAAGCTGCAGAGGAGACTTAGGGAAAAAGGAAGCAGAATGGAGAACCAGAAGGAGACCTGGAGGAGGTACATGGAGCTGAGAGACTCGTGAAGAAACTACACTTGCCTTTTGGTTGTGGACTGGGTGACACAGATGTGGGTGACAGACCCGTGGGGAGGTGACAATGGCAGTTTCTGTCTTGATTTTGATTTTGCTCTTTTCCTTCCAGACTTGTCTGGTTGTTTTTGATCCTTTTCTGTGGGTCCCCACTGGAAGGTGCTTTAGACTTGTGGCAGGCTTTGGGGCCTTGCTCTGGGCCAATCTTGCTTGGGTGGACTTTTACCAATGAGGGAATGAGTAACTTTGGGTGCTTGATTTAAAAACTATATTCTTTGCTTTTCCTGTATTGTTTCCTAATTGTATTGAAGTTCCTTTTCATTAAAGTGTCATATGTTTTGTGTTGATGTGGTAGATGGCAAAACCTATTTAGAGCAGGCAGGTTTGTGGGGTCTGGGGTGACCCTCTCCCTGCCCTGTAATAAACATTCACATGAAATAGTTTCATTAATGAGAAGGCTATTTTAGACAGGTTAAGAAACTTGGCCCAGACCACACAGCTAAAAAGAAACTCCAGCTTCAAAGCAGGAATTAGACATTAGTGGTTGAAATTGCTTTTATGTGTAGTCAGTTCACCCAGGATTTTTAGCATTTTGAAAGAGCTTCTACATGTCATATAGGTCCATGTTCTGGTTCAACTGCTCCTGCTTTCTAGTATGGGTGTGAAAGTTGACTTTTCTGTCTTAATGTCATTTTCTATCTGGTAATATTATAATAACAGGGTTGTTGTAAGAGTGAAATTAAAAATTGTATCATCTCTGCCAATACCTAAAGCAGTGATGAAGGCTCAGCCAATTTCAGTTTTCTTCCTTCCTTCAGGGAGCTGCCTAGACTAACATATAGTAACAATTTTTAATTTTTAATGATGATTTTTAGAACATTGGGTATCAGGGCCTCCCCGGTGATGCTGGTGATTGAGGGCCATGCTGTGAAGCTGTCCACAGCCTCTGCAGCACCGGTTCGTTCCTGGCCGGCTGGTGAGGGTCCTATATGGCGTGGCGGACCTCTCCTGTCGCACCCACTGCTCCCCTCAGCAGTGTGTTTTGTCAGTTTGCCTGTTCTGTTCCCCGCTCTGTCTCTGGTAAATCCTCTCACCCTCCCACGCATCTAGCCTGTGCCCCAGTTCTTGTGTAAAATAAATAAATAAATCTTTTAAAAAATAAAAAAATAAAAACATTGGGTATCAGTCCTTATGGAAGACATTTTTATTTCATTTTTTTAAAGATTTATTTATTTATGCATACAAGAACTGGGGTACAGGCTGGAGGTTTGAGGGGTGAGAGGATTCACCAGAGATAGAGTGGGGGACAGAACAGGCAGACTGACTGAAATACACTGCCGAGGGGAGCAGCGAGCAAGACAGGAGAGGTCTGCTGCGCCATGTGGGTAGCTCTCTGTCCAGGAATCGAACTCATGCTGTGGATTGCCTCAGGTTTCATCTTAACCCCTTGAGCCACCAGGGAGGCCCTGAAAGACATTTTTAAAAAGCACCAGTGTAGGCCCCCTTTTTGCCATTTTAAGAAAGTAAGGATTTTCATAATAAGGAACTCAAGTACAGGAGTTGAATTGCTCAAGAGCCTGACTGGGTTCAAATCTCAACTGGCCACCATTCCCTGTGACCTCCACTCCCTGTAGCCCTGTTTCTCTCATTGAAAAGTAGAGTATGATAATAAAGAAAATCAAACAATCCAATAATAAATAGACAAAGGACTTGAATAGGTATTTCTCCAAGAAGAATATACAAATGCCCAAAGAAGCACATGAAAAGATGTTCAGGGTAGTCATCTGCCAGGGGAAATGAGTATTGTTGGCCAGCACATGGAGCAATTGAGCCCTTTGTACATTGCTGGTGGGCATATAGGATGGCTCAGCCTCTTTGGAAAAGTTTTGTGGTTTCTCAAAAGGTTAAACATAGAATTACCATATGACGCCGTAATTCTACTCTTAGATAAATATTCCCAAGAATTAAAGGAAGGTGTTCAAATAAAAATGTGTACCCGAATGTTTAAAGCAACATGATTAACAACAGTCAAAAAGTAGAAACAATCCAAATGTCCATTACTTGGTAAGTGGAGAATTAAAATGTGGCATCTCTGTTCAATAGAATATTAATCAGCCATAAAATGCAGTGAAGTACTGACAAAGGCTACAAAATGGAGGAATCTTGAAATTATTATGTTACGTATGAAAGAAGGCAAACGCAAAGACCACATATTACATGATTCAATTGCATGAACTATCCAGAATAAGCAAATCAGTACAGAAGGAAAACTGATTAGTGATTTCTAGGGGATGGTTGGAAGGGTGAGGGAATGAACAGTGCCCGCTCAAAGGGTACAGGGTTCCTTTGAGGTTAATAAAAATGTTCTGAAAGTAGATAGTGGTGATTGTTGTACAACATTGTTGTGAATGTACTTAGCACCACTGAATTATATTAAGTGGATAAAAAAAGCATATCATGGTAATATAGGATTAAGTCTTAAATTACATTATAAGCACAAAATAATGTTTGTCACTGATGGTATTAGCAAGAATAAAAGATGGAGAAGATAGAATAGGGGTCAGAGAAATCAGGTTTGAAAAGGTATATTAGGCATCAAGGCCTAAGTGGTGAAGACAAAAGATGAACACAGGACTTGTGTAGAAGGACATGGAAGAGGTAGAGTGGATTTCAAAGGTATATACATGTGTATGTTAAAAAAGAGAGGGAGTTATGGTGACCTTTTCACAAAATCCTAAGCAATTTACAGTTTACCTAAAGGCAGTCTAAAGTGAATGCTTATTAACTTCCATGCACTGGCGACTACACAGCTTTGCAAGCTCTAATTTGTGAAGTAATCAAATTTTGGAGAGAGTTCATAATAAAGGGTCTTATTTATTTATTTATTTTTAAAGATTTATTTATGCATACAAGACCTGCGGTACAGTCCAGAGATGTGGGGGGGGGGGGTGGAGGATTCAGAGACAGTGGGGAACAGAACAGCTAGATTGACTAAAATACACTGCTAAGGGGTGCAGCAGCTGAGTCAGGAGAGGTATGCTGTGCCATGTGGGTAGCTCCCTGGCCCGCCAGGATCGAACTGGGTCTGCAGTGGCTGCGGATAGCTTCATAGGTTGCGTCTTAACCCTAAAGGGCCTTATTTTTTAACCTTTCCTTTTTAACAATTAAAAAGGAGTAGTGAGGGGACAGAAGATAAAACAAATCAAAAGAAGATAGCTATAAAAAGACCTAGAAAAAGTAATAAATATCAAAGACAGGCCTAGAAGATGCAATATATTCATACTAGGAAATGCTTAATAAGAAAATCAAAACAAAGGAACAGAACAAATGTTAAATCATGTAATTTAATGAAAATTACCTGAAAAAAAAAAATAGAAGCAACTTGGTGATGATGGACACCTGTGTTAGGCAGTATAGCAGATTTTAGGAGATGAAGCTATAGTATTTGACCCCATCCCATTAAGCAGCAGCTCCATTCTAGAATGTTCTTGATAAGCACCTTCCAAGGTTTGACTCCAATGGAAAAGAATAACAAGCCCATGGCCAGAATTGCAACCCAAAGCAACTCCATGGATTCTTAATGAAAAGATGCCCACCTTCCACTTTGACATCACTTTTACTTTCCCTCACCCACCAATATCCTGGCCATGTTAGACTAGGTGTGAATTGCATACATCAGACATGGGAAAAAACTTTAATTCTTAGTGTCAAAATTTAGAAGGTCAAAGGAAAAGGAATATGATAGCCATTACAGATCCCAGAGGACTTACTTTTATCTTTTTTTCTATTTATTTATTTTTTTAATATATTTTTTACATCACTTTTCATTTTTGTACAATGTATGCATTTTCACCTTTGTTATAGTCCCCGTAAAATTCCCACCACCCATTCACCGGTGAACTATCACCATGGTCCCTTGTGCTCTTCCCACCCTTGTTTTGATCCTACTCCCTTCTCCCCCCCGTAGCATGTCCCTGGTTTATAGTTGGCTATTGATTTTGATTTTAACTTTATTATAATTAGTTTTTTTTATTCCTTGCTCTGTGGTACCCAGAAGCTTCTTTCTGGTGAAGGCTCCCTTGGAGTGGGGAAATAAAATGTTCTTTTTCATCACACTGAGGTTAAAGAGGCCTGGATGGGTGCTCCAGGATCTGGGAAAGTATGGCATTAACTGTGTTTGCAAGCAGTTCTCCTGCCTTGCAGTGCAGTGGGTCAGGTTATCTGTGGGTGAATGTTGCCACTTTCCTCCCTCATAGTCACTTACCTCATCCATAGAATTTTGCTCTTCCCTTTCCACCTACTAAGTAAAAATCCTGTTGGATTCCTGAGCAGCTTATAAGGCAAAATTGCGAGAAGGGAAGAGTTTTAGTCAGAGAAATGAAAGCGTTGGTGGAAAGGAATTGGCCTGTGGCAAATTACTTAGTGTTGAAATGATCTACATAATGAAGAAAAGGGGAGAAAAGGTGGGTGAGTAGGGTAAGAGAAATACCTAATGGGCTGTGCTGGAGAGGGAAATTTGCATATGAGACCTGAGGGTGGGGGTGGGATGGGAAGAAGGGACCTCTAAATTGGAACTGAAGGAGATTTAAATTCTCTTAAGCTGTTATTTGGCATCTGGGCTGATTCTCTTTGATTATAGAAATGAGACCACAGGAGATCAGCTTATATTTGGGTTCCACAAATATAGACAGAGATGAATACCCTCTGTTATAAATTGTCTTTTTGTTCCAAGAAAGAAACCCAAATGTTGCAAAGATAACAGACTAAAATATAGATTGATGAGAAGCCAACAGTGAGAAGCTATACTTTCACATGAGACACTGGAAACTGTTGTGTACTATTTAGACTGAGATGCTTAAAGGGTTTGTCTGTCTTCCTGGTAGCACCTTCTTTCCTGTAGTTTGATCACTTGGAGCTGTGGCTCTGCAGCTCTGCAAATCATGTCTCTTGCAGGGAAAACCCCCCTTGTCCACCAATCAGAGTTGGAATGTATCCGCAGGAAATATCCTGGGAAGTTGTAAAGTTTAAAGCAATCCTTCAAAGATCTTAAAGCCAATGGAGTCTGGACAATTACATTTCAGTGCTAGGTAGTTTCTTCTTGCCTTCCCAATAAACTTTCAAAGAAATTTAAATTTTTGTTAAACACTAGGTGAAAGTTTCATTTAATCCGCTCACTATGACCAAGTTACAAAAGCTCTCTGGTTATTTTGAAGTATCTGGTTTTTTGTTTGTTAGTTTTCAAAAATAGATGTTTTCTAATCTAAGAAAATAACCCTCTAATTACTGCTTTCAGTCTTTCAAAATGAGACAATGAGTTCATGTTGTTACAGGGCAGGGAGGGGGCAGCCCAGACCAAGCAAACCTGCCTGCTCTAAATAGGTTCTGCCATCCGCTGCATCAACACAAAACAAATGAGACTTTTTGGGGAAGGAACTTTAATACAATTAGGAAATAATACAAGAAAGTCAAAGAATATAGTTTCTAAATCAAGCACCCGAAGTTACCCATCCCCTCGTGGGTAAAAGTCCATCCAAATGGGATTGGCCCAGAGCAAGGCCTCAAAGCCTGCCACAAGTCTAAAGCATCTTCCAGAGGGGACCCACAGAAAAGGATCAGAAACCACCAGACAAGTCTGGAAGGAAAAGAGCAAAATCAAAATCAAGACAAAAACCGCCACTGTCACCTCCCCACGGGTCTCTCACCCACATCTGTGTCAACCAGTCCACCACCAAAAGTCAAGCGCAGTTTCTTCATGTGTCTCTCGGCTCTGTGTGCCTCCTCCAGGTCTCCTTCTGGCTCTCCATCCTGCTTCCTTCCTTCCTCAGTCTCCTCTGCAGCTTCTTCTCTCCCTTCTCAGCTCTACCCTCCCTTGGGTGGGGCAGGAAACCTGGAACCTCCCCCTTTCCTGGGGACCACCCTGTTACAATGTGAGTAACTATTCTGTCTAAATCATTACTTCTTCAAAAATTGTTTGTAGCTCTTTTCTCATCTATCAGAGATGGCTAACCTTTAGTACCAAGGTTAGTGAGAGGGAACCACAAACAGTCCCATAACATGATTGCTTACTGTTACAGAACATGAAGTGGGAGGAGCATGGCAGGACATTACATTCAGTGTCATTCCCTACCCCACCCCCCACTTACATGGACTACAACTCCCAGCAGGCCATTAACCAGACTTCCTTAATGGGACAGCTAGGAAGGAAGAAGGAGGGAAGTGCACACACACACACACACACACATTGGAGGGGGAGAAAGGAAGAGGGAGAGATACATGGAGAGGGGAGAGACAGAGGAGTCCTAGTCCTTGGTCCTGGTCCTGATCCTTAATATTTTGGCAGAGATAGTGGCAGCCATTATCTTGACCTTGTGGTGGATTCTAAGGCACATTTAGAATTTTGGGTCTCTCCTTCTGTCCCAGATCTCCGAGAGCTTCCTAACCCCTTTCTCATGGCTCCTCACCAAAAGGTGCTTTCTGGCCTCAGCTATCACCCTTTGAGCCAAGCCTGTCTGGCTGGATAATTTGCAGAGTTTTATCAGGAGTCTGTTATTTGGAATGCTTTCTTCTCTCGCTCTCCCCACCAATTAAAGATATTTGAGCACACTAAGACTTGACTTCCTTTGCCTTTGTTTGTGCAGATGGTAAGACCCTTTTATAATGGTCAAAATGGGTATTTCCCCTTCATCATTTGGGGATCCTAGATATCCCTCAGATTTTTTGCAGTTTCAATTTGGTTCACGACCAGGAGAGCTTTTCCTGGTATATTATAAAACTTATTAGAATTGCCCAAGTTTAACTGAAAATGGATTACATATGTGGTAACATTTCTTAAACTTTAGTTAAAAAATCAGTTGGGGACATTAAATCAACTTTCCAATCACTCCTCCCTCAGTGCATTCTGAGGAACAAGATCAACCAAACAAAACCAAGCCACCCCTCAAAATTGTGCTATGAGTTCTATTATGTTTGAAAACTTCCAAGTCAGAATTATTTAAAATTATTTACCCCAACACAAATCAATGTAGAGAGAGGGAAAGAAGAAAAACTTACCAGTTCAGATCATTTTTTCCTACTAACTGCTTGATTTTGCTGACCTGACAAATTAAAAGCACAGTATTTCCTCACAGCACGTTGGAGATTCTTGTAATGATGTTTTGAAAGAGGAAAAAAATTCCTGTTTGCTTCCACACACAGGTTTCTTGGACTTTGGCTCCCTGAGAATCAGCCTGGGTTGGGGTTTGGAAACTCTCCAAGTGACAGAAAATTGGCAGGTTCCTCATCATCGATTCCTCTTGTTTCTTGGGGAGGAAATGAGTTCTGCTCTGGACTTCACCAAGTTCTTTTGCTTGGTGCCTCAGCCAGCTACTCAAAGTTCAAGGAACTTGACAGACAGAGGCTTTTTGTGTGGCAAGAGATGTGGGTGGACCAGATCGTCTCATGTCGACACCTTCTTTCTCCTTCCAAGGAAGACTTGTTTCTTCCTGTGCTCATGTTGGCTGTGTCTGTGTGAGAAGACCTTTGCCTGCCCAGGGTGGTATCAGCCCTGCGTTGGATTCAGCCCTGGATCCCTCTGGTATCCCAATCCATACAACCTTAGAGAACCTCATGGGAATAGTGACAGAGTGTGTGTGCATATGTGTGTTTTACTCAAACAGTTAAGGGGGAAAAAAGACAGAAGGCTTAGACAGATTTCCAGGAAACAGGCTGTGTTAGTCTAGACTAGTAAACCCCAGCCAATTTAATTTCTGAATTCGTGATTATTATTTCTGCATTTGTTTTGTATTTAAACTCCCAAAGGAAGAGTTAAGAAATGAGAAAAACTATGTATATGCATTAAACTTTTAAATGACCAACCAGTTCAACCTCTATATTGGCATCAAGTGAGTTAAAATCAAGAATTAGAGATTAGATATTATATTTTATCTATGAAAAAACCTTTGTATAAGACTTTTAAAAAACAGCAAGCAACACATGTCATTGTTGAAGTTTTATAAAAAAACAAGCAAAAAGAAGAAAATTAAAATCATGTAAAACCTTAACAACTACATATAATACTGTTTTGTTAGGTAGCAATCAGCTTTGAGTTAGGGATAAAAGAACTCGAATTATGGGTTTAAAAGCATGATTCAGAGCAAGTTCCCTTTCTAATTACTGATTTATTTTTTGTAAAGTGAGATGCTTATTGCATAGGGATGTTTAGAGGATTGTGGTAAAGTTTTGGGTACAAAAATAATGACTGATAGGTATTACCTGTTTTTATCTCCTGAACTATTGATTATATTTTATTATTAATTTTGTATCACCTATAGTTTCAGAAAAAAAGCTCATTTAATTTGTCTCAAGCTTATTTCTGTCCTATGTTGCTATGATATAAATTTATGGCCCACTCTTTTAATTTGTTGTTTCTATTGTTTAGACTTTCTGGAGACATATATAGAGTCATATTTTATAGTGATCAAGCCTGGTATCATCACAGTCAAGTCCAAGATCAACTCGATTTTCCTCCCTGTATGTAATTTATTTCTTCTTAGTAGATACCTAGAGATTTTTTTCAAGTTCTATAGTGCACTTAAGATAAACGTAGGTGTTTTTATTCTAATTTCATTAACCATAGAATATAGTTTCTTTTCTTCTTCTGCATATTCAGTGATATCTTAAAAATTCATATGATTCTCTTGTACTATATCTTTGACTATGTTTTCTATTTTGAAGTTCTTCAGATTAGATGTATCAATTTTTCTTATATTGGGTGATATTTATGTACAATATATATTATCTTCTATGTAACTGTTTTTTTCCTTTGCATTCACTGGGTCAGCACTTTAATTTTCAACAGTTTTTATTCTGTTTTAATTTTATTGACTTTATAATACTGGTGCTTTGTCCTTTAATTTGTTTTCTTCACTCATACATTGTCTTTAATTTTGTTATTTTTAATTGTTTTGTTTATTATTGAGGTAACATTGATTTAAAACACTGTATATAGTTTAGGTTTTCTTCAGATGTGTATTACCACAATGTGCCCACCACCAAAGCATCCTTTATGCCCCACCTTAGTTCACTGGGCCCCTGCCACATTTGCTCTTTCCTCTCTCCTCTCCTTTTTCTGGTAGCTTCAGTTATTCAGTCAGATTTCTAAGCTGATAGCAAATAAAGAACTAGAAAAGAAAGAAATCAAGAAAAACAATACAATTTATGATCATATCAAGAAGAACTGATTAGCTAAGAATAAACTTAACAAAAGAGAAGAAAGACCTATGCAATGAAAACTACAAGGCATTGTTAAAAGAAATAGAGGGAGATCCAAAGAAATGGAAAAATATTCGCTGTTCATGGATTGGAGGAATTAGCATTGTTAAAATGTTCCTCTCTCCGTGACCAAGAGCACTCTTATTCCAAGTCACAGCACTTGCCATCTTGTGCACCCAGCTTTTTACAGGAGTTCCCACATGGCTCTCAGGCTGTTCTGGGTCCTCTCCAACTTTGGGGTGGGCCTTGTCTGTACACTCTGGTGGCTTCTTTTGCTGTTCCAGAACTACATTGAGTAACACCTGTGTTTGAATCCGTTTTAGCTTCCACTGGCCTCACAAAAGGAGCATACGTTTTCCATGTTTGTCTTTCTCTGTTGCCAAGGCCACGGAACAGCACTGCTTTGTGCCCTTTGTTCCTTAAAAACATAGTTTCTTTTCTTTTCTTTTTTTTTTGGATGAGTCTTGCTCTTCTCCACAGCCCTGTTCCTAACACTTTGGCACAAAGCCCAGAGGGGCTGAACAGGAAAGACACCCAACTGTTCCTCCCCAGGCTTGAGAGTCTTTTTTTCTGCCCTCACCCTTAGGCCTCAGACTGAGCCTGTACCTACTGGATCTCTGTATACTCACTCTACTCCCTCAGGGGATGGTTGCCTTGATCTTCCTTCCCTACTCAGAGTGGCCTTTATTTGCCTAACAGTTGAAGGGAGTTCGTCTTTCTAGACAGGTTCCAACACCAGCTGGTGCAAGTCAAATGCCCCCATGAAACTCTCTGAGTTTTTATGCACAACTATGAAAGCAGTAGAACCACACTGGTTCTCTGGCCAAGTGCAGACAGATCTGGTTCTGACCAGTTTAGCTTCTGTCCAGTCACACCACTACAATAAATTACCATATACTGGGTGACTTATTAACAACAGAAATTGGTACCTCACAGTTCAGGAGGCTGGAAATCCAACACCAGAGTGCAACTCTGTAAGTGTAATTCCTGTAAGTTCTGCTGAGGACTGTCTTCTAGTGGTAGATTATTGACTTCTTTTTGCATCTTCACATGAAAGAAAAAGAGCCAACTCTCTGTTCTCTACTCATAAGGGCACTAATTCCACTCATGAGGGCTTCACTCTCATCATCTAAATAGCTCCCAAATTCCCACCTCCTAATAGTGTTATGTTAAGGTTTTAATATATGAATTTGGGGGAGGAAATACAAACGTTCAATCCACATCAACATCACTCTGAAACCCTGGTACGTTTTAATGAGGAAAAGATGTGGAGGGATAGCCGGTGGCACTTCTGAGAACAGAAACCAGAACACCAGATTCCCAACCCAGTAATGGAGTGGACTCTGGTTTATTGATAAGATAAATCTACTATAGACTGTGTCTGCTACATGTCAAGGGAAAGGAGATATCTGTAAACTTTGTTTCTGGAAATGGAAGGGATACCTTAATAATCTGCTCATAAAACCCTATTATCTCCTATATTCCTGAAATCCCTGACCTCTTTCTTAAATTCCAAATCCCTACCATTTACCACAGATCCTTATTCTTATGAGTCATTTGGACCTCCTCTTTTGGCAAATTGCCCTAGGCTTACTTTGCTCAGCAATCCACTGCTTAAGCCCTCTCATGAGACTTCCCTCCATCATCACTCACCATTTGGCACTCTGTGGGGTGAGCTGTCTGTGTTCCCATTTAGCACTGCAAGACTAGAAAGAACAGGGGACAATTTATAGTACGGTGACCCTCATGATAACCTTATATCTGAACTCCATTCTGTTATGGATCCTCCTTTTCTAGAAGTAGTTTTTTTTAAGCTGGTGTTGCTTATGGTAGTTAACAAAAGCACATTCATTTTATTTTTTTAATTTTTTTAAAGATCTATCTATCTATCTATCTATCTATCTATCTATCTATCTATCTATTTATTTATACAAGCACTAGATACAGTCAGAAGCGCGGGAGGGTGAGAGAATTCACCAGAGCCAGATTGGGGAGCAGAGCAGGCAGAAGGACCGAAGTACACTGCTGAGGGGAGCAGCGGGTGGCAGGAGAGGTCTGTGCGCCATGTGGGACCCTCCTCTGGTGACTGGGGAGCAGCCGGGGATTGAACCGGCGCTGCAGAGGCTGTGGGCAGCTTTGCAACCCAGCACTCAACTGCTGTGCCACCGGGGAAGCCCAGCACATTCATTTTAAATTAAACTTTGTAGATATGGGGGCACCCCAGCCTAAAATGAAACATGACGAGCAAGGTGATCCAGTCATACCTGTCCAAGGTGGGCGGCAGTAAGATGGTAAAAAAAAAAAAAAAATCATGCAACTTTTTGATGCATATACTGCCACTTATCCATTCCCATCCATAGCAGACATCACTCATCTGTCATAATATTTGTTCTTGTCGAGCACAAATTTGGCCTCAGCATCTTTCTCATCTTAGGACTATAGTGACAACATGCCATGAAATTTGGCATGTGAAATAAATCTTATTTTCTAGTCCTGAAATAGAAAGGAGATGGGTTTAATTATCCAGAGTGAAGGAAGTAAGTGAATGGTTGCTCAGAATAAGAAGGAAGAAGAGGAAGAACAGCAAATGAAAGAAAAGAGAACAGAGTTGGACTCTAAGAGGGAGAGAGGATACAAATAAGGAGTAAGAATTCATTTCTGGAGGAAGACATATTTAGAATTCCCGTGAACAGAGTTGCTAAGATAACATGACCTGAAGCCAAAGTCGTTTGATTTTGGTCCTAGTCAAGGAAAAAACTCTTTTCTGAGGACCCAAGAGGCTTAAAAGAGAGGTTAGGTCTGCCGCAAGAAGTGGGTCCAGCAAAGAGGGGAACAGGGGAGCAGAGGGAGCTGTTCAGCTGGAGGTCAGCACATTGAGACACATCCGCATGGGCCTTAAAGGGAGAAACTGTAAGAATGCAGAGTGGATTTTAAGTGCTTACTGAGAAATGTGTCCTTTTATTGAGATTTCACTCATTTACCCATAAAACAAAATTTCTTCACACATCTCTATCCATGTGCTTATTATGTGCTTGGATGGGATTGGCCATGAATCCAGAGGAGCAGTTTTCAAGAATAAAAAAGCATTCCCTTAAATTTGTAGATGGTGACTACCAAACCAATGTCTCATATAGAAAAGTTATGAGTTCTTGCTCACTGGGGTTTCCCTCTGGGTTGCCCAATTTTGTCACAGTTACAGAGCTTGAGATCTTCATTCTTTCCACATTTGGCAGGGGGGGCCACCTTCCATCGCCTTCACCTGTGAATGTTCCAGAACAAGAAGAAACTGTGACTCCAGGCTTGCCCACCTCCTTCCAGTTTAAGCTTTGGTTGTGCAATATTTTGGCACACATGACAGCGTAATTTAGGCCAAGAAAATCTGTCTGCTGGGGTTAGGCCCATATCCAGGGAGCTTTTACATCGCCCACTACTGCCATTTAGATGATAGATTGGTAGGGGAGGATATGGTGTGAAGCCTTATATTTATTGCAGTTAATTAACTGAACACTCTGGGAGTGTTCTTACATGAAAGGTAAATCTGCCTTTGGCCGGCCAGCGCATGGCTAATTTGCTCTGTCTCGTTGATTCAACTCTCATGACGTCTCCCACTCAGCTTCCTTCCTCCTTATTCTGTCTACACCATATTAAGCTTTTGTGGCCTCTTACCTGATCCCTTACAAATTCTCCAAAAGATCTCTGCCTCTCTCTCCTCTTTAATAGGAGGCTATTTTATATATTTCTGCCAAGTAATTATTGTAGCACAATTTTGATCCTTTCATTTTCTGGCTCAAAGGAGAACCTTTGCCCAGCATTCCAAACCCATCAGCATGAGCGCCACACTGGCCTTTACAGACTCTTTTTAAATTAAACTAAAGTACTTGCTCTTCCTCATAAATGATACACATATTCCGATTTCCTCGCCTTCTGTTATTCCCTTCCTTAGAAATGTCCTCCTCCCAACTTCGCCTGCTTAATTTTTACTTGTTTCTTTTTAGACCACTGTTTCTCACTCTTGGTTACATAGAGGGTCTCCTGAGCAGATAAAATTCTCAATGTCCAAGCCACACCCAGACCAATTTATTCAGAACCTACAGAGGCTAGATCTGGGCATCAGAATTTTCTTTTTTTGAGACTTTTTTTCTTGTGCATAATATAAAATTTGCCATTTAAGTCATTTTAAGTTTTGAGGTCATTAAGTCATTCATTTAAGTCCATCTACATATTATGCACCCACCATCATCATTTCTCTTCAGAACTTTCTCATCATCCCAAACAGAAACTTTGTACCTGTTAAGAAATCACCCCCTCCCCACTTTCTTCCCTCGTCCCTGGATCCAATATTCTATTTTCTGTCTCTAGAATTTTAACTATTCTAGGTATCTTATAAAAGTGGAATCATGATAATATCTGTCCTTCTATGCCTCCCTTCTTTCATTTAGCATAATATCTTCAAGGTTCAGTCATGTTGTCATATGTGCAAGAATTCCTTCCTTTTTAACACTGAATATATTCCATTGTTGTATACACCATGTTTTGCTTGTCCATTTAACTGCTGATACACACTTGTGTGTATTGTGAACAATGCTGTTGTGAACATTGATACGCCAATGTTCTTTTGTGTACTCAGAAGCGGAATTTATGGATCATCTGGTATTTCTTTATGTAACTTTTTGAGGGACTACAACAGTATGTAGGTGACTCTAAGTAGCCAAGTTATTCCCACTGCCAGAGAGCCTTGCCTGATTCCTCCAAATAAATGGAACCTCTTCTGATTTCAGCCAGTATTTTAATGAAATTTTCTTATGACTCCTATTAATTTCTGTGTTATTTGTATTGTTATACATAGTACTTGTGTTAGGTGTTGAGTATACAATGACAAGCACAACCAAAGAAAACTGCTTTTATGAAGCTTGCAATTTAGAGGAAGAGGCAGATATTAATTACACGATCAGATAAACGCATAGTTACAAACTGAATTATCTGCTATGAGAAGAAGAAACATGGTTCTATTGAGAACAAATTAACAAAGAAACTGACCTGGACTGAAGATGGGGGTCAGGAAGTCTTCTCTAAGGAGAAGTTCCTGGGGTTTAATTCTAAAAGGTAAAAGGGAATTATATAAGCGTGTAGTGAGAAGGAAGATCGTACCAGGTTGAATAAAAATGCAGCATGTAAAGAGGATCAGTTTGAGTAGGATATGTGGTGCAAGGGGTCAATGCTAAAAGATGACCTTGGCCATTTGTAGGGGACCAATCATGCAAGACCTTGCACGTGTTTAAAACTTTTTGGTCTTTAAGGGCAATGGAAAACCATTGAAAGTTATGATCAGTGGGGCGACAAACTCAGAATGGCATTTGGAAAAGGTCACTCAGTAGTGTGGAGAGGAATTGGATGGGGTTAGAGTGGTTGTGGGGAAATCAGCTGATTATAGTGATTCAGATGAGACAGGATGATTTCTTAGACTGGGGAGATAGAGGTAGAGATTGAGAAAAGTTTCAGAGTTGAGAGATACTTCAAATAGCTGGACTTTGATGATGGATTGAATGTAAGTAAACAGGTACTAATGTTTACTTCTCTGACTTTCCCAGAACTTGGAGGTTATAAATACATTTGGTTAAACTTTGCATGCCTCCAGAGTGCCCTGCACACACATATGCACTTGACTAATTTTCAAATGAATGAATAAGTCACCTACCATTACATTATATTTAACACACCCATATCAAGCATGCTGAGTATTGTTTTCTTCTAGATTATTTTTTTTTCTGCAGATGGAATTTGCATGATTGTCTTAATTGAAATATATTCAAAATGTTTTCTTCTGCCGCTACAGCCAGCACTGTGTTAGGCACTGGTAATGCATACACAAATAGCATAGTTCCAAATACGGTGAAGAAAAAGACATACAAATAAATAATTACAGCAAAATTGTAGAAACAATGCAAACTTTAATTGTAGAGGGAGTAGAGAGAAGGCAGTGATTAATTTTTTTTTCCCCTAGAGAAACGAGGAAGGTTCCCAAGGCAGAAATGTAAGTGCAACATATCCCAAGTTTTTAAAAATGAGTTTTTAAAAAATGCACATTGTTGTTTTAAGAACTGGCAAGCTAATTCTTGTTAGAACATTGGAAGGAGTCACTGTCACCAAGGTGGGGGAAGGAGTTGGGTAAGAGGGAGGAAGAGGCACATTTGTCTGAGCATCATGGCAGTATACAGATTAGGAAAAGCGATGAGGCCAAAGTATTGTCCCCGGTACATTGTCCCTGCGATATTTTGGGAAGTCAATGGATTTCACGGGCAAAATAACTTTGGTAAACATGAGTAATTAGATTTTTTTTCTTAGAGATTTAAATGCATGCTGGAATATTAAATGCTCTCTGGAATAGAATAGGCTTACCTTTACTCGGTGGAGTATTTCTCAAATGTATTTAACTGATGAAACTCCTTTGCTCCCATAAAATGTGATACACATATTGTTATCTATAGGATACAACAGTTTGAAATATGAAATATTGGTCTATAGATCAGAGATGATTTGCATTGTTTTCTGTGTTAGGTCAAGGTGTAGAGTGTGATCTTTGCTACTAGTGAGAACATGTAGTGTGACAATAAATATTTCTGATGAGGCACTGAGCTGAGCCTGACATGATGAAGGACAGGGTTTAGCTCTCCACTAGCAGGAGGCAAAAAAGGAGAGCCATAAACTGAATGCTTATCAAAACACACAAATTGGGGCCTCCCTGGTGGCGCAGGTGGTTGAGCCCTGCACTGTGAAGCTGTCCGCAGCCTCTGCAGTGCCGGTTCAATCCCAGCTGGCCGAGGAGAATCCCACATGGTGAAGCAGACCTCTCCTGTCTCTCCCGCTGCTCCCCTCAGCAGTGTATTTCTTCAGTCTGCCTGTTCTGTTCCCCGCTCTGTCTCTGGTGAATCCTATCACCCTCTTGTGCATCTGGCCTGTGCCCCGGTTCTTGTATAAAAATAAATAAATCTTAAAAAAGACACACACACATAAAATGCCATTCAACAGTAGAAGAGATATTATGATTAGACTCCTAAGTATGAGTGACCTTGTCAGTATTGTTTCATAGATACCGTGAGAGTGTAACAGTGACTGTGCTGTCATGATTGCTCACTTGTTTAGTGCTGTTTTGAAATTTTAATTCTTGAGAGTGCTGCCAAAATTGCTAATATTTGAAAGAATTCCATAAACATAAAAAGCTGAGGCCCATTGCCACTTCCCTGTCACAACGTCTGAGAGACACTAGACTATGAACCCAATTTCCAGTGGCCAGTCAATGTGTAGGGATGGAAATTCCAATCAGATGAGCAGAGCTCAGGGGCTAGGAATGTAGCAAGTGGCAATAGTGTGATTTCTTGGTTTGGCATATCTAGCATCCATTTCCCTTCTAGTAAAATACTCATATTTTCCTTTTAGGAACCATTTCCTGAATGTTCTGGTATATACTTGATTACTAACAGTGTATATTATCCCTCCGTAGTAGAATAGCGCAACCCCTTCTTCCTCAAGCTTCTGTGTTGCATTTCTATTTATAAACTGACTCATGGGTTTCTTCTTGAAGATTTTGACCTACGGAGCAAAGACTTTGTACTTTTGAAGGGTCCTTCCTACAGGTGCTAGACAGCACACATCATATTGCCGGGACTGAAAGTCGATTGAGGGATGTCTAGATCTACCATAAAACATCTCTTGAATGAGTTATAGAAATGCTAAACCATTTCACGCCAATGTAAACAATTATAGGGGTACTGGCAGAGTCCACTCAACTTTTAAATATTCACTGACTATTAATCACGTATGTTCTCCTTTCTTCGTTCCTCAGAATGTACCCACAGGTTTGGATTAGCTGGCACCCTGGCAATCTCATTATTGTTCAAAGACAAAAAATTACTATCTTGTGATTCCATTTGCAAAATTTGCTTTTGCTTTTTCTAGGGTTAAAGTTCTTCGCTTCCAACCCTTAGTGTGGTTTCAGATAGTTTTATTTGATCTTTCATTTGAAGCTCATGTGTTTGAGGTCTAGAATAAATTCTTCCATCTGTTTCTGGAATTCTTTACAAACAAAGCAAAATAAAACTTCATCTTTTAGTCCTTTGTCTCTCCTCTGTCACCAGCTTGGATATGGTTTGGAAACTACCTAGGAACATAAGTTCTCCCTGAAGAATTTGGTTCCCAGATCTACATATTTTTCTTAAAATTATACAAGATACAAATACCACTGTACATTTAAATTCTTTCACTTGGATGAGAAAAGTTTATTCATAATTTTATGTACTTTTAGACAAGTCTTATCTATTTTTTCATGACTTCGGATACTACTGCCTTAATAGAGTAGCAGGAATCGAACCCTACTAGAATTCTTCATGGGGAAAGGCAATTTTCTCCCAAAGTAAAATGCAAGTGAAATGCATTGAATCCTTGATATAACAGAATAGTTCTCATTTTCTCTGTTGGGGGTGGTAGAAATTGTGCAGGGCGTATGTTAGACAAGCATAACTTCTCTCAATAAAACTCACTGAAATTCAAGAAGTGAAGACCATGACTTTATAGATGCCTGGAAATCTTGAAAGGCTTTAGTGCCAGAGTAAACAGAAAGTAGCTATCATCTTCAATTTTTTAAAGGTCTCAGAGAAATTTACCCTTCATGCTTTTGTATTAGAGAACAAGGAAGAAGTTGAGTCTAACTTGGCTATAAATGCAGGGGAACATAGAGGACAGATCACTGGCACAGAAGCTACCCAGACCAAGATTGGATCAAGTAGCATATTAAAATGATATGCTTTATATCAGAAAGCAGGTCACTGGTGATAGAAAGGAAATCGACATAGCAGGTCTAGTAATAGCCCCATTGATCAGAAATTATTGTGGATAAAATGACATCACATTGGCAAAATGTCAAGATAATACCAACTTATTCAATTCTTAAAACAAAGTTATTAGTTCCAACTATGCACCAGGCATTGTCCAGAATGGTGAAGAGACAGCTCCTGCCCTGTGTTCGTCACCTTCCAGTAGACATTCAACATATGTAAATGAAATAGACCAATTTACTCCATTTTTAACAATTCTTTTTTTCTTTGGTATTTCCCTCACAGCAAGTACAGAACATATTATATTCTCTGTTTATGTCCTTAGCCATCATTTGCCACCACCATCACATAGAACCTAGTATATACCTCATCCTGCTCAGAAAGCAGTCACAATTTATTCATATCTATTGTCCTCCCACTTACCTCCCAGATATCAGCATGGTTCTGTGTAATAAGGGGTTACAAACTGAATTATCTGCTGGGGTTTTGATTCAGTTACAAAATGAATTATCTGCTGGGGTTTTGATGGGGATTGCATGAAATCCATAAATCAAATAGTGGAGAACTTACATTTTAGCTGGATTATGACTTCTGATTCACAAATGTAGTATATCTCTCCATTTATTTGGGGCTCCTTTAATTTCTTCAAGAGTGTTTTGAAGTTTTTATCTTCCCTGCCTCACATATATTTTGTTATATGTATTTCATTTTTTATGCTACTGTATATGACCTTTACTAAAAATTTATTATTCATGTTTTTGTTGGCCATTTGGAACAATACAATTCATTTTGAATATTACCTAATATTACACTTAATTTTTATATTAGTTTTTTTTTGAAGTGCATAAGAAAATGTATTAGTTGACCCTATGGTTGTATATGTTTGTAATTGAGATTTTTGTCAAGAAATGAACTATGATGTTCAAGATTCGGCATCTGACCATATCCGGAGGCTCATAGAGGTCCAGTAGGGGTGGGTACACACGAAAGCTAGAGTCCTTCTGGGAAAGGCTGCATCCTAAAAAGCCAACTGATGAGCCAAATTTGATTCAAGGATTATGAGGTTTTGGAATGGAGACACCAATAAGAGGTGAGATCCTTATCTTCAGTAATGACTCTATAAAAGACTATTTTGCTAAAATCTTTCAAGGCATATAATCCTTGGTAAACCACTTGGAGTAAAAAGTAACCACAAACTAAAAGACAAAGAGAGGATTTCATTTTGCTTTTATGGTAATGTGGCATAAGGGAGAAAGAGAGGGAAGGAGAAAGAGGCAGAGAGAAAGAATTTAACTTAATAAGATTTTAATGAGACACAGAACTAAAAATGAATTGAGGTTTAGTAGCTGACAGAAATTCCATTCCTCTATTTCCCTTTCCCCCACCCCACTCTGCAAACATCCCCTCGCCCCCCCGCCTCATACTACAAACGTTCAAATAAAATGTGTTATATTGAAAATACAGAGTTTTGTTGTTGCTATTTGTAAGTTAGTAGTCATGGTTGATTGCAGAGGCATGAGCCAGAGCCAACAGTGGTCATGAAACTAAAAGAAAAACTCTGGCAAACTCTGGACCACTGCAGGGCACGGAAACAGACTTCATCTAGGCTATTCTAACTAACATCTGGAATTCACATGTAATAACACAGGCTACTTCTTTCCTATCTCACTTCCTGTTTTTATAACCGTGTGGGACATTTTGGAGAAGCTTAATTGGGCATAATTGGTATTTTGGAGAAGCTTTGACAATTTGAGATTTAATGCAATTTCACAATCACAGAAACTTAGATTGGCTGGTCCACTTTCTATCTGCTTAAGTAGATCACAAGTCAGAACAAACCAGGTTCCACTAGAATGTGGTTGGGTGGGGCAGAGGATGGTTGGTTGCTAGGTAGTCAACAACTGATAAATGTCTTCTTTTTTTTTTTTTAGAATTTTTTTTTTATAGAGGCATGTTTTTATTTATTTGTTTGTTTGTTTTTGTTTATACACGCACTGGGTACAGTCAGAAGCGCGGGAGGGTGAGAGAATTCACCAGAGCCAGAGCGGGGAGCAGAGCAGGCAGAAGGACCGAAGTACACTGCTGAGGGGAGCAGCAGGCGGCAGGAGAGGTCTGCGCGCCATGTGGGACCCTCCTGTGGTGGCCGGGGAGCAGCCGGGGATCGAACCGGCCGCAGAGGCCGCGGGCAGCTTCGCAACCCAGCGCTCAACCGCTGCGCCAACGGGGAGGCCCTGATAAATGTCTTCTAATCCAACTCTCTTACTTCTTTTTGGTCCTTTGCCTCCTCTTAACTACCTTTTAGCTTGTTAGCTTACTGTATGGGAGCTGTGCCACATCAATTTAGACTGGTGATTGAAGTAGGTTCCTAATTGCTGGGGTGAGTTAGAAAGTGAGATTTTAAGTGTCACTTTGACTCTTTTGCAATTGCCATCCTGATACAGCATACTGGCTGCTGCAAATCTAACCCAGGTGGAATTCTTTAATCAAATTTCTGATTTGTCATGTGGTGCAGATGGGAGGCAAGAGAGTGGACAGGGCAGATGTTGAAAATCACCTGGAGGGAACATCACTTTGGGAACTCCAGTGCCATCCTTGCATGTATGTAGCAATTTTTCCGGTCAGTACTTAATGGCTGAGATTAACTAAATTGGCAGCTATGTTCTTTTGGAAGTGTCAGTTTAACATTATTAATAGGACCAGAAATAGGAAGGGATAGTCACTGGGGCTAAAACTTCACCATCATATTGACTCAGAATGAGAAACAAGATGAAGTATTAAAAGAAAAGTTCTGACCTGTAAAGTGTTGATCTTTGCTTGTCTCTGCAGAGGGGCTCGGTAAGCACACGCATGCGTGCAGAGTGAGGCCACTGGGCCAGGCTGCTCAACTCCAGTTCTGCGCTTGTCCCAAGGTGTTGGTTTTACCTTTTTCTAAGAAGTGCTCAAAGCCAGGGATTTGGCAGTGAAAAGCAACAGTGGTAGCAATCTGTAAGTTAAGATTACACAATTAACTCCTTCATTATCGTCTTAGGATGTATGCAAAATCCTTGCTCACATCAGGGAGTAGGGGAATCATCACATCAAAGAGAAAACAACTCTTCATCAAATGTCCAAATGGACCAAGAAATACAAAGGGTGAGGAATCAGAATGATCGTATGTGTAGAGTGTCATCAGTAAGCTGACGGTGGGCTCTGTCTGTGTGTGTGTCTCTCTTTTTTTAAAGATTTGTTTATTTATGCATACAAAAGGTGGGCCAGAGGTGAGGGGTTGGGAGTGAGAGGATTCACCCAGAGACAGAGTGGGAAGCAGAACAGGCAGATTGACTGAAATATATTGCTGAGGGGAGCAGCGGTGAGACAGGAAAGGTCTGTTGTGCCATTTGGGTTAGCTCTCTGGCTGGGGATTTAACTCATGCTGCAGTGGCTGCGGGTAGCTTATGAGACTTAACTCCTTGCTCCAGCAGGAAGGCCAGTCTATGTCTCTTTAGAAGTTTATGGATGACAGGTACTCTGGAGAGGGGTTCGGAGGCTGTGGCCATTCCTGGTCATATTACCTTACCCTGCTCTGCTTTGTATAGCAGATTGAGGGTGAGGGGCGAGGTAGTTTCCAGACTTCCAACACTCCATGCCATCTTCTAATTTTCCAGTTCATCCTGCTTATAGCCTCGTCTCCACAGTCACTGACTCCTCTAGTCAACACTTTTTAAAATTTCTGCTTCTTTAGTTTCTGTGGCATCATGTTTTGGGTAAATTCTACTCATTCTGATGTGTCATTTGTATCTTTTTATGGTTCTCTCTTCCTTGATTCAACTCTTAAATGCTAATGTCCTCTGAGTTTCACTTATCTTTATCATTCAGCCTAAGTTAGTTAAGTAGCTGCTCTCTGTTAGGGTCATCTCAGAATGAGTAAGCAGTTGCCAGTTGAGATATGTCGTGGGGAAAATAATCAGGTTGCACTTTCTAGAAGATGTGGACCGGGTCTTTCCTGGTTTTTATGGTGGTATTTTAGGTAAAGGCCCGTGAAGTAGACACTTTTCCCTAAAGATTTCCCTAGCCTGTTTCTGGGAACTTGTGAATCTGTTACCTTATTTTGCAAAAGGGACTTTGCAGATATGATAAGAATCGAAGATGTGGTATATATACACAATGGAATATTACTCAGCAATCAAAAAAGATAAACTCATGCAATTTGCAGCAACATGGATGGCGCTGGAAGGGATCATGCTCAGCGAAATAAGCCAGAAAGAAAAAGAAAAATACTGGATGGTCTCACTCATAGCAGGAATTTAGAAGAGCTAAATAAGGGACCAGGAAAAATACTAATTATATAAAATATAATAATTCATAAAAAAAGACTCAAGATGGGAGTTATCCTGGATTATTTGAGTGGGTCCAATATAATCCCAAGGGTCCTTATAAAAAGGGAGGCAAGAGGGTCAGAACCAAGAAGTGTCAGCAGAGGCAGAGGTGGGAGCTGTGCAGCTACAGCCACAAAGGGAAGGACGTGGCCGGCTGTCTCTGGATGCTCCCTACAGCCTCCAGACAGAGGCACAGCCCTCCAATACCTTGAATTTAGCTTCATGAGAGCCACTTTGAACTTCCTAAGATGACAGATTTGTGCTATTTGAGGCCACTGATTTTGAGGCAATTTTTTATCACCCTAGGAAACTGATTACAGCTTCCAGTGCTTAAGACAGCAGTGACAGGGGCGAATGTGCACAGAACTTTCTAAAAGCTAGCAAAACCAGTCCAGAGCTGTCATCCCCAATAGCCTATGAAAGAGGAAGTTGAAGATGTGAAGATGAATGCATTACAGTATTTGTAAGGAATGCTTAGGAGCACAAAGCACTTTGGCCCTTCTCTTGCCTTTCTTATGAGTGCCACAGGAGGCATTTGCTACCCACCTCAAGCTTTTAGGGGAAGGAGACCAGGAGAGAGGTTGGCAAGGAACATGGCAAGGATAGACTAAATTCCCTCCAGCCTCCTTCCTAGCTGCCCCCTTCTGCCCCGCTCCATGACTGGGGCTGCTTGAACTACAGACTCTCAGATGTCCTTCTCAACCTAGCCCTGGGGCAGGGGTGAGTACATTGAGAGTCCTGGAAAGAAGTGACATCATCTCCCAAGAACATGCTTCATCCTGGCCTTGAGAGCTGCAGGCTGGAGGCTGGAGTAGGCTGGAAATATGTGGGGGAGCAGGCAAAGAGAGATAGCAGCTCCAGTTGTACTGTTTGGTAGGACAGGGACTTGCCTATGGCAAGAGCAAGAGGCACCTGAGACCACCACTGAGAACCTAGTTGTGGGACTCAGCCAGCGTGAGGCTGCAGGGCAGGTACTGCAGGTGTAGGTGCTGTGGGGCAGGCAGGGCCCAGGATGGGATTTGCCTCCAGAGCAGTGCAGATGCTCCCTTTGGCCACTTGAAGGTCCAGCTGATTCTCTCCATCAAAGAACCAGCATTTGATACCTGCCACGACAGAGACTGGACAGCCAGCTTCCAGGCATTTCCTTTTCTTTTCAACCTTCTTTTCTGTGTTTTCACTCGCCCCAAAACCTGCAGGGTACTGAAGTAACTAGCTGAAGTGAGAATACGAGAATCAGATGGGGGCTGAGGAGATGGAAAGACCAGACTCTGCTTCCGTGGCTTCTGAACCCTGCAGAGCGCTGCCCCCTTGGGGGTGAGGGCTGCTCGTGAGTATGAAGAGAAACTAGGTGCTAGTTGATACAGAGTTAGGAAATCGTGGCTTAAGTTATAGAGAATAAGAATCTTCATAAAGTGGGGTCATGAGTATATGTATCAATGGCATGAAAATGGTGAACTGTGGCCATATCAATTTCATTCATTCATATATTTATTCATTAAACAAATATTTATTGAATACTTACCAGGTGATGTCCTATTTATAGAGCTGGGTTTTTTTTTATATATACAAATTTTTTTTTTAGTTTTTATATTCCCCATACAATTGCAACCCCCTTATTTTTACCCCAATCCCTCCCCTCCCTGCTCCCCACCCCCCATAGAGTGTCTCTGGTTCATAGTTGTTTGTTGATTTTGATTTTTTTCTTTCTTATAGTTATTCTTTTTCCTGGTCCCTTATTTAAGTTTTCTAGATTCCTGCTATGAGTGAGACCATCCGGTATTTTTCTTTTTCTTTCTGGCTTATTTCGCTGAGCATGATCCCTTCCAGCGCCATCCATGTTGCTGCAAATTGCATGAGTTTATCTTTTTTGATTGCTGAGTAATATTCCATTGTGTATATGTACCACATCTTCTTGATCCAGTCATCTATTTTTGGGCATTTGGGTTGTTTCCAAAGCTTAACTATTGTAAACAGTGCTGCTATAAACACAGGTGTAGAGCTGGGTTTTCTGAATGTAGCTTTGTGGAAGCATCAAGCCCTTTCTTGACTGTAGGTAGCTATTTAAAATAAGGGACCAGGAAAAAAACTAATTATAATAAAGTAAAAATCAATATCAGCAAGCAACTATAAACCAGAGATACACTATGGGGGGGAGGGAGAGGAGGAGGGATTAGGGTCAAAATAAGGGGAGTGGGAATTGTATGGGGAATATAACCAAGATGAAAACGCATAGATTGTGCAAAAATGAAAAATGATGTAAAAAATATATAAAATAAAATAAAATAATAATAAAATAAAACATTCCGCAAGAAGTTCTCAGAAAGATCCATCTTGGTGAAGCCACTAATGTATCATCATCACTATCAGCATCATTTAATCTTAAACGCACACAGCATAAATCAGCTGAATGATTCTGTATTGAGGAGGGAGTCTCTTTTATTTGGAAAACATTCATTTTCCAAATATTTCTAAATGAGTCAAGTACCCAGAAGTGGTGAATAGTTAATCCCTACAAATCCTCCCTGATAGTTTCAGACATATGAACACCACTCACCACTATGCCCCTGCCCTCCATCCCTGGGAGAAGGGACTCCCTCTCTATGGCTAAATTAGAAGTTAACCACTTTCTATAGCTGAATTAGAGTCTTGTACTGCAGCCAAAACACAGTGTGGATTAGACAACTAAAGATGTCTTTTCAAGTGAAACAAAGAAATTAATTAAAGCCAGACAGGATGCGTCTCTGGTGTGGTGTCTGGCTTTGTACTCGCTCTCCGGCCCGCAGGCACCAACAAGGAGGGTGCAATGTGGCAGGTGGTTGTTGTGAGTCTAAGCCAGACCTAGAAGTTAAAAGAGAACCCCTCGTGGAATCTGGGCCTGCCACCACAGTTCGTGCTGGTGAGAAGGCTGAGTGGCCCATGCCCTTAGGGAGGCAGACTGTATCATATGTGTGTGTGTGTGTGTGTGTGTGTGTATGTGTGCACTGTACACATGGACCTGAGAAAGGGCAGGGAAGAAGGACATCGAAAGAGTGATAATGGTGATAAATGGGCATCTGTTCTTTTTTCCAGTGTAAAAGGACAGGGCCTCTAAGGAAACAATGAAAACCAACCACACTGGGAAGTGGTGATGATCTGACCGAGGAGAGCAATGTCCTGTCTTGAGATGGGTGGAATGTGGTAGACAGAGTGGCTAGTTAACCCAACAAAGGTAAATGGTGAGTAATTGGCATTATTGGCATTCGAATTCTGATATTTGATACTAAAACAAGCTGGAGACATCCCTTAGCCCACACTACCTCTCCACAGCCCCCTCCTGGTGGTGTCTTCCAAGAAAAATCCTGGTGGTTTACTAAATGGAATTCTAGAGGGAAGTGATTCTGCCTTTCGAAGCTTCTGTGTCTTCAACTGTAAAAGACGGCAGATTTCCAAGATTCCTTCTAGCTCTCACATTCTGTTTGTGGGGCCTGAAGGCTTTCAGGAAGTGGTGGTGGTGGGGGTAACCCAAACCTTAGACTAAACTGGTTATGTTAGAAATCTTAGCTAATCATCAGACCCAGACATTCAGAATAGCATTTAGTTTCTCAAAAGCTGACTTGCAATTGGACACTAATCCCTGCTCTCTTCAATTGCAGGTCTACTGTTTTCAGTGGGAAATACAGTGGCTGGCACGAGGAATACACAGTAATCATTTGATGAATGAATGAAAGCTTGAATGTTGCCTTAGGCTGGGTTGGCCATATGTCCTCTATAGGAAGGAACCTGAAGAAGCTGTGTGTGGAGGTCCACAGAGACCTGACCGTACATAACAGAACTTAGAAAGATGTTTACTACAAGGGCCACATGGGGAAGTCTGGAATTTTTTTTTTTTTTTTTTAGGCAAACAAAGATCTCATTTCAGGGAGTTGGTTCAGTGACTTACTTTGATGTGGCTACTTTGTAGACCCAGATCTAGAGCACAACACAGGCTTTTTTTTGTGGGGAGAGAAGAAAAGAAATGAAGCTTTAAAGCTACTGCCTGTTTGTCTTTGCTGCAAAGAGGGACCCACAGAGTAGAGAAACTTTTGTATCTGAGCAGCCTGTGAGTTGGTCTGAGAACACGTGATGGATGGTCTCAAGCTCCGGAGAATGGAGTTGCACGGCCTGTTCAAATGAGGAGATGGGGAGGCCAGTGTGTTCAGGGAAGAACTTTTGGGGAGGGTGTCTGCAGTTCACCTGAGATACTTAATATTCCGTTCTAATTTTTACCTTCAGCAACATCTGTTAACTTCACCAATGCTTTGTGTGAGTAATTTCAAGGGAAATTTAAAAGTTGCGGTCTGGGTAATGACCCAGATGAATGGTTTTGCAAGGAGCAAGGGGGGGTTCATGTTAAAGATCTGGCACTCCACAGGCATCCTCGGGCAATGTGGGACTCCCCACTTCATATGGGAGCCAGTTTTGTTTACGTTTCAAAGGACAATGTGCCCTTAACTGAAGTCTGTGCAGTTGGCTTATAGTCTTGAGTGTCAGGCCTTCGCAAAGGCGAGGGGAGATTTTTTTAGGAAGCACGCAGAGTGAAAGCTGCGACTGCAGTGTCCCTGGCTGCTTTATTTTAGAAATCAGTGGGGAACCACTGGTGCCAGGGGATATGAATATTGAACATTTTCCCCAGGAAACAATCTGTTAGTTTACCCCCTGCCCTATAACAAGATGTAAATGATAAGCAATTGAAAGGCACTGGGGACAATTGAAGGTTGCTGGATACAACTAGTTATGAAGAAGAATGAAGTAAGAAGCACCAAAAGATTGAAGATCACGTAGAAAAAAATGTGAGCAATAATTGTCATTGAAAGCAAGCATCTCTGAATTAAACACATTTCATTTTCAAAAGCTTCCCAGTAATTAGAGAGTAAGTAAGAGAAGAGGGTAGGGATTTTTTTTTTGGGGGTAAGGGAAAATTATTTTTATTTCACATTTAAAAAATGATGACTGGGTGCCCTGGGCCAGTCCATAGAGATGATTGCTTCCTTGTGTGTTTTTTCTTTCCTCTGTTTTTTTGCTTCCCGGTTCTCTGCTTTATTGAGTCTCCATTCAGTTACTGTGCTAGTTTTCATTGTAGTGCCTGCAGTTTTCATTGTGATCATTGAGTGTGTGATCATAATGTAACCTTATTCATGGGGGCTGGACTTAATGTAAACCAAGTTAATGAAAAGTAGCTGGGATTTTGGCAAACCCTCAAATGGAAGGACCCACAGATTTTGTCATGTCTGTTTATTCATGGTTCAGGGGAAACATCAGTTTTCAAATTTATTGCAATTTGAGGGTTTATATCTCCTTCCCCTCCCACTCCATGTCATGACACTACAAAAAAAACTTACACTGATTTCATAAGATCCAAATTATATTATCAAATAAATGTAAAACCAGTAGGAAATAAGTAGATACAGTTGACCCTTGAACAATGCAGAGATTAGGGGTGCAGTGGAAAACCCATGTATATCATTTGATTCCTTAGAAGTTAATTTCTAGTGGTTTGCTGACTAGAATCCTTATTGATGTAATAAATAACTGATTAACATATTTTGCATGTTATATTTTTATATACTGTATTCTTACAATAAAGTAGGCAAAAGAAAATGTTATTAAGAAACTCATAAGGAAAATATTTTATAGTATTATACTGTATTTATAAATATCATAAATCTACATCATCTGCTCACAAGAAAATCTGAGAAGTACAAACAGTCTTGTTCAAGGGCCATCTGTATTTTATTAGTAGCTATGGAAATGGAAAGGTGAGTTTTCAAAACTCAAACTGAAATCATTATGTCCCCCACTTTTAAACACTTTCCTTCTATATTTTTGGTTCATTATTGTTATCATCTATCCAGAAACCTCACAGTTATCATTTCATCTATACCCCCAGCCCAGATCTTATCAGGTGCTAGAAGATCCTTTCTATTATACTACCTACTTATATCTCGTATGAGCACCTCTCTTCCCTCATCCCACCTTTTCTTTCTGTCCTGGTCAAGCCCTCATTACACCCAAGTGGCCTCCCTGCCTCTGTCTCAGTACATTCTAGTACAAACTCCAAATGCCTTGGACTGAAGCCCTTTAACTCCTTGCAAATGCCCACCTGCATTGAGAGCTTGATGGAGAAATCCTTGTCTTTATTATGTACCATGGAAGCCTCAGAATCTCTAAAAGTGACAGTAATAGAAGGTTGGTTTGAGGCACCACAGAGATACCCATGACTGGCTGGACAAAGATAAGAATGATGGAGAAGGAGAATCCAGGAGGTCTGGCAGGCCAAGCCTGTGTTGTTTTATGTATAGTCTTGCATTGCAAAACGATGCTTCAGTCAACAAGGGACTGCATATGACAGTGGATCCTGTGTACAGCCTAGGTGTATTGTGGGTTATACCACCAGGTGGACAGATGCTCTGTGATGGTCTCTCCATGACAAAAATCTCCTACCAACGCATAGTTGCTTGAGAAGAGCTAGGTTTTCCCAATTTGGAGCCTTGGCCTTGGGAGTGTCCATGCCTACAATGCTCTTTGTTTGCCTTATCCTTTTGGTCTCACCTGAACTATAACTTGCTCACAGAGACTTTCCCAAACTCCTGTACCTAAAGGACATCTCCAGACTTGGCACAACCAGTTGAGGTACACCCAGTACCCTGAGAACTTAAATATACAAGGCTGGTATTTAAAGTCAAGCATGGGGCCTCCCCTGGTGGCACAGCCGTTGAGCGCTGGACTGCCCGCAGCCTCTGCAGCACTGGTTTTATCCCCAGCCGCCGGCGAGGGTCCCACATGGTGCGCAGACCTCTCCTGCCAGGCCCGCTGCTCCCCTCAGCAGTGTATTTTGTCAGTCTGCCTGTTCTGCTCCCCGCTCTGGCTCTGGTGAATTCTCTCACCCTTCCGTGCTTCTGACTGTACCCGGTGCTTGTATAAATAAATAAATAACATCTTTAAAAAAAAATAATAAAGTCAAGCATGGAGGCCTTTAGAAGGTGAGTGCCTAGAAGGCAGCACTTAGTCTTTCCTCTGTCACTGCTTTTCAGCACCTGACACATAGTAAGTGCCCAGTAAATATTTTTGGAATGAATCAACAAATGCTTTTTCTGTGGCTTCTTTTTTTTCTCTGTTAACTTGTTTTTCTACTTTGAAGTTGTAATTACTTATTTTTATTTTTTTCTATTGGACCCGAACATTTAAAGCTGTTTGCTTTGAATGACTTGTGTGTTTTGAAGGACAATGTTGCCAAATTGCGATGTAGATATTTATCTATGTCAGATGTTTCTCTTCTCCTCGCAACCCTCCACGCCATTTTTTGGGCTGGCTTAACTTGGAGTACATCCCTACCTGATTTGTCTGCCATCTCCTCAGAAATTTAGTGACAGAGAGGATTTTGGTAGGGGTAGCACCCAAGTATAAAATCCTAAGACTTTATAAACAAGGCAGGTTCATAGGATGATTGTGGGTGATAGAGAGGTGTGAGTCTTCAAAGCAGAACAAACATTTATTTAGTGCTTGCTGTGTGCAGGATATTATGGTATATGATTTGGGGGACACTTCAAAGCCGAAATGTGCCCCAAAGCAAATGGGGCAGCTGGGAAAGATGAGCTACAGTCCAGAATGATCACATTTTGAGATGACATCAGGACATACAGATGGAGAAATCTTGGAAACAGATGTGATGCCTGGGAGACAGTTGGCTTTGGAGCACTGGAGGTCCAGCCTTGAGATTTTAATCATCTAGATGAGAGCAAATATTCAAAATGGAGATCTTAAAGGTACAGAAAGGTCTTGGATCATTAGAAAAAAATAAAATGAAGCATTGCGTAAATTGTATCACAAAGGAAGAAAGGTAGACTGATGATAAAAAAAAAAAAAAAAAGGCTGGAGTATGTCTGGCTCGCCTTAATTAGGGTCTCAGAATTCTCAACTCCCCTTAATCAACACTTAAGTCTACTCAGTCCTAAAACTGGCAGATCACTTGACATAAGTGTGAAGACAGTCCCATTCCATGGTGACAGAAAATCCCCAAGTTGTTGAGCTCTGGGACTACAATTTCTCTAGGCAGTTGAGAAGGGAAACCTAGTTCTGTTATCCGAGGTTACTGAGCAAACTTTTTTTTTTTTTTAAGATTTATTATTTATTGGGCCTCCCCTGGTGGCGCAGCAGTTGAGCGCTGGGTTGCGAGGCTGCCCACAGCCTCTGCAGCGCCAGTTCGATCCCCGGCCACCAGCGAGGGTCCCACAAAAAAAAAAAAAAATTATTTATTTATACAAGCACTGGGTACAGTCAGAAGTGTGGGAGGGTGAGAGGATTCACCAGAGACAGTGCGGGGAATAGAACAGGCAGACTGACGAAGTACACTGCTGAGGGGAGCAGTGGGCGCAGCAGGAAAGGTCTGTCACGCCATGTGGGACCCTTGCCGGTGGCCGGGGATCAAACTGGCGCTGCAGAGGCTGTGAGAAGCTTCGCAGCCCAGCACTTAATCGCTGCTCCACCAGGGAGGCCCTGAACAAACTTTTCTTAATTCCTAGCCTCTGCACACAGAATGTAGCTCTTGCATGAAGGGGAAATGCTTCCCACATGGTGAAGAATGAAGCCGGAGTTTGAAACCAAGATAGCACGCTCTTTCTCCACAGTTGCCTTGATGTTGCCATCATTATTTTGCTTCATGTGCAGGAAAGCAAAGTCTCAGAGGCAGCTGGGACCCTTGACATGGGGCTGGCAAGCGGAGGACTTGGTCTCTGTGAGATCACAGCAGGCATTTGCTGATGTGGTGTGGTCTGTGGGATGCCTTTGCTCCCTTCTCTGCCTCCTCCACCCCTAAATACTCCTAGCAGTTGCTTGTAGGTTTTGTAAGGCATGAGAATAAAGGATTGTTTTGGCTGAGGACTGCAGTAGGCAGAAAGATTTTTACATTATAAACAGTCCCAGGTGTAGCAGGGAATTGTAATTTGCTGCACACAAGTGTGTTAGTTCATTTGAAATAAGCAGGTCAGTCACTGTGGAAATTAGGAAGGGGCTATTTCTAATTGTGCAGATGGGGTGGGATAGAAGGAAGGAACAGGGAAAAGACCCAGAAAGGGAGGTCAGGTTTGACAGCCTTCTAAAAGGAAACTTGCAGGTTTTGGGGTATCCTGGAGTTAAGAGGTATAGGGGAAGGAAAATGTGTCAGGCTTTTCTGCCCTCCCGCCATCAGGATAGATGAGGGAACCCTATGATCTTGAATGCATGCCTGATGGCGGGCACCTGAAGTGGGTACACCTGCGCTAAGACTGTGCTTTTTAAGGGCGGTGTCATGGGGACGCCAGTAGAAGCAGCAGCAGAAGCCGAAAGTAGAAGCCGAAAGAGAAGAAGCCCAAAGCAGAAGCAGAGAAGGCCAGAGAGCCCAGATAGAGTGAGGATTTGCTGGGGGCTGGGAGGACTGCCAGCCTCCCGACCCCCAGTACCCCTGCCTGCCATATGCCTGGTGAACCCCAATAAAAGATCTGCAAAAAAACCACTGAGGACTCTGACTCCTCCTTTACCCGGTCTGCATGGGATCAGAGAACCTGCCCTGTGTCCAGTCCTGCCATTACACCCAGATAGAGTGAAGACTTGCTGGGGGCTGGGAGAACTGCCAGCCTCCCAGCCCCCCAGCACTCCTGCCTGCCATATGCCTGGTAAATCTAAATAAAAGACCTGCAAAAACCACTGAGGACTCTGACTCCTTTATCCTGCCTGCTGGATCAGAAAACCTGCTCAGTGTCCATTCCTGCCTCTACAAGAGGCATAGACAGCAAGGAGCAAGGAGCATGCCAAAGAAAGCCCTGACTTGCTTCATCAAGCTCAGTCTCCAGTGATCTGAAAGGGGGTAGTTGGGGGATATGCTGGTTAAGGCCTTTGCTCTCAGACTTCCTGCTGGGGTTATGAGGTCTGAGGCATTATTTATTCTTAGGTACATTTCTTCACAGGAGTGGCTGGCAGGCTTGTGAAAATGTTCTGTTAGCATTTACAGAGCACTTAGCACCTACTAGGTATCACACTTTAAACAAACTTTGATACATTTAATCCTGAAACCTTGTTAATAGGTTCTATACTATTATTCTTCACTTCCTATGTGGAGACAGAGGCACAGAGTCATCAAAGAGCTGGCACTCAAGCTCAGGTCCTTTCTACAGATTTGCAACTCTGTGATCTCCCCACCCTACAGCCTGGTCATCAGGCACATCCTTCTTTCCCTTGGTGGTAGCTGACTAGTGACACCCTCAAACCTCGGTTATGCATTCAGAGCAAATAAATTTACCATGCTTTTCCAAATACCAAATGAATTTTAACAAAATGTTATATAAAACTGGCATTTATTGCAATTAAAAAAGAACAAAGACAATTTAATAAGAGCCTTTAATTACAATGTTCCTGCTATTTACATGTAATTATACTTTTATATACAGTTGAAATAAGGTTCATTACATGTAAACTATACGATGTTACAAGTTAAACCCCAGCCTTTTGGGAACATTCAGAATAGAAATACTACTGGCAGGAATACACAGAAAACAAATACCCATTTCAGTTCCTTAAGTACCATTACTGGACGGACGATCTAGATCTGGCCACAGAAGAGAATTGTAAATATGCATCAAATTGGAAATTCTTCTTAACATGAAACAGTATTGCTATTATTTAATCCTAAACACAATAATTGGATCATTACAAACAATATAACTTCAGTTTATATAGCACCTATATCCCAAAGTTCAAAGCATTTGTATGTATACTATTTTATTTGTCCCCATAACATCCCTAAGAGGTAGGCCATGGTTGGTATCGTTATCCCCATTTTGTATATGGAGAAACTGAGGCACAGAGAAGTTAAATCATTTGTTCAAGCATATACAGTAAAGTCACTGCTGCTTCAGGGGTCACAGAGTCATGAACTCTTGTCTCTGAAACCAATGCTTCTCTTTAGACTAAACTGTCTCCTCTGAGAATTTTAACTCAACACCAACTCACTTTTGCAAGAAATAAATGTGCATTTTTTTCTCCCATAAAAATGTTTGAAATACTACAGACAAGAAACGAACACTCTGGACTGACCATTAGAGTGCTGTCACACTCTTCTAGAATGAGTCTAGGAAGTTTTTTGTTGGTTTTGCTTTTTTTTTTTTAATGAAGAGTGCTCCCAGTTAAAAACAAAGAAATCTTTAAAAAAATTTTTTTGAAAGGATCTGTCAAGTCACAAATTATAGTTTTGGTAGCTATAGTTGGTTCTCTATCAGGTTTACTCCTGAGTTTACAAAGAAGAAAATATTTAAATAATAATTAAAATTTCTGAGATAATCATTCTCATTTGGACATATTTACTGTTTATTCCTTAAGAGACTCATAGTGGTAAATCAGGAATTAGGATATTTTAAAGACACACAAATAGAGACACAGGATGGGGGGTGAGGGGTGAGAATGGGTCGAGGGGGTAGGAGTTAGAGGGGTGGAAGGGTGGGGGATTGAGAGTGAGTGGGAGTTAGGGGTGGGGTAGGGGGTGGTTGTCTAGGTCATGTAGTTCAAATTTTACATCTAATTCCTGTCCTCTCCCCCTCCTAACTAAATACATGGTTAGCATTCAGAAAGAAAAATCTGGCATTAAGAAAAATTTAAAAAGGCATACAGGATCCTCTCAAATGTTTGTTGACTTGATCACAGAACTAAGCTTTCTTGATATTTTTCACGTGCATTGCCCAGGATACCAGTGAGCAGCTGGGAGTAGCCCACAGGAATGGAGTGTCTGACATGGTTCCAGGAAAAAACTATAGAGTCCCTATTCAAAAAATGAATGAATGCAAAAAGCAAGCGAACTTCTGGGATGGGTGATGAATAGCACATCAGGCTCATTTATGGGTTTTACATGAAAAATACATAAAAACTTGTTAAAAGGATGTTCAGAGATCAGCTCAGGCCTTTGGTTTGTCTTTTTACCTTGTGGAGGGCATGTATTTTTGGAGAAGAGGGGGAATCTTCACTGCGTAAATGGGGAACTAAAATCAGACAAAAATTCTCTTAAGATTAAAGAAGGCAAAAGGAAAAGTGTTTTAACCTCATGGTTTCCAACTTGTTGATGTTTCCTGGTGAACTTAATATATATAGAAATGTTGATTTATAATGATGTACACCTGAAACTTTTAATAATGTTAAAATGCAATTTTCTAGCAGTAAAAAAAAAAATTAAAAGAACCTAAAACAAAGGTATTTTTTTGTTTAACAAAACAACTTAAAACAAACAAACTTAAAACAAAGCCAGACTTTTCAGTAAGATGATTCTGAATTGCAGGCCTCAGGGGTCAAAAAGGTCTCTCTTTCAGCCTTAAATATCCAATTTAGGTGCCTAACTGGTTTACTAGGTGGACTTTTAAAAAGTGAATGTATGAAGAGAATGAGAAGATACTTGGCCTGTTGATTTGGGGGAAAAAAAAAATCACACCCCAGAATACCCATTCAAATAATTCACTGTGATGACTTAGAGTGGAAAGAGCCACTATCCTGTATCAACAGCCACTCCTGTGAGAACTTAAAAGGTGCTTGATTTGTCACTTCAAATCGAGACTTGTTTACCCGTCAGTGATCAAGTTATTCTCAATATCAGGTAATTCCACAGTTAGATGCTTGAATATTCTCATTTCCCTGAGGCCTGGGTGAACAGATCAAACTAGTTAGGACTAACATAATTCATAAATATTATTTCCCAGGGCTGCTGGGCTGCAATTGCTACCTGGCTTTAAAAATGTGACACTCCATTTATTTTATAAATGATTATTTATTACAAGTAAAGTCTTTTTCACCTCAAAATAATCAGCATCCTCCTACTTGATAGGTAAATGTTGGGCTGAGGCTGTTCCCAGATTTACCTGGGGAGACACAAGGTAGACTCAATACATCGTGGGGGACATTGTGCTCACCTGGTTAGGCAGTCAGTTCATTTTTCTGCATTTGTGAGTTTGAGTCCTCAACAGAATTTTTAAAAAGTTATTTTCCATGGCCCCTAAGTGCCAACCATTTTCATGAGAGATGTGGGCAAAAGTATATTGATGGTTTAGCTAAATTTATGACAAATAGCATCTACTTGCCAGGTAGACCCGGGGTCTAGTTTATCTCAACAACCAAGGAACCACAGTTTATGCTGGCAGGCAGGATCTGTGACACTGGCTTGTGATCTGTATCAGAAAAGATGTGACAGGGTCATCCTGTGAATAGCAGCTCCAGAAGGCTGTGGTGGGGAAGAGGCAGGCCGAGGGGTGGTATATGCAAAGTGATAGGAAAAGCCAAATAAGGCTGGAAGAAATAGGGGCTTCAGGCCACCTTTCTTTAGCCTTACTCCTTTAAAGGATTCGATTCAGGGAGGAGAAAAAAATGATAAAATGTTGAAACCAGTAAGAGGTATCTTCAGACTAAAAAGTAAGATTTACACATTCCCAATATTGAAAAAAAACTTACACACTCTTTTGTGGATTGGACAATTTTGACAATTGCAAAGACATTTTGAGATGAGTCAAAATGCCATTAAATGTCATGAACCATTTTTGAGTATGGGGGAGATACTTTGAAACTGATTGGGACCACCTAACAAATAATGTGTCACTTTTTTGGCAACTATTTTTATGAGGAAAAAAAATGCATGAATAATGAAATGCAAATTCCTATCTATTTGTTTAGCTATATTTCAAATTTCCCCTGAAAATATGAGGCATGTTAATACAACACAATTATTTAAAAGGTAGCAACATTGAAACATTTTACTGATGTCAATTTAACATACGCAAGTCTCAGGAATGACAGTTACCAGCCTTTATAATCCATTATACAAGGTGATTGAGACAACCAGAGCATAATACATTATTAAAAAATACCCATATTATAAAGTGGTGTGCAAAGAAAAATCTAGCTGCACCAAGATAAATGGTCACCCAACTGGATGTTTTAAAAATTGTCTTGTTAACAAAAATTGCATTTTTTCATTTCATCTGATATCAAGAAGAATCTGAGCAATTATTTCTTAGTTAAATAAAAGAATAAACTAGAAAAACAGTGAAATACTTTATAAACTGTGGAGACTCGATGTAAACACAGACTTAATAACGAGGAGTAGGGTAAAAACACTTCAGAATGTTTGTTCTCTTCTGGACCATGATTGTTTAAATTGACTTTGGTAATTCCTGGTGAACACTAATTTATCATAGTTTTAGACTGAGCTCATTAATTCAAACACTTTCTAAGTGTGTGCAATGTGTCGAACGCCACTGTCAAGACCGATGTATTGAAGAAAAAGTACAACACTGAGCAAGGAAACACTACTACAGGACAAGGAACTTAGACGTCACTGCAAATAAAGCCATAATTGAGAGCATAGACATATACTCCCATTTTCACATCAGTCACTGATTAACACCTAATATTACACACTTAATTCTTCCCAATTACACAGTACAATAAACCTTTCAAGATGTCCAGGAAATAACCATCAGTACCTACTGTGCTTCCAACAGCCAAAGCTAATTTGGTCAGTTACTAGAAATCAACACTTTGAGGAGAATAGAAGCACTAGATCACACGGACTCACAGAACTAATACAAGGAGTACTGGAACAATGTCATTTACTCATTTACAAAATCCTAATTCAGTCTTAAACTGAAACTGATTTTTGCCACGCCATGTCATCATTTCAGAGCACTTTTTGCACTTCATACCACATCACTGCCTGTTGATTCTGTGGTAAAATCTTGTGGTTTCTAAAGAGAATGAAATAAAACGCCACTATGTGATAATGGGCCTCAGCTCTGCTTTCTGGTGGGATCGCCTTGCTGAGGTCCCATCCTGGTTCACAATTATTCTCATTGCTTTTGGCCAAATCTCTTCTTAAAATCCTATTTGAGGATACCTATTTACAGTTCTTCCTACCTGGCTGAATATTCAGTGAGCCACATGCATAATCAAACTATTATAAAATACTACTGTCTTTCAGCTAAGAGAATTATGGACGCAATTTAAAATCTGAATGTATTAATTAGAAAAATTAAATGAGGGCAGCTCAAGAAGGTCTTCCTGTAATTACCAAATGAAAACTATTGGAGAACTGTTTTTTCTAATGTTGCCTTTATGATGACAGTCATCTCACTAAAGGATATACCTACAAAATATATAATAGGATGAATCCTAATTAGTTAAGCACCAGAGTAATTTTGTATATCTACATGTATGTATATGTATATCATATATATTTATAGTTTGTAACTGGTTAAAATAAGTAAATGTCAAATTAGAAAAATGAAAATCAAATAGAGTAAGATACAGTGACATGATGAGGTTAAATTTTGACAACTTACTGTTAATTTAGTATTCAATTAGAATTAACTATTGGACTTGAGGACAGATAGACCAGTAATTAGCTTATTTCCCCACAAAGGGAAGTGGTACCTTCAAAAGTTTTAACAGACCTAATAATGCAATTAAATGCAGGACAAGAACAAATATATATGTAGCTAACTTATTTGCAAAAACTCCTTCTAGAAGTTAAAATTTCCTTAAACATATCACATAAAACAGGTTATGATTTCTGCTGACTATATTTGAAAAATAGTAAAAACTGAATTAAAAAATTCTTTTAAACTTTTAAAATATCTAAATAAAAACAAAGATCCTATTTTTTTGGCAAGGTAAGTTTATAATTCTGATTTGTAAGAAAAAAAATTTCCTAAAATTATTCATTTCATAATATTAAATGAACGTGGAATGTATAATATAGATGCCAAAGTGAAATTTTAAAGATATAGTAAATTCTCCTCTTTTTATATAATTACCTTTCATACATTTAAACTCTACAACATTTAGCTCAAGATAAAATATTTTAAAAGTAGCCATAGGTTTTGTCCAACTCAAAGATTCTACCACAGACTTTCAACAAATAAAAGTGGTGAAATCAAGAAATACTCTATTAGAAGGTTAAAGCAGGGTCCTCCCTGGTGGCGCAAAGGGTTGAGGGCTGCACTATGGAGCAATCTGCAGCCTCTGCAGCATGAGTTCGATCCCCGGCGGGCCAGGGAGCAACCCACATGGCACAGTAGACACCTCTTGGCTCGCCTGCTGCTCCCCTCAGCAGCGTATTTCAGTTTATCTGCCTGTTCTATTCCCCACTCTGTCTCTGGTGAATCCTCTCACCCCCCTGCATGTCTGGCCTGCACCCCAGCTCTTGTATGCATAAATAGATAAAATCTTTAAAAAAAAATAGGAGGTCAAAGCAGTGATAACACTTCATTAATAAACATACTTCCATAAGGTACCCAGTGGTTAAAGAGAAGAGTTGTCTCCTTAAGGTCACTCTTCTCCCTCTCTCCACCCTCATGGACTGTACCATCACTTACCTTTGAAAGATTTGTACTGGAATGCCTATAGTTTCCTTTTAAAATATACTTATAATACTTTATATCACAACGTATTCACAGCACTGGTTTTTAAATCGAGAGGGAGATCTCAATGCTGAATTTGTGGCTATACTATATAGCCTTATTTCAAAACTTCTGGGGAAAGTTCTGATAATGACATTTCAAAGTGATAATACTATAATGATCTCTTTCTAGGCATGATTTTACATTTTAGCATTTATACCCATTTCCCTGGCAATAAGTAAGACGTCATGAAATACAGTAAAACTTTTGGTGCCCCAAAAGACTTTCCCCAGCATAGACATAGGTGTGCAGTGTGAGAACCCATGACAGAGAGGTGGTTGGGCCCAACAATTAATCCTAAATGATGAAAATTATCAGGCAAAACAGTGTTTATTGAGGACGGATGTGATTTCAAAGAATAAGGGGCTGATACTTTCCCAACAGATTCCTTCTAATCCAATGATATTCTGCCATTATCTTCGAATCACAGATGATTGTGCTTAGGCACATGAGCTTTTCATGGGAGAGACCAGGCTGACTGAAAAATGACAACTGACGAGTTTGCCCCAATGTGGCTCACTTTACAATTTCAGAAATGTTTTACAGAGCAATCACAAAATCAAGCTGTGAATGCAAGGGAGAGAAAAACATGCCAATGAGCCGGTCTCTACAGTTTTCAAGATGCTTCATTCTCCCAAGTGCATTCTTTGTCATAACGAGTGAAAACAGCAAGATTATTCAATCTGAAAAGTCACAGATGTCACAGCAGTATGGAATAATTGCCTTATTTTTCCTTTATCGGTGTAGGAACAGCTCCCTGTCTGTAGTCCACACTTCATAATAGCACTTCAAACTTTAAAAGGTTCCTTTTAAAATGAAAAGTGAATAAGTTTCCCAACGTTGGACTTATAAGATCTAAAGAGATGATTAAATTCAAACCAGCTGAGCTCTTAATCTGAGTTATTTCAGCCACTGATTTTTGTAAAATGGAAGGGGAAAAAAATCCCAATAGGCAATTTGCATTTGCAAACTGGACTGCAGAATTCATCACTCTTTTCTTAAAAATGTCACTATACCTGAATGGAATTATAATATTTTCATGAGGTTAATAATTTGCAGTCACCCCAGTCATTTTGTTCTTTCCATTCTTACCAATATTTCAATGTTGCCCACCACAAACCATGGAAAATGTTCATTTATGTTTATTCTACTTGTTTCTCCAGTGAACCAGAGGATTTTGACCAGGAGTTCCAAGTACCATTTGAAAAGTTGAGTCTTTTATAAACCTTCAATGCTTTATACACTTGGTTAGAAAAAAGAACTACTTGTAATTATCTAGCTTATGTGCTTTATGGTGTCTATTCAAAAGAGACTATAAATCATTGTACATAAAACCAAAATAGTTAATATACATTTTTTCTGGCACTTTCTAGAAATTAGGCATTAAACATAAAACATCTTATAAATTTATATAACAAAAATAAATGTTTACATTTTAATCTTAGATAGATAACCACAGGGTAGCAGTTAACTTGTGAAATCCCACACTGTTAGGGGGCAGCAGGGATCATCAGAAATACACATTCAAGTTCACAGCCCTTCAAAGACAGACCCCAGGCTGCCATCAAATTATGTGGTCTGTGTCCCAACATAGAGATTAAGGCTCTCTGTTTTGGAGGAAGGAGCTCTGGGCTAAAATAAGTGGAGAAGTACCATAATATTCAATATTAAAATACTGAAAAGGCTCTAAAGAGTTTCAAATACTGAGGGGAAACCATTTTGATTAGAAAAATAACATAAAGCATCTAAAAATGACTTCAAGTATTTTGGGCGAGGCTGCTGAGGTGGAATGCCAAAACCAGAAGGAAAGAGACCGAAAAATTGCAAGGGACGTCCCCAGTCTGTCCACCTGCAGAATTCGGATTTTTGTGCAGCTCTTTGAAGAGGATTGCTGAGCTGATGGGAACCAACAACCTTGTGTTTTAACCATCATAAAACACCTATGTTGAAGGCAAAGGGAGACTCTCCTTGGAATGAACCAATAGAAACTGGGCGAGTTAAAAGGAAACAACCCCCATGCATTTTGTAGCAGACAGCAAAAGGGAAATAAAAAAACCCAAAAAAACCTGGCTTTTCAGAATGGCAGTATTTTAGGTGGGTGGAGTGTGGTTCTCGATGAGTGCAGCTCTTCCTTTCGCCTTGGCTTTCCTCACTAACAGGATGCAGCCACAGGCAGCTGGGACCTTTCCCAATGGTGAGGGTGCATGAGGAAGGTGTGCTGGGGTGAGCCAGAACCACCTGCAGAAGAGGCAGGGACACCCACAGGTGCAGCCAGGTGCGTACCTCACTATTTCCGCAACTGGAAAAGTCATGGCATCTCCAGTTGCCTTCAGTTTACTAAAGCAGCATTATGAACTGTATAGGTTGATATCGCTTCTTATCTTCCATGGATAAAATGTCCCCAGCCAGCTGAGCACACGTTATCTGGGGTTGTCTTCTGGGTTGCTAGAGTCTGGTGATATCTCTGCCTTGCTGCAAGTCCCCAATGCTCTCATAGTCATTCTCCTTCGGGAAAAGTGTGTGGCGGCCATTGGTCTCCAGGGTGGCCTTTTCTTCTTCTCTGTTTAGAGTCTGTATTGCTTCATAATCCGGCTCGGGCTCCAGCTCCTCACTGGGTTTCCCTGCTGGTGGAACAGCGTGGACATTGTTGGGAGTTTTCTCAAAGTCTTTAACATTAGCATAGAGATCATTACAGGAAGAGGGGGGTCTCTGAGTGGTTCCTTGAATGGAGGTGTAGCTGGACTCTGGTGATTTAAGCAACTGTCTTGATTTATTCCCTGACTGTCCAGGTTTATTTACTGATGAATACATGGCTGAGATCTGGGGAAAAAAGGGTGAATTGAATTAATAAGCTTCAAGCTCCACTTCTCCCCCTCCCCCAACCCATTTAGAGATAAGCTAGATACTTAGCACTACTGGCAAGTGTGTGTGTATGTGTGTGTGCATGTGTATCCCTTTAAGATCTGTTTGTTTTCCTTTTGAAAGTTCTCTTCCCCAGTTTTACTGAGTACTATTGATATATAACATATGCAAAAGTTTAAGATGTACAATGTGACGATTTGATACATACCTACAGTGTAAAATAATTACCACAGAAAGGTCAGTTAACACCTCCATTACTGCAATTACCACTTTTTTTTTTTTTTTTGGTGATAACATATAAGGTCTATTCTTAGCAACTTTCAAGTATAATACAGGGCTGTCAATTATAGTCACTATATTGTTCCTCAGATTCCCAGAGCTTATTTATCTTACAGCTAGAAGTTTTTACCCTTTGACCAATATCTCCCCACTTCCCCTACTATCCAACCCCTCATAACCACTATTCTATTCCCCATTTCTATGAGTTTGGTATTTTTAAATTCCATATATATGCGAGAACATGCAGTATTTGTCTTGATCTGACTTATTTTACCTATCATAATGCTCTCACAGTTCACCCATCTTGTCACAAAAGGCAAAATTTTTGTCCTTCCAATGGCTGAATATTTCATTGTGCATGAATACATGTGGGTATATACATATATACATATATATATGTATATTCATATATATGTAAACTTTTTTTATTCATTTACCCAATGATGGGCACTTGCATAGTTTTCATATCTGGGCTATTGTGACTAATGCTGCAATGAACATAAGGGTGCTGCTATCTCTCCAATGCACATAGCAACACTGTTTACAGTTGTCAAATCATGGAACCAACCCAAATAACCCTCCAACTGATTAATGTACAGAGAAACTATGGGGCATAATGCATTAAATAGAATATTACACAGCTGTGAAGAAAGATGAAGCGGTGACATTTGGTGCATAACAGATGGACATTGAGGTGATTATGTTAAATGAATACAACCAAAAAATGAAAGAGATTTTGGATGGTTTTACCCATCAGTTGGAATATAAATACCAAAAATACAATTAAATGCAAACAATAGAAGAAATAAAAATTTGAACTTGGCAAAAAAAAAAAAAAGATAATGGTTGAGGGATATGGGAAAGGGTGGAGGGGATGGGGGAGAGAGATAGAAAAAAAAATAATGCTGCAGTGGAAAAAAAAAGAATGCTGCTGCAACGAACATGTGGGTGCTGATAGCTCTTCATTTTCATGCCATTTCTTTCAGCTGTATATCCAGAAGAGGGTTCTTTATCATCTGAACCAATCCTGGGGTACATTACCAGAGAATAATTATACAAATTATTTTTAACTTTGTAAGTAGATTAGTAATTTAGCATACTGAAAACTGCCCTCTCTCCGGGTCTGCTGAAAGGATATGAGGACAGCAGGTGGAGTGGGCAGCTCAAGAGATCCCCAGGATATGACCAGAGCATCAAGTTTTGTTTGATTTTTACATCAGAATGACACTGAACCTGAATAATGACTCTACTACTTAAATAAAAAAAAAAAAAAAGCAGAAAACAGGTATTAAGGTATTAGAGGAGTAAGACTCAATATGCACTTCAAACCATCAGGAGCAGATCTGGGAATTTATCAAAAAAGCTAATTCTTGGGGCCCACCTCAGAAGCACTGAAGCAAAAACTCTGGGGGTGGGGCCCAACAATCTGTGTTGATTCTATGCCCCCTAAAGCGTGAGGAGTACTGAATTAGACTATTTGGCCCACTCTTCCTGCATCACAGTGGACTAGAATAGTCTCTGGACCGCGGTGGACAGTACACACATGTCATAAAAATGTCATTTTCTATTAATTTTTCACTTCATCACATATTATTAAAGAGACATTTATAGACCAGAATAAGTTCTCTTCTGTGGGAAATCTTTTTTTACTTGCAACCAGCAAACTCAGAAATGAACTTGAGACAAAGAACTTCTGAGACATTTTTCTATGGGAGCAGCAGTTCGTGTTCCAAGCACACCTACCCAGCCTCACTAACACAGGCCAGGTACCAGCTTGCACCAAGAGGGATTTAATTTTCTTTTATAATGATAAGTTAAATGTACTGACTAAGAGATGGGGGGTATTATTTTATTGTTAGCAATCATGGTTGGAAATAAGTACAAAAATCCCTCATTACCTGTATTCATCTTTGCTACAGTGATTGATTTATTCAAACACTCAGGGAATAAATGAACATGCTTCCTGACAGATGCTTGACTTCCCAAGTGTGGGGAGATATTTTCCTGCTTTCACATATCTCACAGACTGTGGATGAAGTTTCCAGCTGGCCTCAAAAGCTTCTTAAGACAGGCCTGCTGTGTGTTAACTGGTCATTTGCATGAGAACTTTTCACTACAGGCTGGTGGCTCGGTTTTGCCAGGCCTTGACAATCCAAAGGTTTGGAGTCAGAGAAACATCTTTGGGAAACTTTTGCCATGTTGATCCGACCGTTCTTATGAATATTAAATTAATATTCTTGTCACAGAGGTTTTAATGAAGACATTATTTCTCTGAATTCAGGAAGAATAAAAAAATTCTGCTTTTCACAGCAAGGTACAAACACAGGGTCTTTATTATCCAAAAGGAGGCACAAGTCAAAACTGTGGACAGATTATAAAGGGGTAAATCATGGTATCAGAGATGAGGGAGCCAGGATAGTGGCTATTTATTCCTCGCCTTGGGCCAGAGTAACATCAAGGAAAACAAGCAGTTTTGCCTACATTGTAAAAATCACTGTTCTTGCTTTGCTCCTCAATTTTATTCCCTTGGGCCCTGTCATTAACTCTCCCAGTCTTTGTAAGTACTTGGGTCCTTTTGGCATATGGAACCTTTTTCTAAATTATAGGTTTTTTTTTTTTTTTATTAGCTTCTAGCTTAATATTGTCTCTGGCTATGAACTTCATGTGCACAGGCTGTCAGTGTGAATTTGAGCTCTCATAAAAGCTCCTCAGTCTTCTCATATTCCTTTTGAATATTTGTCTTCTTTGACTATCATTTCTATATTGTATACAGGATTCTCTTCAAGTCCCCTTGCTATTTAGCTTTTTCAATTTGTCTCTTTAAAATCTTTTCATCTTTGCGATTCAGTCTGTAAGTTGTTATTTTGTTCTCAGAAATTACTCTCTTCCTTTCCCCCACTTCTTTTATAATCAACCCTTTCCCCATCATTCTGTTAAATTGGTATAATAGTACTTAAAATGCATTTCTCAGTTTCAGTCTGGACTAACATTACATTATATGAATACAAAAATAAATGATTTCCATATTTATTTTTTCTAAGCCTTTTTCCTAAAATAAATATCTATGAATCACCCGTCTTTACCTACATTAAAAATTCATCCATTTAACTAGGTCCTATTTTCAAAAACCAAAAGCAAATATAAGAAAAAAAGTAATTAAATGAAATTTTACATAGTCTGAATCTGTTTCAAAGGATTCATTTCCAGATCTCTTATTCATTCTACTTTCTTATCCCAGATGGGATCGTTCTGGCTTCTGTGTGGCAAATGGACAGGAGGAAGGCAAAGATGCTGCCGCAGCCCTGGCAGGAGGGCACTGCCCCAGCCTCGGGAGGGGTGGTCACACTAGAGATGGGGGACAGTGCATGGAAAAAACTAGATGACTTCATCTGAGGATACTGATCAAAATGGGGTGTCAAGAATGACTCCCAGCGTTTTGGATTGGGCAAAGGTAGCCAGATGACAGGTCCATTCCCTGGAAAGGAAATACAGTGGGGGTGGGAAATATCATCTACAAAAAGCACTTGTGCTCCTTGAACTTTCAACATGGGCTTTATGTCTATCTTCATATTTTAGTTCTGAGAGCCGTATAGAGCAGGTGGTCTACATGCATATACACATTATTTTGGTAAACATTTTAGCCTTACTATGTTTGGAATTCCAGATGGAAGCTATATGCAGCTAGGTAAATCAAGGTGTTCAGCAGTCTGAGTCTAGCTTGACATAGTAACGGTTGCACTGGCTTTTACTTTAATGTTTCACTGAAAGTTCAAGCAGTGAGTTTTGAGGCCCAGATCTTGGGAGAATATATAATCCTTTCCTGTTGGCCTCTATGTCTGATCTTAGTTACAGCCTGGAATTATACTTCCTGAAGCTTTCTGCTCTCTTGTTGCGCAAGCTCCTCACGGAGATCTTCTCCCTCTGTCCCCAGACTGGATCAATTTCCCTATATCCACCTGTTGCAATTTCCTGTGTTTTTCAACCCACAGTTCATTTCCTTGTTATGTGGACTTCCTGAATACTGCCTAAAAGCCCCCCAGAGTTCAATTCTTTCTTTCCATTCCTCGTTTTTTTCTCTCCCCTTTCTCTTATTTCCCGATCCTTTCCTACCATGTCTCCTTTACTTAGCTAACCTCTTCATCCTGGCTTCCTTCTTGTTTTACCATCTCTCGGTCCCCTCTCTGAAGCATTAATAAACCAACATCCCATACCCTGATCTCCATACATATGCTGAAAGGAGTAGTTAAACTTTCTCAGAGAAGGGTAACATGTCAGCACATTTACACAAGGAGAGAAGCTCTATTCTGTATTTTGAAAGCTTTCTGGGTATTTAAAAAATAGAACTCGCCCAAAAATAGATGACTGGATCAAGAAGATGTGCTCCATATACACCATGGAATATTACTCAGCATTCAAAAAAGATAAACACATGCAATTTGCAGCAACATGGATGGCACTGGAAGGGATCATGCTCAGTGAAATAAGCCAGAAAGAAAAAGAAAAATACCGGATGGTCTCACTCATAGCAGGAATCTAGAAAACTTAAATAAGGGACCAGCAAATGAATAACTATAAGAAAGTAAAAATCAAAATCAACAAACAACTATGAACCAGAGACACTCTATGGGTGGTGGGGGGCGAGGAGGGGAGGGGAGGGATTGGGGTCAAAATAAGGGGATTGCAATTGTATGGGGAATATAAAAATAAAATTTATTTAAAAAAAAAATAGAGCTCACCTCCTCCTCTGTGAGAGTCGGGTCTTCTTCCCGGGACTTATATGACAAAGAACTAAATCTCTGTTAGAAAAAAACACAGACCAAGGGAAAGAAAGTGGTTTTGAAGTCAATAATCCATCCTTTCGTTTGCATATGTCTTGATGCATCTCTCTATAAACAATGCTTTAAAATGATCTTTAGGGAATCACAAAGAAATCACACACACACACACACACACACACAGGCTTGTGGACTGTTAAAGCATTTTAGAGTTTTGCTGAAAATCTAAAGAGTCACAGGTTCTTGTCTTGAAATTGTCACAAGACAAAATCTCTGATTTGACTTATATAAAAGTAAATGTATGATCAGATACACCCAGCAGTGCAGTGAGCTCCTCCACATATGCTCCTCTGCTTTGATTTCTGGGATCCCAGAAGGGTGAAGACCCCCTGAGGCACCAAGAGGAAGAAGATAAATGTGTGGCAGAAAGACTAGTCTCTCTAATTCTTGGTCTTCAAAAATAAGGAAAATATTACTTGGCCCCAATTAGACATGAAGTAGAAGCTGGAACCTATCCAAGAAAGGTGCCAAGACAGAAACATTTTATAAACATGCGTTTCCAGTGTTTTATTACTTGGAGGAAGAAAAAAGTCAAACACAGCTTACACTAAAACAGATTTCATCATTCAACAAAGTAAAAGTGTTTGTATATATTTCCCAGAACAATGTGCAAGTAAAAGCCTCAGGATTTGCTAGATTCTTAATGCTGACAAAGGTGGGTGCAACGCGAATGCTGGAGCTCACCTTGCTAGGTTCCCCGGCCCCTTCTGTGGCTCCTTCTTCTCCTGCCCGTCTCTTTTTCTTCTCCTGAAGGTTTTCATTCTCATCCAGAAGTTTCACGGGGACGGGTGGTGGGGCCTCCTCTTCTAGTTCACATGAATTTCCAAGAATGCTCTCTGCATTAACACTTTGTCGACACTTCTTGTTTCTGTCCACGGAGGCGTATTCAGCAAAGTCTCCTTTGCCATTGGTTTGGGGTCCAGGAAGTTCTTTCAAAGCTGAAGTCGACTTTGACTTGCTGCTGTGGCCTTTCCCCGAGTGTGCCGCTGTGGCCACCTCTTTAATTTCTTTCACAGTTTCATATAAACAGTCCTCCACCATGTTTTCCTGGGACGAGCTATCCTTGAGCACTTCATAGGGCCCTTCCATCCCCAGGCCCTGGTCCCCATCTGCATCTGCACTGGCATTGAGCATGGCATCCACCCCACTGTCAGGAGGGATTCTGGGCAGTTCCCGGCTCTGATGGCATTTTGGCTTCCCCATGCTGTCCTGGGAGTCCAGCAGATCTGACGCTGATGTCTGGACTTCCTCGTAATGTTGCATGCAGGTCATAGTACTGTCTTCTGAAAGAACTAAAGTGGTAGAGGGATTAAAAGTGGAGAAGAAACTCCTGAGATAATTGTTACAGTGAAAAGGATAATGGTAAGGTAGATGACATCAACCTGGAGGTTGACTCAAGGCTGCAAATTCTAGATGTTATGCCTTTCAGTTGCTAGTCTTATTTTAGTCACAGTTTAAACCAGAGTCTTCCCAGTACAATAGTCAGTCAATCGTCTTGGCTATTCACATGGTTTAGTTACTCTCATTATTTCTTGTTACTCCTGATGGGACTGTTGTAGGCAAAGTATCCAGTGTGACCAGACGATGAAAGTGAAAACTTGTAAAGCTAATTGTGGGGACCTGGGCACTAAAAGGGGGGCGTGTGTGGGGATCACGCTCCCTGGCCTTATTAGCCTCCTCCTGTTTGAGAGAATCATTGGTTTCCATTCCCAGGTCACTTTTGCTTGGCAGACATGACAGAGGCAACTGGGCAAAATGCAGCCTAAAGCAGCATCATGAAAGATCACACACCCCAAGCCTCTTAGGTCTTCCTTTTACCCCAACATTTCTACCCCCAACATTTCTACCTCAAATTAGAAAATCCAAGTGTGAAATGCCTGATTGCTACAGCAATGTTATTGCATGAAGCCACTGAGTCACCTTTTATCTGTTGGTGGTGAGTGATTATGATGTGCCAGGGCTGGTTGATACTAGAGACATGCCATCACTCACCAAAACAGAGCCTTAGCCTCCCGGTGCTTCTGCTGCTTGAACAAGCTCTTAAATTACTGTCTTCATGCTAATAGTTTTACATAGATATTTTTTATATGTAAGATAAAAGGTATAAGTAGATATAAATGTAAATGTACACTTAAAATGTATTTACATGTATATAATTATATATCTTTTTAGTTTTATACTCTTCTGCAACATATATTCCTTGTATGTTATATACAGTCTCTCTCTGTGTGTGTGTGTGGGGCTTTGTGTGTGTGTAAGGTTTTTAATGCTTTTTTTTACTTAGATTTTTAACCCATTCTTTTTTAATTTTACTGACTAGACTGGGATGCTCTAAGCTCTCTGGAGCCTAGGACAGTGTCAATCACGTGATAAACACACCTACATGTTTGTACATGAAAAACTCAATAAATGAATGAATGAAGTGCTCTTGTCCTTAAAAAAAAAGGACAGGTTTCATTTTGAGGGTTCAGAAATATTGACCCTAGGGGGTAACTAAGGAAAATGATAATGAATCTCTCAACCTTTCTGAACTTAACACCACACCCACCTGTATTCTAAATACTTAATTATCAGAGTGTGTGTAGGCGTGTGTGCACATGTGGACTTTTGCCCTCTGGTTCTACACATCAGTGTCATTGTTCCCAGACTTCAGTGTTAATACAGATCACCTCACAGTTTCCCTACAAGAAATGGGGGTAACAGGATAACCTATCTTAAGTAAAATCACTTCGTGAACTGGCAAGTGGGAAGCAAACGCAGCTGCTATTTCTGTCGGTGAAAGTAGCAGGCATGTGAACGAGGCACACGCAGTGGCTCCCAGGATGCCCCGGGACACAGGTTGTTGGGTTCCGATTACAGCTCAGGGCTGTGACTGCAAAATCTCAGGCAAATTATCAGTCTCCCTGTGGAAGCAGAGTAATGGTCCCCCAAAGATCGCTGTGCCCTAATCTTTAGAACTTATAAGTTAGGTTACATGGCAAGGGAGGAACGAGGGGGCCAGATGGAACCAAGAGCTGGCTACAAGGTAAGGAAGAGAATAGCCAGGGTTCCTTTTATTACCAGGGTTCCTTGTAAGGCAGGTAGGGGTGTTGGAGGTTTGAAGATGGAGGGAAAGGTGAAGTAAGGAATGCAGGTGGCTTCTAGAAGCTAAAGCAGGCAAAGGAATGATTCTCCCATACAGCCTCAAGGAAACATCATGGTCTTGCTGATACTTTGATCTTGAAATTGAAAGTCGATAAATTTGTATTGTTTTAAAGCACTGAGTTTATGCTAATTCATTTCGCAGCAAAGTGCGCCAGTTCCCTCATCTGGAAACTTTGGAAAGTAGTATTAACTGCTCTATAGGGACTAGTAAAGTCACTATTAATAGTATTCTTACAGGGTAGTTAGTACCCAGAAGCCAGTGAATAAATATTAGCTCTTCCTCCACATGAGATTACTTTTGCTAAATGGTGGGGATACTAGAAATGTGTAAAAACACATTTTCTAGTTTTTGAGCTACATTTTTTGAAACCTAGTGCTTTCCTAGGCAAGGAGGCCTGTGCAGAGAGCCAGCAGCTTTGCAGAACTTACTGTCACCGTTGGTGAGCACCCCGTTCTGCTCACTGCTGGCGGGGGCGTCTGTGGCCAGGCTGGTAATTGAGCGACTGAACATCTCCTTGTCTGAAGGCTGCAAAGACAAAAGCACCATGCTCCTAAGAATCAGATAGTGTGCAGAAGCACTAGCCACATTTTCTAAAAATTAAAACAGGATGAAGGGACAAGTGTAGGGTGAAGGAGGGACTCTCAGCAGCGACCTTAATGTTGTATGTAACACATGTTGATACTCAACAATGAATACCTGAAACTTATATAATTTACAGTCTAACGTTATTTCAGTTAAAAAAAAAATAACAAACCCCAAATGTTCTATTTAGCTTTAAGTTAAATGAAATTAAATACAGGTGAATTCCACAGTTGCATTGAGCACATTTCAAGTGCTCACTAGTATGGGTAGCGGTCACCGCATCAAGCAATTCACAGAGACCTTGTGCAAAGTTCTATTGGACAGGGTTGTCCTGGAGTCTTAACGGCACTGGGACTCTGCCAAGGCTTCTGTAGTGCCTGGCAATCTACAAATGGGTTATAGGTAGTCCTGAAAGATCAGCCCCCTTAGTTCTGGACAGGGAGGGAACAAGAAGCCGCAGAGCTGGTCAACTCGATCCAGCAGAGAGCAGCCTCTCCCTGCATCACATGTACAGGGTCCTGGGGTGAAAAGCACAGGAGACATTGCCCTTGTCATCTGAATGGAAGAGACTTAAATCTGGTGAGAGAGAGATGATGCTGCAGATTCTGAAACTATTTCTTTTCCTTTTTTTTAAAAAAAGATTTATTTATTTATGCATACAAGAACTGGGGGTGTAGGCCAGAGGTATGGGGGTGGTGGTGAGAGGATTCCCGAGAGACAGAGTGGGGAGCAGAACAGGTGGATCGACTGAAAAACACTGCTGAGGAAAGCAGAGCAGCTCCCTGGCAGGCTGAAGATCGAACTCATGCTGCAGTAGCTGCGGATAGCTTCATAACACTGAGACTTAACCCCTTGCACCACCAGGAAGGCCCAGATTCTGAGACTATTTCATAACCAGTTAAATCTCTGCTTCCAGGTTCACAAAAACAATCATCTGCTAAGAAGAAGGCCTGCAAACCTTTCTTATTCACACATATTCAGGATGCTTGGAGTGGAGAATTACGTTGAAGATTTGTTCACTACTGGGCTGGACTGTGTGGCTACTACTTGGGGTGATCCGCAGGCTGAGCTACGGCTCTGATAAGTCTGAGAGTAACCTGGTAATTCATGTATTTCTTTGAACAGTCAACTGTGCTTCATAACAGCCTGCAGCCCCGCTCCCAGGACCTGCTCCCTGTTCTTCTCATGGTATGCGCGTCCACACAGGCGAGGATAACACATGGAAAGTTCTGATAAAAACAGCACCAGAACCTTGGCTAGCTGGTCTCATAAATCCTGACTCCTGACTGGGAACCAATGAAAACAGAGCACAAATAGCTCTTGCTGTGTCACGATCCAAAAGCAAAAGCACCGTGAGAGGGGTCATCGTATCAGGTTGCCAGGAACTTGAGAGGCAGGTGCTAACATCACAGACATGATGGGCAGGAATTGGGTGTGAGGGAGGAAGGCTCCTAGGTGGCCCATATTGGCATAACCGACCCAGCACAGAGGAATTACCAAAATCAAGGTACCAATCATTTCTATTCTTAGCTTCTAAGAGAAAATGCCCTCTGGATTTCTAAACTGAGAAGCCAGGAATGAACCTGCTGGCCTCTGTAGCTCCAGGAGGGTGCAGACCATGAAGCAGCCCCCGAGACAGCTGGTGAAGAGTTAAGGCAGGGCTGCTGGGACTGGGGCGCATCAGAGCTGGAGTCAGGTGTGGAGGGGGAAAGCTTACTACAGGGGCTTCTCTGGCCTGAGATGGAAAACCCAAAAGTGTTTAAGACTTAGAAGCCAATACAGAAGCGCTTGCAGTGTGTGCAAGTTCATGGGCATGCACAGACATGGCTTTAGAGAGCTCCCACACACATTCAGAAAAGAGGCCATGGGGGTTTAGTAACTGAGGATGGGGCACATGAGGAGAAAACATGGAGAGTCAGTTTTTTCCTTTGACCCATTTGCCACTTTTCTCTCATCTCACTCAGGGCTGGGCAGCAGAAGCAGTGAACCTGAAGGTCCAGAACAGTAATTTTCAAACTTGAGCCCCATCAAAATGACCTGGGGTCTTGTTAAAGGTGCCCCGGATGCCCTGGACCTATCCCAGGAGAATCACATGTCTCACCAGCTCCTAGGTGTCACCTGGGAGCACAGCAGCGCCAAAAGGCCATGGGGAGGAAGTCCTTTCTGAGCTGTCTGATGCTTCCCTATCTGACCTGTCAACTGTCCCTGGGGAGAGTGGTAGGAAGACTGTGTCTGTGGGAGAAGCAAGAGCAGGGGAGCCCCAGATCTCTTCACCCACCCTCATGATGCCACCACAGTGGCAACCAGCAGGGGGCAGCAGAGAGGTGCTGAGCGTAGGAGCAGGGGGCACATGGCAACTAGAGACTGGGGTGTGGAAAAGGGTAAAGAGCAGGTGGTGCTGAGAAGGGATGGGGAGAAGAAGAGAAGGAAAGTAGAAACCCCAGGACTTCCAGGAGGAAAGAGGAGTCCAGGCAACTTTCTGTCTGCTTGGGCTGCCGAGTCCAGGGCTTCCGCAGGGCACGGAGGCTTGGACTGGATGCACACCTGCGTGAGCTCTGAATCTGTCTTCTGGCTGCATGTTTTATACCAGACCTGGTATTACATATTTGACACACTCCCCACTCCTCCCCCATCTGCTTCTGTCTGGTCCTGAGAAGATATTGTCACAGACAGGAAGCCTCTTCACAGCTTTAGTACTGCTGTCAGGCTTGGTCAGGACTCTGATTAAGCCAGCCCTGTGAACATGAGGGCAGACCCATTCTGAACTGTGGAACTGCCCAGTCAGATGAGGGCATGACCAGGACAGGAGAGAACAAGGCAGGCCTGGAGGCCCTGGTTGCTCCTCACCACGGTAAGGGGCCTTCAGACAGATGCTGAGTGCCGGAAGGTGCAGCAGGCCAGGCTACATGGAGGCTTTGTGACTGCAGGCTCTGGTTAGTTCAGTGATGAGCAGTTAGGGCTGAATCTCCTAAAATCCATAAATTGAAGTCTTTTTTTTTTTTTTAATAACACTGGGAAGAGGCAGTGTTATATATATATATATATATATATATATATATATATATATATAAGATTTATTTATTTATTTATACAAGCACTGGGTACAGTCAGAAGCGCGGGAGGGTGAGAGAATTCACCAGAGCCAGAGCAGGGAACAGATCAGGCAGAGTGATGAAATACGCTGCTGAGGGGAGCAGCGGGCGGCAGGAGAGGTCTGCCTACCATGTGGGACCCTTGCCCGGCAGCCGGGGATTGAACTGGCGCTGCAGAGGCTGCAGGCAGCTTCACAACCCTGCGCTCAATCGCTGTGCCACCAGGGAGGCCCCCATAAATTGAAGTCTTAACCGCAGGATGTGATTTTAGATGGAAATCAGTTAGATGAGGTCAGATTGGAATCTTTGTAAAATGGGGGTGTTTAGATAGAGACAGACACATATAAGCAAAACCATATGAAGAGACACAGGAACACCACTACCTGACAATGGAGACAGAGATCTGCACATCAAAAAATCCCAAAGATTTGGTCTCCCTGGTGGTGCAAGGGGTAAGGCGCATCCTGTGAAGCTATCCTCAGCCACTGCAGCATGAGTTCGCTCCCAGGCAGGGAGCAACCCACATGGCACAGCAGACCTCTCCTGTCTTGCCCGCTGCTCCCCTCAGCAGTGTATTTCGTCAGTCTGCCTGTTCTGTTCCCCACTCTATCTCTGGTGAATCCTCTCACCGCCCCCGCCCCCTCACCCCCGCATCTCTGGCCTGTACCCCAGTTCTTGTGTGCATAAATAAATAAATTTTTTTTAAAAAATCCCAAAGATTGTCAGCAATCAGGCTAAGAGCCGCCCAGAAACAATTCACCCTCAGAGCTCTCAGAGGGACCCAAACCTCCCACTCCTTGATTCCACTGTTGAGCCTCCAGACTGAGACAATCTATGTGTTATTTAAGCCACTCAGTTTGTGGTCCTTTGTTACCAGTGCCCTAGTAAACCAATACAGGGCTGTGGTAGGCAGGGGCAGAAGAGAAACATCTCTGTGGTATCCTGGAGCTGCCAATGGATTTTTCTGGCAACAGGACAATTACATCCATTTCAGAAACACTTGCAATGAACCTGGCTAACTGCAGGCAACTAACTATGGTGAATTTTATATTAAACCTGTAGAAAGAGGACACAGCCAGGGCAGTTCTTCCCCTCGGCTTCCTGCAGGTGATAAGCATGTGGGGACATGCTTAGGCTGAGGTTTACACACACACACACACGGACTCACCACATTCATCAGGTTCTCATGGTCTGCACTATGCTGTCTGGGCTTCTTTTCTCTGAAATGGAAAACAAACCATTGTAAAATCACATGGGAAACCCAAAATCAAATGTACACTCCCCTTACTTATCCTAGTTTTGATCAACATTGAAGCTCTCTTAGGAACCAGCTTGCATCTTGCCTAAGAAGCAGAAGCTGGACAGTGCTCGCTATCACCCTCCCTAGGTTTACTTGCTGTCACTCTCCCCTTCCCCCAGGAATAGAATATATAGGTTCTCAACCAAAGGACTAAGGTAAGTTGTAGGTTCCTGTTTAATGAACATCCAGACAATCCTTCTCTCTTTGCTTTCTTTTTTTATCTCAGAACTCAAAATCTTTGCATATTCACACGCTGCAATGGGATTGAGCACATAAAGAAAATACAAATTTTGGCAAGTCGTGAAGGGTACATGCTCTCAGAATGAGTCATTTGTACCTCCAGTCTGTGGAAAAGTCCGACGAGTAAAAATAGAATTTATTTTTACTCAGGACAGTCTAAAGAAAGCCATCAGCACGAGAATCCCTTTCCCATATGCGTGTAAATCAAGAGTGACACCTAGTGGGCGAGGAAGTTACTACAGAGGCCTTCCTCCCAGGCCCAGGGGAGCAAAAACTCTGGCCTGTTTCTTCCTCTCTCTGACCAGGCTCCTCCCAGCCTCCCTGGGGGCCTGCGTCCCCAGAGGTTAGGAGCTACTTGAGTATAGTGAGTCCAATCTTTCCGTTTTTGACAGGGACTCAAGTGTAGGAAGTCATATCCAGCTTGTTAAATGTCTCATGAGCTGAGTCTCTTCCGAGGTTACTGAGAAGGGAATTAAAGAGGGTTGTCTAGCTGAGCTGCCTACACGGCACAGTGGTTCCCAGTAACCAGGCCCCCAGGAGGCTGCACATGGTGAAACAGGGTCTCACCAGCCTGAAAATACATACTCCTGCTTAGAATAAACTCTGCTTCTCTCTGAGACAAGATCTCTCTGTGTGTGAATGTGTGTGGGAAGGTGGGTACACAAATTTATGTGAGGGAGACAGAGACAGGGAGGGAGAGAAGGAGGAGGACTGAGGGGTTGTGGGGAGAGAGAGAGAGAGAGAGAGAGAGAGAGAGAGAGAGAGAGAGAGCGAGAGACCTAATTGTAAAAAAAGATGAATATCTCTCACAGAGCATTTTTCTCTTTTAAGAAAACTACTGTTTCTTAATTGCAGTTCTAGATTACAAAACTTTAAAAAATGGTCCCTGCAAAGCCACATAATAGCACAACTTCTCAGTAACTCTCAGGTGGCAGCAAAAATGTTTAATGCACATTATATTTAGATTTCTAAAGGTCTACAGATGGGAAAAGACAGACATTTTGACCAGGATGTACTTGAAAAAGCATCAATAATACCACTCTGGGAAGTTTCACATAAGGGGCTCTTTCAGTTGCTCCCTAGAAAAATCAAATATGGATTTTCATTCAATAATACTCTGGGATCCTTTACTGCAGAGAAGTTAATCTCAGCACAGAAACTTGTGTGGACCTATGGTAGGATTCTATTTATAACAGGCTTTTCATATCAAGAGTCCTCTGGTGACAGGGAATGTGTTTGAAGGTTCCAGTGGATACTCGTGGTTTCTCACCTGTCACAACTGGAGCAGAGGAAGATGAGGAAGGTGATGAGGAAGAATGTGGTGACAGCTGCCAAACATCCCCACAGGACGAGCTGCATCTGTCCGCTGCTCAGGATGCTCCCAGAGGGCCCCATGGCAGGAGTCCAAAGAGGCACCAGCTGATGGAGTAAGTCAGTCCTTCAAAGGTGGAGACATGGGGGCAGAGGGCTATCCTCCTGCAGAGAGATCAACATATTTGGAAACAACGTGGCATGTGAAGCCAGAATGGTGTCATGCCTTCATGTTCCAGGGAAGGCAGGCCTCTGAGGTGAGTGGGGTGGGGTGGGGGGGCAGTGGTGTGCAGTAGGCACTGCACAGGACTGAATTTGATCCTGGAATCTGGGCAAATCCCTTCTCGTGTCTAGGCCTCTGTGTTCTCACCGACAAATGTATAGCAGGTACATACGAGTGCCTGGGACAACATCTGAGGCAAGCACTATCTTGTTATTTTGGTTCAAATAAAGATTCCAAGCACTCCACGGCAAATACATCAATGCTCATTTGGATTCTTTTCCTCCCAAGGAGTATTAGCACTTATTATAGTTTTCACAAAATACAATTTGCATCTTCCCCACTTGTTTCGCTAGTCCCCAAACTGGTTTTTCTTTGAGAAGGTTGAAAGTCCATACAATTAAGAAAATAAAATGTCTTTATATTCACTTCCATCAACAGTTATCTATTCTGAGTAGTTATCTATTCTTTCATTTGGTTCCTGTGAGCACTCAAAAAATACATTTTCAAATGAATGGATGAAGATGTTTGCTAAGAATACATCACCAGCAGCAAATAAAACCTATATTATATATTTATTGTAGCACTATTTACAATAGGTAAGATATGGAAACAACCAAAATGGCCAAAAATAGACAACTGGATCAAGAAGATGTGCTGTATGGGCCTCCCCTGGTGGCACAGTGGTTGAGCGCTGGGTTGTGAGGCTGCCCACAGCCTCTGCAGCACCAGTTCGATCCCCGGCCACAGGTGAGGGTTCCACAAAAAAAAAAAAAAAAAAAAAGATGTGCTCTATTTACACAATGGAATACTATTTAGCAATCAAAAAGATAAATTCATTTGCAGTAACATGGATGGAGCTGGAGGGATTCTGCTTAGTGAAATAAGCCAGAAGGAAAAAGAAAAATATCGGATGGTTTCATTTATAGGAGGAATGTAGGGGAACCAAATAAGAGATCAGTAAAAAAAATAATTATAATAAATTAAAAAATAAAATTAACAGGCAACTATAAATCAGAGACATTCAGCAGGGAAGGAGGAGGGAAAGGGATCAAAACAGGGGCAGGAATGTGTTTTTACACAAGGGACTATGGTTTTATTTATTTATTTTAAAAAGATTTATTTATTTATTTATACAAGCACTGGGAACAGTCAGAAGCATGGGAGGGTGAAAGAATTCACCAGAGCCACAGCGGGGAGCAGAGCAGGCAAAAGGACCGAAGCACACTGCTGAGGGGAGCAGCGGGTGGCAGGAGAGGTCTGCGAGCCATGTGGGACCCTCCTCTGGTGGCCGGGGAGCAGCAGGGGATCGAGCCGGCGCTGCAGAGGCTGTGGGCAGTTTTGCAACCCAGTGTTCAACCGCTGTGCCACCGGGGAGGCCCCACAAGGGACTATTGTGATGGTGCACGGGTGAATTGGTGATGGGACTTTTGTGGGGACTACATCTGAAAGGAGAAAACATGCATTATACAAAAAGGAAGAATGATGTAATATATATCATTTTATATATTAATATATATTTAAAAAGCCCCATATATAAACAATTGTGAATGAGCCTAAGAGCTGCTCATGCTGCATTTTAGTACCTTGTATGTGCCTGGGACTCTACTAGTGCTTTCCTCTTTTCATAGCTGCAGCCCGCCTGTGAAGCCGGCACTGTTAATCCTGTTTTTTTTCAGACAAGGAAGCTGGAAGGCAGAGACCTCAAAGTGTCACAACTGTTAAGTGGCAAGGATGAGTGTGTGAGCCCCACTGTCTGACTCCCGAGGCCCTGGTAGAAGCTGCTTCTTGCTGGGGGGTGTGCTCCCAGCTCCCACAGCAAAGTTTTGTTATGAAAATGGTCAGATCAGTTTTGTAATATATTTTAAGAGTTAAACATCTCGAAAAACAGAGATCTATATCAAAATAACAGTAACTTCTCTTGAGAGGCTTTGTTTCAAGAATACTTGCTTTGCTAAATTCTAGACTGTTCTTATAAAATTCCCTTAATCTTAAGTTTCATGAAAAAAGCAAACATTCTTTTGTCTTATAATGAATCAGAATTCAAAAAAAATTTTTTTCTTGGAAAAACAACTGTCCATGTTTATAGTTACATTTGCATCTCTGGAAGGCTGTGCTTTATTTAGCTGTCAAGGGTTCCCATCAAGCCAGCACCTACTGGCCCAGAGGTAAACAGTCATGATCCCTGAAAAGGACACTATTTTGGTATAAAGGCAGTTCACCTGCCCATATTTCCTCCAGGTGAAATACATCACATTTATTTGAACATTTAGAATTGAAGAACACAGTAAATCCTCACTTAACACTGTAAATAGGTCTTTGGAAATGTGACTCTCAGCAAAATGACTCTATAATGAAACCAGGTCCTCGAATAATGTCCTCTAGTCAAGTAGGAGAGATTGTTATTTTCTCATCAACATTATACTGAAATATTGAACAAAATTATGTTATTTTATAATAAAAAGCCAAAGAAAAAAGTTTATCTACAATGTGTGCAGGAAGAATTCTAAGACATGAAGTCAACTGTTTTCCTTAGGCCCTTAAATCAACATAAACACTTGCTAATGCTCCATAAATACATAAACGGAGCACTTCCTGAGGAATGCAGAACTTCTCCCTCCATGTTTGGTTCTATGTTATGCCCGCATGCATACAGTAATGGATGGTCAAATGACTTTTGCCTGGACAGCTATAACTGAATGAAAATAACCATCACTTGGTTTGTTGATGCAAAGAATAATTCAGTTTAAACTTAGACAACAAATTGGCATCAAAATAAGTTATTCAAATGGATTCAAGCAAGCACATAAATCACAGTGACCTATGAATCTAAATGAAATAAAATTTTATATGCAGTTCCAAGGCATAACACATTTTAGGAAGCCCAAGCAACAGTATCTGTGTTGTACAGATATTTCTTTGTTTCTTCCTTCCTTAATTGACTCATTCATTCATACAACAGATTTTAATGTCCATACATAAAGCGTCAGGTTCTTAGAAAATAGTTTGCTGTATGAATTATTCAAAAGTCAGCAAGCTCTCCTCCTTCAAGTACTTTTCTCTTTCTTTTTCTTAACAAGGGGAAGCCAGCCTACCAGGACAGTGCAGGATGTAGAAGATGAAAGCAAACCATTCTGAGCTACTGAATAAAGGCTGTAACTCAGAGAAAATGTGTCAGAACTCCTGTTTAACTAGGATTTGCTGAAAAGCTACTGAAAGAACAACTTTTTCTCAAAGTTCTCATTGTGGACAAACTCTGATAATGAAAATCATCATCATCTTTGGAAACATGTTTCTGAGTCAGATACAACTAATCCCAACAGCTAGCTTTATGTGGGCGCCTCCCTGACACATGAGCACCACACGGTCACAGCCATGCTGGACGGGGCAGCAGGACCAGCCACCCCTCACTAGATCCCTTCCAGGGGCCTGCACACTGGTGACATCCTGGCTGAGATTATTCCCATTTTGGAGAAGGTCTTTGCCTTTTTACTCTTTACTCCTGGTATCTTTTTCTTGCCTTCTCTTTCCATAATTCTCCTGCCCATTATTTTCCTGGTCATTGCCTTCTTGTATTACTGCTGGCTCATCTACAGCTGTGACAGGATGGCCCCTCCCCCACACATGGAGATGGACGGTCCCTCCCCCACAGGAGTGGATGGACCCCATTAGATACACACATACGGGCCTCCCCGGTGGCACAGTGGTTGAGCGCTGGGTTGCGAAGCTGCCCACAGCCTCTGCAGCGCCGGTTCGATCCCCGGCTGCTCCCTGGCCACCGGAGGAGGGTCCCACATGGTGCGCAGACCTCTCCTGCCGCCCGCTGCTCCCCTCAGCAGTGTACTTCGGTCCATCTGCCTGCTCTGCTCCCTGCTCTGGCTCTGGTGAATTCTCTCACCCTCCCGTGCTTCTGACTGTACCCAGTGCTTGTATAAACAAATAAATAAATGTTTGTTGGTTTTTTTTTTTTTTTTTAAAAGATACACACATACGACTTTCACGTTCTTCCTTCATGGTGGGGATGAGGGTGGATGCACCTTGTCCTGGATGTTCTGGGGTCTTCCATGAAGTGGAATGACCTTTCCTCCCTGGGCTTGACCCTCATGCACTGGTTTCACATAGTGCTTAGGGGTCTGCATTTACTTTGAATAGTGGGGGGAATCAGTCTTTCTGATTCCCTAAGGCTCTTCTTAGGATTATCAAAGGAGGGACAGAGTAAGAGGAGAGGAAGCACAGTGTCTGGGAAGTCAAAAGTTACCTGGGAAATGAAAGAGCCCTGTAGCAGTGATAGCTTTTCCAGACCACACGTGGTGCCCCGTTTCCAGCCAAACTGCACGTGTAAAGACAAAGCAAGACTGCAAAGCCCATGATACTGTACTGGTTCTGATGGCCATCTAACTTCTGCTTATTCCTACAGCAAAATTAAGATGTGTTCTGAAGCGCAGAGGTTGAGCACTGGGCTGCCAAGCTGCCCGCCGCCTCTGCAGCACCGGTTCGATCCCCGGCCCCTGGTGAGGGTCCCACATGGCGCGGCAGGCCTCTCCTGTCTCGCCCTCCGCAGTGCTCCCCTCAGCAGTGTATTTCAGTCAGTCTGCCTGCTCTGCTCCCCGCTCTGGCTCTGGTGAATTCTTTCACCTTCCCGCGCTTCTGACTGTACCCAGTGCTTGTATAAATAAATAAATCTTAAAAAAAAAAAATGTGTTCTGAGTATCCAGAATTTGCCTCTATCATTAAAAATAGATGAATAATTTGGGGATATTGCTCATGTTTTCTAAGGAAAGATATTTAAGCCTGTTTCCCTCAATCCTGTTCTACCCAATTCAATAAAACTGATTTGATTGTAGAATATTATTTCTTCATCAAAGTTGAAAAATATTGTTGACCCACATATATAAATATTTCTTGAATTATTCAACATAAGGAAAAAGAGGATATTTTCTGTACTTCCACTAGCATTTATTATGGCACCAAATGCCCCACTAAGGTTTGTTGTACAAGATGTAAATAATAACAAGTAGCAGTTTAATAGTTTAACTATTTTTTTAGATTAGGCATCATTGTGTGCTGAACTGATATACAGTCATGGCCAGAGACTGTAATTCAATACAAATGTGTGATGTTGCTGAAAGAGCAGCAGTGGTATATTCCTACTCTTATCTCAATTTTGTAGAATTTCTCCCTACTGTGAGAATTTGTCAAGGCCCTGAGAGTAGTCGACTTGAGGTTATTGGACCTATGTTGGGAATTCCTTGTGATGTTGGTCAAGATGATTATCTTGAACTAACATTTCATAATCTCTTATCTTTCATATCCATTAATTTCATGATTTGAATAAATGACTCAATTATTAGAAAAACTGGCCTTTTATTTTAAAAGTGCCATTTTTAACCACCAGGTGGCAGTATAAGTCTATCTTCATCCTTACTCAGCAGGCTCCTCCAAGAGGGACCTGTTATTTTCTGTGTTTGTGCCTTATGCCTGGTGTTTTAATGGTCTTCATTAGCCGGGAATGTCAGCCATCCAAATCAATTTCAACAGGAAAGAAAACAAAAACCAGATGAAATCAATGACAGTTGCAGCCCAAGTGACAGCTCTTTATTTCCTCAGCCAAACATCCTTAGCACGTAGGTGCTCTGATAATGGCCAATTCTGTAAACAATAATTTGGTAGAGTTGGGATGGCTGGTGAGATTAGCTACAGAAGCAGACACCTGAATTCCTTTGAAGCCGGTTTAGATCAGTAATGATAGTTATTACCATTTTACAGCTGTTCTAGTTGACTCATAATTAAGTATGATAGAAACCACCTCCACTCGTCACCCCTCACTGATGGACGAAATAAGGAGGTCAAAGACCCAACCCCATGGGGATTCCTCCCTCCCACAGATTACCAAATGTGGGAAACATGTGGTAAAATGATCCTTCATGAGCTCAGATTAACCAAACAAACGTAACAAAGTCTGGGAAGCCAAATTCTCTGCTGGGCTCCTGTCCCGCTGGGCACACAGGCAGATGCACAGACAAACGCGAAATTCACTTCTCAATGGAATATTTAAGTGTCTTGAGTTTTGTGTTGAAGTATTTCAATTCAGCTAGATTTCTCTTTAGATTAAAAGGACTTGAAAATAGGCAAGTTTGAGACACTGAACTTTGTATGAGTCTAGAAAATTAACCAGGTCTGATGTCAGTGTCAGGAACCACCTAAGCAAATATTTGCTGGCTGCAACAGCTCTGTGCCACAAAAGGTTGCTTCAAAAATCTCCCTGTCTCTCCTTGAGATGGGGGACCAAATAAAGTCATTCATTTAAAAAAGCAGAGGATGATAAGGACTCCAATAAGGATTTTTGTTTGTTATTTCCTGAATCATTTCACAGCATCCCTACAGATCAGTGTCTTCACATTTCTCTCCTGCAGCAGCTTAAGAAAAGCATACTGACTATTAGGGCAAGAGAGGAACGTGGAGAGCTTTAACATTACCAGACCAAGCCCTGTTAACAAGACTCACTATTGAATGCAAAGAGCCAGGCGTTCATTTTAAGAGCGAGTTGTAAATCCTAAGGCTGCCTGTCAGCATAATCTGATTACTTTCTATACATACCAAACCTATTGATCCACACAGGAAATGGGGAAGCTGATTCTTTCAGGGAGAGGGATGTGTGTGGCTGTCACTGGTCTTCAAAAATACATTAAATGTATGTTCCAGAAGTAATAGTTTATTGCTTATAAAACCCCACCGCCATTTTGTTTTTGCTTTCTGAAAAGCCAAAGGCAAGTGATTTTGATGGATAAGGAGTGACAGCTCAGAATGCTTTTCCTCATATCCTAACTTGAAAACCAATTCCCAAAGTTCATTTAAATTTTGAATGTCAAATTTCATAATGAGGGGTGGTGAGTGAAGAGAGAGAGAATGAAAGGGGGAGAGAGGGAGTCTTCTAGACTAGGTGTGAAGCATAAATAAGTCTTACTGGGGTGTTTCAGAAAGTGTGCAGTTTGGGCTTTAGGGTCTGTTTCTCCCTATTTCACATCTCCGTGCATCTAGCCTTAATTAAAAGCTCCTTGAGGCAAGGATGTGTCTACCTCATTTCTACCATGTCCTCAGCATCATCGTGAGCCGGAAAATAGGGCCTCATCAAGAAATGCTTGTTTCTATAGGAAGAATGATGAGTAGATTCCCAAGCCAACTTTCGAAATGCAAGTTTAATAATTTATAAGGTAAGAGAAAGAAGGAGAATAAAGAGATGAGCACGTAGAGCAAACAACTCAAAAACAAGCCAAGCACATCTTAAGATAGAACCTTAACTCTGGAGTGAACGTGTCCCCTGGCTTCGGTGTACTATGCCGGAAGCAGCAGGATGTGTCTTGAGAAAAGTCGCAACACCAGAAATGTCAGAACCTCAGCACATGAATCCTCACCAGCCTCTCATCTCACTGCGTACCCACGCTTGGTATTCTCTGACCCTATCTCAGCAAGAGACAGCAATGGAGATGTGTAGGGTAAATGATTAAATGTTTGTCAGGCTTTTCTGCCCTTCCACCATTAGGACTGATGATGGATCCCTGCGGTCCTGAATGCATGCCTGATGGGGGGCACCTGGAGTAGGGTGTGGGCATACATAGGTGGCATTCACCTGGGCTGAGATGGGGCTTCTAAGGGCGGCATCATAGGGATACCAGGAGAACAAAAAGAGAACAAGACCACAGGAGAGCGCCAGAGAGCCTGGAAAGTGTGACAGTTCCCAGGGGGCTGGGAGGCTGGCAGGTAAACCTTCTGAGAAGTAGCTTTCCTGGGGCTGCTGCTCCCCCTTCCCTGCTTAATTTCACACTCTCCCTCTTTTTTTAAACAAGCCTTCCCCTTCACGACATTACTCAAATTGAAAATGATGAAGCCCTTGCGTCCCCCCTCCTCAAGCGGAAGGCACTGTGAACAGGCCTCTCTACAGCTGCAGCACTAGCGTGTGGCATACAGTAAGCACTTAACAAACAAGTTGAGTGAACAGTTCGGGAGAGGAAAAGCTTCCAAGAAGAGGTAGACATTGACCCAGTGTAGGGTAAGTGAAAAAGGTATCAGGCTTTTCTGCCCTCCCACCATTAGGATTGATGATGGATCCCTGCGGTCCTGAATGCATGCCTGATGGCGGGCACCTGGAATAGGGTGTGGGCATATGTAGATGGGATTCACCTGGGCTAAGACTGGGCTTATAAGGGCGGCATCACCGGGACGCCAGCAGCAGCAGAGAAGCAGAAGCAGTACCACGAGAGAGCAGAGAAGTAGAGAGACCACCAGAGAACGCCGGCAAGCCCAGAAAGAGTGAAGACTTGCCTGCCAGCCTCCCAGCACCCCTGCTTGCTGTGTACCTGGTAAATCCCAATAAAAGCCTGAAAAAGCCACTGAGGGCTCCAGGACTATCTCCTCCTTTACCCCCTGTGCTCGATCATAGGCATCCTGCTCTGTGTCCTCCTGCCCCCTAAACCCAGTTTTCAGAGATGGTAAGAATTTAAAGAAGAAACTCCCAGTCTTCCCAAACGATGCTGAAATTCAATAGGGGAGTGAGGAGTTACAAGATTTCCGCTCCAACTACCTGGCAGGTAAATAACTTTCATGGTGCTGTGTCCATCCTAACGTGCCACCTGGTCGTTCCCCTGGCTCCCCCGGAAATTTCCAAAGCTGCAACAGACTTTGGGTTATCACCCAAAGACTTGAATGAAAAAAACTGAAAGGCCTAAGGGAGCATATACTATGTGACTGTTACTTTTCTATACATTTTGTGATCTAATACTATGACCTCTTGTAACAGGTACCACTGTCGCTACTTTATGAAGAAACGGAAGCTCAAAGTGAAGCGCATCATCTAGGGTCATGAGGCCCACGTTTCCTGACAAGTCTCTCTCTACTGCTGCACACTGCCCTGTGTCTTCAGGGTTGGCGGAGGCCTCCCTTCACCCTGTCCCTCACTCCTGGTGAGGCCTGTGTGGCACAACAGCAGACAGGTAAGGACCTCACCCAGCTTCCTGGCAATGCTCACTCCTCCATCCTGACTTGTTTTTGGCACCAGCAAGAAGCATGTTCACTCCTTCCCAGCTGTGCCTCCCAAGGGAGCAGGAGTGCTTGGCCTGGTCCCAGCCGCTGACTGGAGGCCTGAGGTGTGTTCACACACAGGCCAGTTACTGAGCTCAGGGCTTGTACAGGCCCACCCTGTTAAGCGCTGTTTTGCCCTGTTTCCATTTGGCTGCTGACAAACAATAATTCAGCCACGCTCTCTTAAACTCATAATATTGACAGTAAAAGACTTAACCAAAACCAAATTTCTTTTTTTTTTTTTTTGCTGGGAGGTTCAGAATTTACCAAGTCCCTCTCATAGCTCATGATATTTAAATGACCACATGTGTTGTCACTTGGTTGGCCAGTGGACTAATCTATATGCTCCCGTGTCTGTCACGTACCAATCAGCTTTCACCAAGCCCTTCCCTCACTGTGCTACCTCGTGGAGACTGCACAGCAAAGGACACTTATTCTGGGAAAAGTCAATCCTCAAGATAGAAGCAGCAGGATTTAAGAGGCAGATAATAATTTAAGGTATCTGCCACAGGAGTTCCAGTTAGTAGCATGTGAGACAATGCAGTCCTTTGATGTACTACCTCTAAATGTAAGGGCTGTCCACCCAACAGTTCACATCCTACCCAAGCATTGGTGAGTTGAGAATGTGGTTCAACTTATTACCCAGATCTTATGTCATGGCCACCTGTAATTCTCATCTTCACTATTGTGAAAACAGTAAGAATTCTTGATATTATAAAACATAAAACTTTTTATTGACTTCTACAAAACATCTCCCCCCCCAAAAAAACTTTGCAAATGACTTGCTGCTATTATTGGGAGCATGTAGGGCCAGGGAGATGTCTAAGGAGTGGCTATCTTCACTATAATGAGTCAGAACTTATATTTGAAAATGGAGTTCTCAGGGCTCATCCTCAGGGCTTTCTGCCCCGTGGAAGGGTGTGGTGGGCTCAAGAGGTCTGAGCCCCAAGCATCTTGTGGAGGAAGTGGCAGGGCCATGACCCTTGAGAGCAGAGCTTCTCAAAGGCCAGTCCTGGAGAGGAATTCTCAGCATCATCTGGGAACTTGTTAAGATGCAGATTTCCGGAGGTTTATGAATCAGGAAGTAGGCGATGGGGCCAAAGAATCTGTTTAAACAAGCCCTCCAGGTGACTGTGATGCATGCTGGAATTTGAGGAGAGAGCTCGAAAATAAATAGTGCATGTCATACTTTCATGCATCTACAGATCGGATCACCTGGGTGGCTTGCTAAAGTGCAGGGGTGAGTTCTGCGTTTCTAATGAGCTTCCAGGGAAGGTCTCAGCTGCTGGCCTCATGACCTCAGTGGAGTAGTACTAGCCTGGATGTTCTCCTTCCTGCCAAGTAGGCTTGAAGGGTCAACCATCCAGGTCCTGCTAAAACTTGGCTTTCATCTTACGCAAAGTTATATCAAGATGAGGACAAATCTCCTGGATTCTGGGGCCCTTCTTGGCTCCCCTATAAGTACCCAAATATAGGGCATTTCTTAAACAGCTTCTCTGTTTTCTCCGTTCTGCCCACTGCCTTGCTGTGTGGCCCGAGATAAGTCAGGCCTCCTTGTGCCACCATTTCTCCTGCAAAATGCAGTCCCTAATAAGGTCCCTTTCTGTGTTGTAAGGGCTATCATTTTGTAGAAGTAGCTGCTGAGTTCCAAGGTCTACATCAAAAGTTCAGGACATGACCGACAGGTTCAGGAAATGCTGACTCAACCTGAAATTCCCCATGCGATCAATAGTTTTAACTCCCCAGAAAGCAGTTTTAGTAATTCCCAGGAAAGCCTGATGAGGCCATCCCAGTTAATTAGAAAAGGGGACCATTTCAGTCAGCGTTCAGTACCAGTCATCAATCTCCACAAGCCCCAAACATCAACTGGACTTCTGGCAAAGTCCACGTGGCAGGGCTGGCTTACAAGTCTCTTATTTTTCATTAATATCTAGTTGGCATATTTACACATTTACAATTCCTATTATAACAAACTGAAATATGCAGATGGGCACACACAGGTAATGACAACTCTGCTTAAAATGCTGATGGAAGCTTCTGAGACTTTCTAAAGACAGATGCCCTAACTTAGGAAAATACTACAAATACAGCAAGTGTGAAACGGACACTTGGTAATTTCTAAGCTCAGTACTTAAGTCTGAGGAGGTTCTAAATTTGATAGAACATTCTGGAAAGTTTCCTTGTTTCTATTCTTAAAGATGGTGAGCACTCTAGGTTGACTTCATCACTAATACCTTTAATGATATTTCTTACTTGTTGACACTATGGCATAAAGTATGTTTTACTCCCTGACATTGTGCTAATCATTAAACAATTGCCAAATACCTACTAGGTGTCAAATGCTGTTCCATCTTCTAATCACACCTTGAATGTGAGATTATAGAGGTCTGCTGCAATTCAATAGCAAAATTCAATTTGCAAGAGGTGAAACATTTAGGATTCAGTCCCGAATACATAGATATATTTGGATCAAAGATGAAAAGCACTTATTGTTGAATTTCAAGCATGTGAAATCAAAACTCCCCCAAAGCCTCATGTCCTTTTACTTCCACCATATTGTATGAGAAACAACATTTAGTCACAATTATCGGTGCTTGAATCTGCTCAGCATGATGGCAGAGGCACCGTGGCATTGACGCAGCTGCAGTGCCCTTGGACTGATGTTGTTTCAAGCTGAGACTTGTCCTCAATGTGTCTGGTGGATTCCAAAGACAGCCTTTGCATGTTCACAGGGTGGAAAGGACCACCTCCCATGCACAGCTCATCACAGTCAGGGTCAGCCAGCCGCTGAGAATGGGCCGGATGGCAAGGACCAGGGCAGATACCTCCCCCAATAAATGGGAGAAAACTGCTCTCACTTTACAGTTAAAGCACAGTTTAAAGAAAACTAAATATTCATGGAAGAGGTGGCACATGCATTGAAATTCCTTCTAAGATACAAATAATTGGAATAGAACAAGCATGTGGTGATGAAAGGGGAGGGAAAGAGGAAGATGAGAAGGCTGAGGCAGGAGGGGAACAGAAATGGGGAAATTTTCTGGTAAATTCTTTCTGCTTTACCGCTTTATAGCTGACCTTAATCTATGGGTACACTGTGGATTTAAGAATGGTACATGTTTATAGATGTCTACATACTTCAACAGATATATTTTCCTCTCCTCCTCTGCCCAATTTAGGGATGATATAACTATGTCAATGGAGAGTGGGGGGAGAGATAGGTATAACAGAAGAGCAATAGCTATGCAGATTCTGTCCTTATATGGTCTCCAATGACTAAACATGTAACTCAATAATTAGAATCAGTCACATTTTGGGGGAAGAGGTCCATGTTCATCACAGAGACTATTAATGCCATAGAGAGGGAAAAAAATTACTGTTGGTCTTGACTAGAGATATGACAGTAGGATTGAATAGTATCCCCTCAACTTAAGAGGATGAACGCTTCAACCATGACCTGACTGACTAAGTAGTCTTGATCTGTGTCGAAATGCCAGATCCCCTGTTCCTCCATCTATCGGCCTCTGGGTTTCACTGCCTTCCTTCCTTGACCAGGTGAGACATGGGCCACTGCACTGATGCCCCCAGAAACCCTCAGTTCCTGGGTTATGATCCCTGGGGCTTGTTCCACTGCTGGCCTGGGTCTGATGCTCAGATGGTCTTCTCTAATAGAGCTGGAGTGGGGGCCAAGAATCTGCATTTTAGTGTGCACCCTAAGGAATCCTGAAGTAGGTCATTCATTGAACTCCCTTTGCTCAGAAGTTGCTACAATCCTATAGGTATCCCAGTGAGGTGGGAGTCACTCAGCAAGTCTTCATAAGTTTAGAATTATGCAAAAGTGACAAAGCATCTGGCAAGGGGAATCTGTGGAAGGAGTGAGCAGAGGGTAAGAGGCGATGTTCATGCAAACATGGCTTCTCTACACTATCTTGTTTGAACTGGTTCATCCTGAGAGAGGAAAAAATCTAATCACATATTGAGTCCCAGTGGGCAGAGGTAGTGAAGCTCCAGAGAAAACTATAGGGAGGTCTCTGCGGGGCATCTTTCCTCCTTACAATGCTGCGGAGCTAACACGATTATAAGACCTAATGAACTGCAACTAATACAATTTTGAAAATCTTCATAGCTAACGAAAATCACATCTTATCCCTCAAGACTGCCCTGTTTTTTTCTGTTTATAAGTAATGAATAAAATGGAAGTTGTAGGTTAAGACAGTGTTTATGAAGTCAGTATAATTTGAAGGGTTTTATATTTTGAATGCATGGTGGTTTCCCAGTAGAAGGATCACATTGGGAACTTATCTTATATGCCACGGTATAAGAATTTTTTGGAGAGACCTAGAGTATGGATTTATTTTTCTCCCCTGCTGAGTGAGTTCAAAGAAAGCACTTTGTCAGATAATCACTCTGCCCCAATTTTCATTTTTTTCTTGGAAAGTAGAAAGCAAGAAAATTCTTCAAATTGCACAATGAGAACTGATATCAAGTATGGCTTAAACATCCATCCTCTCTCATTCCCCTCAATTCTCTATACCTATATGTTGTCACCCCTTTTGGGGAATTTTAAAGCATTACATTGAGAGGTGCAGGAGGTCAACGTAAAGTGGCAAAGCTCAGAAAAAAGCCAAATGTCCAAGTTACTCAGTTTTAACTTTAATTTATTCATGAAAGAAATACAGGTATTTATGGTGTGTAAGGTAAAACTATTAAGAATGTAAACGGAACATGGGAACTCAAAGAAATTTTGCACATGGAGTCAGAAATGTGCATTCACTCTTCTCTGGCATTCAGGCTTTGGGTAGATGTTCCAGGTTGTGCTGAGAGCATAGCTGGTAGCTGTGCCCCCTAGAGGACTGGAGTATGTACTGCAGAGCCATAACAGCAGCTCTGTAGATAAATACCACAGAACTAATACAGTCGTTTTAATTATTCCTCATGCCTCTCTTATAGGAAAACTACAAGAAAAACATACTTTCGAAATGGAACAAATAGATATGTTTTCAGGATAAAATGTAAACATTTAGGAAAATCGAGGTAGTTGTTGACTCCTAGCTATTGCTACTGGGTAAAAAATTTAGTATTTATTATTTTAATTCACTTGCAATAAGGGACTTCATTCTAGGTCTTTCTAGAAGAAATTATTTCTAACTGTGATGTGATTTCTCAACACTAAATCTAAAACAAGACCACAGCATATCTTAAATGGGTATGATTTAGTCATTTTTTCAGTTCTTTGCTTAAGGCCTTTCTCCAAAATCTTTAAAATTCTACTTCATGTTCTTAATATGTTAGCATATTATATCAGCAACAAGGACAACTGGCCCATGAGTAATCACTGACACACTCTGTCTCATCTTACTGAGAACGTAATTAAGAACAATCTTAGGTGTTCCACAACATTTACTAATGTAGCATGAGTCTTTGATTCTGTAGCCAGCATCCATCTGAGACACCAAGGTGTATGATTTAAGTATAGTTCCCAAACTATTAACACTTTCCCTAAGACTGTACCAGAATACTACTACTGTAAGAATTAAAAAGGGTAACGATAGACTGACATCAAATCCCAATCTCCTTCATTTCCTAACAGAGTGTGATCTGCCCCTTACCCCTAGTTTATTACTGGATTAGGTTTGCAGATGAACAAAAGGTTGCTCCCTTGCCCCATTGCTAACTGGAATATGAATGTCCACGTTGTGGTTGACACAGTCCTGGAGGCATCAGCTGGGGGTTATACTTAGTAGCAGCTGAAATTACAAACCAAATAATGTCCTCAAAAGGTAGCTTTTATAAAATAGCAATAGAAGAATCTGGTAATTTGTTTATCTGCATGTCTTGGTAAAGCTATTAATGACATTTTTTCTATTACACAGAACATAAAGCTCTACGTGTCTGTGTGATAAACTCAAGAGATTTTAATGCTGGGAAGAGGTTTTATAGTCTGATGAATTAGTTTGCCTCTTTTTATAACAACTACACATACAAAAATCATATTTCCTTTTCTCTTTCCGCCTTTGGCTGGAAGCTCAAAGCTGTAATTATCCTTCAATTATAGCAATTACCTTGGTCTAGCTCTTTCTTTCCTCTCTCTACACCAACCCCAATTACAAGTTTTTGATTTCAGACATTTTGAAAAATCTTATGCAAGGGTCTTTATTATAACAACATCAATGCTTTTTTTTTAGATGTAGATCTTAATTTCTAAATGTTGCATACATGAAACTTTAATTACTGCAGACTATTTCCTTACATATTTTTTAAGTTCTCAATGTTTAGATTAGACTTCAGAAGGAAGATAATTTTTAAAAAATGATGAAGGATGGAAGGAAGTAAGGAAGAAAGAAAAAATAAAGGGAAGAAAAGACTTTCCCACCAAATTGATCTTTGGGATCCTAAGTTCTGATATCCAATGAAAATAAGTGAAAGTGTCCAGATGAAAAGATATGAGATGTTAAGACTAATATGATTAAGATCAAACTAACTTTATCCTAAGACTATAGAGAATTACTAAATTTGTCTGAATTAAACTAGCATTTTCAATCTTGGCTATACATTAGAATTGCTTGCAAAATGTTTTATTATATACTAATGCCAGATATAACCCTAGAAATTGGCTAAACTGAATTGGGTCTGGATGTTGATATTTGTAAATGTGTCCCAGAAGTTTGAATATAGTTATGGCTGAAAATTAGTTAGACCATTCATATTTTAAACTCTTAACTAGCAACTTCCTCTTATTTCTTATAGTATTATAATAGATCATAATGTCAGACTGTGATAATATAAAACAGATACAACTCATCATTTCTCTTCCTACACAAGTCTATGCTTTTTGCACATTAATACCCTTAGAATCCAAGCTAAGGGAGGTAATGGAGTCTATTAACAGAAAGAGCTATCTGAACTTGCAACATAAAGACTTAAATTTATGGAAATGAAGCCATGTTTTTTGCTTATCTGCTATATTCTTCCTACATATTTTTCTCTGTGTCCTTCAAAATACTAGTCTAAAATTGGTATGGCTAATTATAATTTACTAACTGATAAATTATAATGGCATTTTCAGATATCTTCAAATACTAAAATTTCAACATGAAATATGTAAGTTCATGTACCACTCTTTTTAGGTTTCATGTCAAAACTGATCCAAAATGTATTCATTTTCTCTCCACTTGCAAAGTGATTCATAACTCTTAGAGGTAAAGAGTAGACTAGAAATCATGCTACTATGACAACACTTTTGCTTTAGGTTTTGGGCTACTTTAGCTTTGCCCTTGATCTTCATTGCTTAAATGGACACAATATATTTTCTTCAGCTCAAATTGATCAACGGTTTTGAAGGCCTACCATAAGCCAGGCGGACTCAACCCCTCTGACCTCCACTGGTTCCTTAGTTTCCTTGGCCATGACCTTCCACACCCATAGGCTTTACCTTCCTACTCTTTTGGTATAAGACTATTACATTGAACTATATGCAGCATTTATATCACAATACAAGTCAAAAATATATATGTCTTACACAAACTCCTTGCTGATTTTACAAGATATATTTCCTTCTGACACTCTTGGGCATTCATAAAATGATGGGATGACTATGATTAAGCATATTCAACTTGATCTTTTATGCTTTCTGGGTAGGTACTGGAATGGTCATCTTTGAGGTTCACACAAACCTGATTCCTCTTCATTTTTTCCCATCCTTTTCAAATACGTTCTCAAGGAAGCCTTTGTGCAATCATTCTAAAGTCTTCCCATCCACCCCAACTCAGCCTTTATCCCATTACTCCATCTTTCTTTCCTGTTATCCTTACCTGAAAGCACATTATTTACTAATTTTTGTGTTTACTGCTGTACACATGACCTCTGGAACATAAGCTCCTTGAGCACAGACACCCTTTGATTTTGCGGCTCTAACTCCAGCACCTAAAACTGTACCAGGCTTAGTAAATACTGATGGAACGAATGAATGCCTATCTTTGCAGTTTTACCAAAATAGTTCCAAATATAGTCGTGTATTTTTAAGGTTGAAACTGAAACTATCGATGTGAATAGCTAATACATGGAAGATAGTAAATAGGTAATCAATAATCATGAACAGCTACAATTTTAACCTGTAATTCCTTGCACAGTACACACATGCTGGGATTTGAATTAGAAGCACAGAGGCAGCCACTTTTGCAGAGAAGGCGATTTGCCCCCTCTGCTTCCCTGACCTCTGACTGGCTCAAACCTTCTGCCAAGGAGAGCTGCTCTGTTTGCACACCTTGCAATCTGGACTGTTATTTTCATTCCTAGCAGAAAGCCACTAGACTTGACACTGCATTCCAACCTTCAGTTGAGATTTCTCTATTCCACTTTATGGGATAAAGCACTATGTTTATTTGGCATAACGTCTTTAGTCTATTATAGAAATGATTTTGGGTCTCAGGCTATTGCTCATTTCTATACATGTCTGGCTCAGGAAAAGAGTTACATTGCAAAAAAACATCCAACTTGATATTGGTAGCTTATTATAACCGTGGATCTTTTGTCAGTAATCCTACCCTTCCATTACTACCACAAGATACTAATATTACTGGCTGGGAAATCAGCTGTAATATCTTCAGGACAAATCCTACTGACATATGGAATCGACAGTTGGACACTACCTCTATTCTGAGGCGCTTCTGTTTGGTCTAGACTAGTGCTTTATTTAAGCCATATTGATAGTACACTCTGCCAGCCTTCCAAATATGAGCTTCTGTTTTCATGTCAGCTCTGTTCAGTATCTTCAGTATTTCAGTTTTCCATTCAGTACAGGAAAGTATATTTGATACCACTATCAAAGTCAGCCACAGTTTTTTTTTTCTTGTGAAACATGCATAGTTTCAGAGCCCTTGCCCAGAAAAGGCACTCAAGAAATATTAGTTCCATCTGCAGTTTTCCTTGTTTAAACAAGAACTTGTTTTATTCAAAAGTGCACTTACAGAAGAATCTGCATCTTTTAAAAACTCAATGTATATAGAGTATTTGTATGTATAGGTAGTATCTGATTATTCACCTTTGCTAGTTAATTAGAGCTATGTTAAATTCAAATGATAAATTGAAATCATTACCAAAATAAAATCAACCTTTATCAGTATAAGAATCAGCTGCTTCCATTGCAGGAAGTTTGATGACAGTACAAAGTTTTATTATTATTTTTAAAAGATTTATTTATTCATATAAGAACTTGGGTGCAGGCCATAGGTGCCGGGGGTGAGAGGATTCACCAGAGACAGTGGAGAACAGAACAGGCAGATGGGCTGAAATACAATGCTGAGGGGAGCAGCAGATGAGCCAGGAGAGGTCTGCTGTGCCATGTGGGTGGCTCCCTGGCCGGGTTTCGAACCTGCATTGCAGTGGCTGCGGATAACCCCATAGGCTGTGTTCCAACCCATTGTGCCACCAGGAAGGCCCCTAGTATAAAGTTTTAAAAGATGGTGAATCTTGCTTATCCAAATCCTACACACACACGATTTATACACACACACACACACATATGTACATCTACACATACATATATATACACATACATATATAATTGCATTTATAAAGGAATGGTAGTATGAAATGATGTGAATGTTTTTCAAAAATACTATTTTAAGGGATGATCAATTCAAATGTATTTAAAATACAATTCAATTTCAAATAGAATTTCACAGAAATTTACATGAAACAGGGCCTCCTTGGTGGCGCAGGCGGTTGAGCGGCACACTGTGAAGCTGTCTGCAGCCTCTGCAGTGTGGGTTCAATCCCGGCCGGCCAAGGAGAAACCCACATGGCACGGCAGACTCTCCTGCTTCACCTGCTGCTCCCCTCAGCACTGTATTTCGGTCCTTCCGCCTGTTCTGTTCCCCTCTCTGTCTCTGGTGAATCCTCTCACCCTCCCACACATCTGGCCTGTACCCTGGTTCTTGTATAACTAAATCTTTTTTTAAAAAAAATTTACATGAAACTACGTAATGCATGGAGTAGACTGTAGACAATCACAAAGCTAACTCACAATTTAAAAGAATTTCCTAGCAATGACCATCCAAGACTGATCAAACCACAGGGTTAAGCTTGATGGTGGACTTTATAGTGGGTGAGTCAGTATTACTGCACCTGAACCCACTGATGAATCTTAATGTCATGAAAAGAGATGCAACCAGACACGGGGCTATGTGATGCAAGAGGAAGCACTAACTTTAAAGTCTTCTTGCTGAAAACGTGAACCTGAACTGACTAAGCCTCCAGATGTAACCACAAGGCTTGCTTGTGTTTCTTTCTCTCTCTCATCTTTAATCACTTAAAGGATCAAATAGCAATCAAGTCTGTGTCTACTTCTAACAGCTAACTCATATTCACAAGACTGTGAGTTAAGATTCTCTGTGCATAAGTTGCTCTCTGTGTATACATTTGTGTAAAAAAAAAAAATTAAGATCAACTTTTATATGTGTAACTTGTATAACTACCCACAATGATTGCCATCAGTGTGTCAATTAAAATGCAATTGTATCAGATGTAAGGAAATGAAGATGACAAACTCTGGTGGTAAACCACACATTTGAGAAGACACTCCCAGAACTTGGCTCATATGTTCTCTCTCTGGTTGTGAAACATTGCGGTTCTTGTTCTTTGAGGTTTAGTCTTACATCCTTGTCCTTATTTGCATTATACTTTTCTCTGGGCGTTTTATACACATCCATGGTTTCAATTCTCATTGGGTTCCTTGATTTCCAATTCATATCTCCAGTCCCTGCCTTTACTTTGAGCTCTAGAGCCTATATCCAGTGCATCTGAACCTCTCCACCTAGATGCCCCCAGGCTCTCTGTCTCAGTGTGCACAAGGCTGGATTCCACAATGCAGGGTTCCTCCTCCAAGGCTTCTTTCTCTGTGAATGGTGCCACCTTCAGGGACTAAACAAGGTCCTCCCATTTATCATCCTCCCAGTCTTCCCTCTCCCCATTCCAGTATATAGCCCAACATCCCAGGCACTTGGATAAATTTCAATCATTTTTTTTTTTAGAGATTTATTTATTTATTTGTACAAGCACTGGGTACAGTCAGAAGCACGGGAGGGTGAGAGAATTCACCAGAGCCAGAGCGGGAAGCAGAACAGGCCGAACGACAAAGTACACTGCTGAGGGGAGCAGTGGGCGGCAGGAGAGGTCTGCGCGCCTTATGGGACCCTCACCAGTGGCTGGGGATCGAACTGGCGCTGCAGAGGCTGTGAGCAGCTTTGCAACCCAGCGCTCAACCACTGCGCCACCAGGGGAGGCCCCAAAATCATTTCTTCAACTAGTTCTTGTCTCTGCATACCCAGAATCAGCCCCCTGCTCCAAATCACCAGCATCTCTTGTTTTGGTTACTGTATTCATGATCCTGCCCTCCAACCTCATTCTTTAACCTCTGTGAGAGGGATCGTTTCCAAAAGAAAATCTGGTCAGCTCAAACGCTCTTCTTAAAACCCACTCATGATTTCCCACTGATCAAGAGGGTAAAGAAAATGAAATCAGGGGCCTCCCCGGTGGTGCAGCAGGTTGAGCACAGTGCTGTGAGGCTGTCTGCAGTCTCTGCAGCGCCGGTTTGATTCCTGGCCAGCCAGGGAGATTCCCACATGGTGCAGCAGACCTCTCCTGTCTTTCCTGCTGTTCCCCTCAGCAGTGTATTTCGGTCCTTCTGCCTGTTCTGTTCCCTGCTCTGTCTCTGGTGGATTCTCTCACCCTCCCGCGCCTCTGGCCTGTAGCCCAGTGCTTGTATAAATAAATAAATCTTAAAAAAAAAAGGAAATGAAACAAGGTAGCTTACTGTTTCCTATAAATTCTGGATTTTCCCTCCCTCCCACCTCTTCTCTTTCTAATCTCTCAATGTGTCCATCCCATCACTTCCTCCCTACCTTGGAATCTCTTTAGCGCTCCCTGCCATTCCCCTAGTTAAGTTCTACCACCCATCAGTTGCCAGGAAATCCTTCCCACACACAAGGTTATTACCTACTGCAATATGTGTTTTTCTCTTTCACAACGCCTAATTTCCCCTACTATGAAATCACACCTGACGAGCAGTCAGGAGACACTATCATCTGACATCTGGTGGTACCTGGCAATCTGTCCTCCTGTCACAGTTAGGTAATCTTACTGGCTCTGGAGACTCTGGTCTTGATTCATTTTTGTTTTCATAGTTAGTTTTAAGGCATGAGGTCAGATTTAAGAGAGGGCCTATTTACATTCTTTTTTTTCTTTAAAAGTCTGCTACTATAAATTGTCACATAATTCTTTTTGACTGTCTAGCAATATACCATTTTATTATCTTGTGAACTTACAAGTTCAGAGTTTCAGAGAGTTAAATGAGCACAAAATCTGAAACTAATATGGATTTATGAAAAGCATATCAGTCTAACTTAGCACTTTTTACAGTAGGCTATAAAAGGATAATACTGTATCATTATTAATAATACAGTGAAAATATATGGGCTTACGAGTCTGACAGACATAGGTTAAAACCTACTTTGCGGTAAGTCACCACTGGATCCAGGCTGAGTTTTCTGACCTGAGTCATTTACTCACCTACAGAGACCCCAGAGGTGTCTCCACCTCCCCTCACCCCATGGACACACAGTGGCTAACATTACCTTACTTTTGTGTAGTACTTTACCTTATCAAACATTTTCACAGATTTTGTTTTTTGAGTAGTTCAGCAATCTTGTGAAAAACTTAAGGCAGCAATCTTGTGAAAAACTTAAGGAAAAACTTAAACTTATTTTTTATTGATGTTTACAAGTGAGGAAACAATAGACCTGAGAGATGAAGCGGCTGCCTCAATCCAACCTAACCTGGGAAAAAGTAGAGCTCTCCCAGCCTTCTACTCTAATTCCTATATTCTTTCCTCATTATAGATCAGATTAGAAAAAAAAGTTGTTGCATATAGAGTGAGGTTCTTGTCAACAAGCCAGGAAGTGATAAAGGAAAACTTTTCCCCTCCCCAAAGCATGATGGTTCCCCCCACCTTTTTTTTTTTAAAGACACAACTCAACCTGCTCATCCTATCTTCTATTTTTTTCCCCATTCTTCTTTCTTTACCTGAAGAAAACATCAGCACAAAAGTAGTGATCACCACTAACACTTAAGTGGTGATCAACACTTAAGTCAGTTGTTGGGTAATCATAAGGAAGGGTGGGGACTGGGGCAAACTGTTATTTCACATCCTCCAAGTGGAATGCTGGTTGCCATTCTTTTAAAGACATGGCATCCACTGAAAAGGACAAAGTTTTATGTGTGAAAGGGTTTGTTATTCAATGGCAGCCTGTGAGAACTTGTGTGAACACTATGGATTTATTCTTTGACATCTATGCCATAGAACTAGTTCTTATGTTTTATGAATCATCTACAATTTGAAGGATAAAATAGGATTTCCAACAGCTTTTTACCTACGTGCTGAATGTAAAATGTTTAATATACTACCAATTCTTTACAGTAGTAATATGAAAAACCTCAGAATGTTTGAGGGATCTTTGAGAGCTAGATCAATATGTTATTGCAGCCACTTAAAATATTTGCAGGGTTTGCAATGGTAAAATGTTCTTATTTTGGGATCATAGACCTGCATATAATTTCTAGCTTGGCAAACAAATGACCAAAAATATGGAATTCCCTTTAAAGATATTATGTATAAATAGAGTCATAAAATTTAGAACAGCAAGTCCCAGATGGTCTATTAGTATCAACAAAAACCACTTTCTTTGCCAACATGAATTTCACAAGGCAAAAATCATTCTTAGGCACACAGACACAGACATATCAAGTCTACAAATACGTATTACCATATGCTTGGTACCAGGTTAGGTACTTTACTACATGGCCCATAAACCATCACTTTACAACAAACTCTGAGTGTTTGAAATGAACTGTTTATTCTTTATGGTAAAGGCACTAATAGAAAGAGGGACCTGTACTCCGTGATTTAAAGTACGACAGCATGATGACTATAGATGTAACCAGCAGGTTTAAAACAGAAGCAAAACCACCAACAAACCTGTTAGTGCTGGACATTTTAACTTATATTTCATATTTTTGACAATCTAAATTTCTGATACTCAATTTTGCGTTGTCAATAACCTAATCACTATCAATGCGATGGAACTGCCACATAAATATAAGTATCTTTATGTGATCATTATTGAAGAACAATGGAA
>NW_026555331.1:43856628-43892751 GCF_014898055.3 Talpa occidentalis | reverse complement strand
ATTTAATCTAGCATATGAAAGACATTTTGCCATTTACTACAACCAGAATTTAAAAGACTTGATTGGTAGGAGAACTGTGTGTGTGTATGTGTGCATGAGTGTTGTAAGGGAATGGGTACAGGACATTATTAAAGTATTTCTAATACAATATACATCTCTTAGCTATGAATCCACTTAAACATATTTTGAACTTTTTCAAAATTTCAACATAGCTCCATATGTGGGAATAACAATCCCTTATAGAATCTTTCCAACATTTCACTGATGAAAAAACAAAGTGTTACAGCAAGTGGCTAAACACAGTAGGCAGATTATCTGCGTTCTGCTTAGCTCATCTAAGCTAGGTTAGAAGAGAGATTGTAAAAAAGTGTCGTTATCACATTGCTGATGCACTAGAGCTGTGAAGGAGGACACGTGAAGAGCTCCATGCCTTCTTGACTAACTGAAACTTAACAAAATGCAATTGGCAGGAAAAAACGTAGCACACTGACACTGGGTGCACTAGATACCAGGAATGTTCCTTAGCATTTGGACTCAAATTCCTCACTGAAGTAGAGAAAATGCCATCTCCCTTTATTTTTTTCTAAAATTTGTTTAAAATGCATTTAGGACTAATTTTTTTTTTTAGTGAAAAATTGTTTGAACATGAAGTGATTTTGACTTCTTCTAGCAACTGCTACGGACACAAGATATTGAAACTTCCCTTTTGGTTACTGAGTCCCTTCATGATTACTGGTTGTATTTCATAATTTCTAGCAAATTTGGTTATCATAGAAATCAAGTTTTATCTTAAACACTCATTTCTGTTCATTTTTCTAAAATTCAATTATAAATTTATGGCAAATATTTCACAATGTATACATATAGTAAAGCCTCCTGTTGCACACCTTAAACATATAACATTATTTGTAAAAAAAAAAAAAAAAAAAAAAAAGTCATGAAAATCCAGGAAATTTTGTCACAAATTTTATTCAAAGATTTCCCCATGACCTAGCATTGAAATGATCCAAACACTATATTGTTTTTATGCTTTTCCTTTAGGAAAGGAGCATGGCTTGCTCTTTGTGAAACTTTTCCTTTTCCTTCTTTCAATGTCTTGCAAAGATAAGATTCTCCTTACTTAGCTGAGAGGTTGTTTTCTCCTTAGTCGGCCATAGCTGCTGATCTGGATTGTCATCAGGGTGAATAATGGCCTCCAGCCTGGCCTCTCAAGCAGAGCTCCAGTCTTTGCAGTGTTCCTGGCCATTGATGGATTACTCTTAACTTCAGCCCCTCCACTGTAGACTCCCAGCTGGCACATATACATCATCTTTTGCAGCCTGTGCCTCTTTGCTGCCATTATTTGGTTTCCCAACAAATCCAGAGCTCCAACTTATCTCTCCACCCCCCTCCCCAAAATATTCTTTAGACAAAGATACCTGGGATCCATCTTGGAGACCCTAAACAATTTCCATCTGTATCTGGCAGTCCCTGTGATGCCAAGTCACTCCAATTAACTTTCCCCTCATTAAAAGAGAATGCTGGTGCATGTCCACAACTACACAGACACCTAGCCAAGAGGAATAGTGCACTTTCTTTTTCTTTTAGCAATGCAGAATCTTAGGTAGATCCTCTACTTCTTTGGGTTATTGGGAGGAAAACATCCAAGCGGCTGCCCTCTCCCTTCTCAGCAGCCATCTTATCCTTGGATGACAGAGCCAGCTATGACTGGTTTCTCTCCAGTTCCCCTTTTGGGAGGTAGAGGGCTTTAGCTCAGGCACCTCTTTCAATTCAGAATTTGAACCGTAGAATGACTTTTGCTCATAGCTATGAGCAACTGAAATCCTAAATGACATGAAAAATTTCACCCAACATTTTATTATTTATACATTTGTAAAAAAAAATGAAAGTAATTCTAAAATTGCTCTTATAGTAAAATAAGCATTTAAGCAGATCTGTGTCATACCTGAGAATGCCAGAAAGCCACATAAACGTCATCTGAGAAAGGAACCTGGGACTTTATCTGCACAGCATACAGAGGAAACACTTAGCAGCAAATCTCCTGAAGTTAGAGGATTGCCTGGCTCCATCAGAGGATCACTGCTCTATTTACGCTTCTTGTCTAATCATTTCAACACATGTTCAACTCTAGTTTTATAGTGACCATTTTTAGTTTACAAACTCGATCCATTAATATGAGGTAAAAAGAATAAAAAGCAGTTTAAAAAGCATGATTTAATGAAAAGCTTAATTTTATAATTCACAAAGAACATGGGTCAAGCAAGCAAGAAGACATGCAAAAAATATTGGGGTACAAACATCCAACTATAAAAAATAAGTCATGGGGATATAATCAGGGTGAATGTAGTTAATAGCATTGCATTGCATATTTGAAAGTTGCTAAGAGACTAGATCTTACAAATTCTCATCACAAGAAAAAATTTGTAACTATTATGGTGATGAATCTTTACTAGATTTACTGTAGTGACCATTTAACAATATATACAAATATTGAATTATTATGTAGTAAACCTGATACTAATGTTTAGGCTATAAGTCAATTATACCACAATCAAAAAAGAAAGAAACTAATGGAAAAAAAAAAAACTTGTCAGACTTTGCTTTCTAAAACAACAGTGACATTTCCATAATGATTTTAGAGCATCATAATTTGAGTGCACAAAGATTTTGTTCTTTTCTAGTTAATGAAATAAAAATAACATTTCATTTTTATTCTTCTGTTACACTGTTTGAAAGACCAGATCACATTTCGATGATTTCTTTTTTTGGCTCCCACTTGACTTGATTGAAGAGCATTTTTTAAATTATTACATCCGAACATACTGGATGTGCTGTCAGCTCAAGTTGTTTCTTTAACTCATCTTTTGAAAGGCTTCAGGTCAGATTATTTGGGAAGGGCAATTTGTTTTAAGTAAAATACTCCCTCTAGTGGTTAAACAAAGTAAAGTATTCTTTGATTTGAAGATTAGTTATGATTTCAATTTCTGTACAGTTGTGGTATTTGTTTGTTTGTTTGTTTGTTTATTTATTTTTGGCTTGGAATCTCCCCCGAATGCTGTACTTTGTAACATTCATTTCCCACAAAGCTCTGTCAGGCAGACTATGAACCTTTTTATAGGTTTGTAGTTTATTCTATTTTCACTGTGGTCTTTCAACCCTTATTGTGATTTTTTCTACCATTAATTTTAGCAAATGGACCTTGATTAAAAGTAGGTATTGTGTCAGGAATGATTCTTGGCACTGAGGGGATAGCTGTGAGTGTATAAAATCATTCAAAATTCTGTCATAAAGAAACCTAAAACAACATCAGGTAATTTCATTGTATGCCAGACTATGCACCTAGTGATTTGCAAGTATTATTTAACTGAATCTTTGCAACAACCCTGTGAGGAAACCGAGAGACTAAGATCACACGGCAAGTGAGAGGTGGGCAAACCTCAGAGAACATTTCTGACCAGACCACCCAGGCTCTCTGAACTCCATAGCTCTGTTTGCGCTTCATTGTGCCATATTTCTTTTAATTGTCTGTATCCTCCAACTGATGTGTATGTTCCACAAGGATGGAACTATGTCTGCTTGTTCATCACCATAATCCAGCATCTGAAGTTGCCACAGTTGGGTCTCCAGAATAACTTGATTAAATAATTTAACAATAGTCAATGAGCAAAAAGAAAGAAAGAAAGAAAGAATTTCATATGTAATGGACTCCAAAGTCTTTCTCACCAAAATACCACTCCCTCCATGAATATCCCCAAAGTACCAACCAACCCCTTAATAGTGAACTTAATTAAACTCTTTTAGAGGTACATGTCTTCTCCATTTTCTTTTTTTTTAAGATTTTTTTATTTATGCATACAAGACCCGGGGTACAGGCCAGAGGTGCGGGGATGAGAGGATTCACCAAAAAACTGAGTGGGGAGCAGAACAGGCAAATTGACTGAAATACATTGCTGAGGGGAGCAGCAGGTGAGAGAGGTCTGCTGCACCATGTGTGTCACCTCCCTGGCAGGGATCGAACTCATGCTGCAATAGCTGCAGATAGCTTCATAGTGCATAGCATAGGTCTCTCTTCCTACTGTAAGTCCTTTGTACAGGAGGAGTTCTAAAAAGGTAAGTTTGCCAGCTGATTTTATACAGCTCCTCTTCATCATAGCCAGATTATTCTTCTCCACATGTTTTATAATTGATAATCACTTATTTTAAGAGGTCAAGATACCTATTTCCTTCATAAAAACCTACCTTCAAGTGGTGACCCTTGTGCCACCAGGGAGGCCTATTTTCTCCATTTTCTGAAAGATGTTCTAAGAATGAACAAGATCTGACTCTTTAGAAGCTTCAAAATCTTTAAACAGTTTTTCACTTGTTACCTCCTGATTTTACAAGTAGAGGAGGCAGGGAAAAGCCCAGGCAACATTTGCTCTGGCCTGAATGGATTCTCTACAAAGGGTCCTTCATGCATTGGGGGTGGAGAACAGTGAACTGTCTTTTATGGGCTGCTCAACCTGCTGTGAGCAGAACTTGAAGATTCTCCAGAGGGTTGATTTTCATGGTACTATTTTGTTATTTATTTTATAGTAGTTATTTCCTCAATCATTTCTGTGCCCTTTACCATCATTTCTCACTCACCATATGTCTTAAGAGCTTGATAGTTATCAATCACATCTATTAACATTTCCCTGTGTGTTTGAAAGTCACGAACAGTATTCTGGTATAAGCTGCCCATCGCAGAACAGTAAATATTGAAAGAGTAATTTTGCTATTTGAAGTGCTTCCGGCTTGAATAAATGTTTGCCCAGGTTGCAACGCTGATCAGGAAATTACTAGGTAATGAAGCAGGATCACCTTGCAGAATTGGGATTTATAGGAAAATTTACTAGGTGCAGGAACAGCTTGTAGGGTGGATCTCTGAGTCTACTCCCCCAGTTTATATTTTAAAGCAGAAACACCAGAGTCTGTTTAAAAGGCCAAAAGAAAAAAACTACAAAGAGATTATTGAGGATGATGGTTATTAAAAACAAACAGAACAGGGGAATCCTGAACATCACAAATAAGAGGCCTCATCTATCAGCCAGCATTTATTAAAAGATAGGTCTCTCTTCCCACTGTAAGTCCTTTGTATAGGAGGAGTTCTAAAAAGGTAACTTTGCCAGTTGATTTTATACAGCTCCCCCTTCATTATAGGCAGATTATTTTTCTCCACATGTTTTTTTTAAAGATTTATTTATTAATTTATACAAACACTGGGTACAGTCAGAAGCACAGGAGGGTGAAAGAATTCACCAGGGCGAGAGCGGAGGGCAGAACAGGCAGACTGACTGTAGGGTAAAGAAAATGTCAGGCTTTTCTGCCCTCCGCCATCAGGATAGATGATGGATCCTTGTCCTGAATGCATGCCTGATGGCGGGCACCTGGAATAGGGTGTGGGCAGATGTAGAAAGGATTCACCTGGGCTAAGACTGTGCTTTTTAAGGGCGGCGTCACAGGGACGCCAGTAGAAGCAGCAGCACAAGTCGAAAGAAAAGCTGAGAAAGAAGCAGGAGAAGCAGAGAGAAGGCCGGAGAGCCCAGATAGTGAGGATTTGCTGGGGACTGGGAGGATTGCCAGCCTCCGGCCCCCAGCACCCCTGCCTGCCATATGCCTGGTGAACTCCCATAAAAAACCTGCAAAACCACTGAGGACTCTGACGACTCCTTTACCCGGTCTGCTGGATAATAGAAAACCTGCACTGTGTCCATTCCTGACCCTACAATTGGCGTAAGTCAGCAAGATGATCCATACAGACGGGTATTGGAGCCCTCCAAAGACCTGGAGGGACTAAGGAGCAAAACAGAGAGAGCCGTGTCCAAAAAAGTGAAAAAAAAAAAAAAAAAAACCAGCAAAAGCAGTGAAACCTAATAGCCTCACACCTACCTGGTTTCTGAGATAGAAAGATGGTGTCAGGCTGCATTGCCCCTCTTCTCCTCCCCAACAGTTCCTGAGGTCATTTACCTGACATACCCAAACTATGGTCTCATCAGAACTGCCTTCTGGTAATGAATGAGCAGAATAAAGAAGGAAAGAAAATCCAGTTCTCCCAGTCACAGACACTTGACCAATCATTTAGACAAACAAAGCAGACAGTTACCTCTGTGGTATCATTAACCCTATTTATAGTGATCTCAACGGCATGTGGTTGTAACGCAGACAGAAGTGCAGAGAGGGCATAGCTCTTGTTGAAACATAGCAAAACAATCCAGCGGGGTTTCCTTTACTTCCAATGATTCTGAGAAATATTCTCTCAAGTTCCTATAAATTAATACTTTGTGGAGATTAGCTAGCAAGTAATGGAAGCTAATATGTAAGATGGAAAGGTTTGGACCAAATGAGAAAGGGCACATTAAGAGGGAAAGAAATAGTCCATCAAGATAGCCTTGTCACTGTTTCAGGTGCGAGTGAGTTTTCTAGCTGCTGCATGTACCATGAGTTTAATGAAGAGCAACAATGACCTACGGTTGCAATCTGGATTTTTTTTTAAATTTATACAATAGCTGGGGTACAGGCCAGAGGCACGGGAGGGTGAGAGGATTCACCAGAGACAGAGTGGGGAGCAGAACAGGCAGGCAGACTGAAAGCACTGCTGAGGGGAGCAGCAGGGGCGACAGGAGAGGTATGCCACGCCATGTGGGAATCTCCCTGGCCGGCCAGGAATAGAACCCACACTGCAGAGGCTGAGGACAGCATCACAGCGCTGTGTTCAACCTGCTGCACCATTGGGGAGGCCCCTACGGTTGCATTTTGATAGGAAAAATTTGAAAATCATTCACAAATAAACAAAAGTATAATAGTTATCTAATTTACATGTATGAGCTCTTCTCCCCTAGCACAAGTGAATGCAAGTAGACACACACACACACACACACACACACACACACACACAGCTTTCTCTTGGTCAGGCAAGGTGATTGCTCTGCACCAACTGGCAAGAATAATTTTTAAATTGAGTGTAACAATTATTTATTTAAATACTTGCCTATTTACCTTCCTGTTTCTTATCATGCTCCAAAACATATCTAAGGTAGCACACGTGGATGTGTAATATTAAAAATTTAATTAAAAGCAAAATGAAAAAGAAAATAAAAACAAACCAAAGATAAAGGAGACAGGAAAAGAATTAAGAAGCATAATATAATGATCCATACACTTGCAAGCAGTGAACCATATATTTACCTCTCAGCTTCAGTCACTGAGTTTTAAAGAGGAACCTAGCCAATTATATAATTGTATATAAGAGATTCCCAAACTTTTGTGTGATTGCGTCACCAGAAAAAGCTTATGAAACTTAAATCACTCATGACCCACCAAGAGAGTTTCACATGCTATAGATTTGAGCTAAGATCCTGGAATATATAATTTTAGCATAGCCTCATTGATCTCTCATGTGAAAACAAATCAAATTCTCCAATATAACAACATGGGAATAGGACACTTGTGCCTGATTGTGGACACCTGGAACATGGGTGTGTGCGCGCGTGTGCAAGTGTGCACACCTGTGCCTGGGGGAAGGGGATAAAATGGTGGTCTCACCATGGGGGAGGGGGACTCAAATTGCTGTCTCCCTGCTGTCTTATTTCCCCTGCTTATTATTTATTTATTTATTTTTATACAAGCACTGAGTACAGTCAGAAAGCATGGGAGGGTGAGAGAATCCACCAGAGCCAGAGCGGGGAGCAGAACAGGCAGACAGATGAAATACACTGCTGAGGGGAGCTGCAGGCATGGCAGGAGAGGTGGCGCGCCATGTGGGACCCTCTCCTGTTGGCTGGGGATCGAACCGGCACTGCAGAGGCTGCGGGCAGCCTCGCAGCCCAGCGCTCAACCGCTGCACCACCAAGGGAGGCCCTCCCCTGCTTATTATTAAAACCTGTGAAGATGATGCCAAGGGCTCCAAATTCTCTTTTAAATTGTTAGAATAGATGGTGAACCTACCTGTCCTGGGATGGTTGCAAAACAAGTGGCGTAGAAGGCAAAAGTGTTCAATGCAGATGGGTATGGAGCCCTTTGAGACCTGGGGAGGGATTGCAGGGTGGCCAGCCATGAGCAGATGGTACTCCACGCCAGCCTCCTCTCCCAGCAGGCACCTCCCCAGGAATGGCCAGAGGTGGACAGATCTCCATTGCAGCTGGAACAAGCTCTGTACAGAATAGAAGAGAACTTGGATCCATACAGTGCCTGCAAGGTAGCAGGGGCTACGGGATGGATGTTTCTCACAGCTCTGCAAGAGTCTACTCAGAGAAAGCGATCCAGGGTCCAGCAGCTACAGGATGAGATGCAGGAACTGTTGCAACGTTTAAGGAGAGACCAACCCTCTACTCCGGAGACAAAAGACTCCTTCTCCAGAGAGGAGGAGGAGACTGGCCCCAGGCTCAGGGCTCACCTGGTCGTGACACAGAAAATGAAGCAACAGTGGCCCATGGCCCCAAGGGTGACCCCTTAGCAGCTGGACCACCACAGATGAGGAAGTTCACATATCACCCATACACCTAGGTGAACCGGTAGACTTGGGTAAATAGTTCCATCAGAAACCAGGGGAACCCTAAGTGGCCTGGCTGCTGTGTTTGTGGGACCTGGGGGTAGACGGGATTATTTGCACAGCATGAGATGGAGAGACTGGCCTCAGTGACCTCGCGCCCATCGTTGAGACAGAGGCTGCTGAGCAGCTGGCAGCATGGCCAGGGCGATCACCCCCTGTTGGATTGGATAATAGCTGCTGTGCAAATGGTGTGGGCTGATGAGGGAGATGAGCCAGAGAGTGTGAACAGATGGTAAACATACGCTGAGCTTCTGCAGGTACGTGAACTGGGAAAGCAGCAGGCCGTGTTTAATGTAAATGCTCATGAGCATTTCACAGCAGGAATGAGGGATTTGGTACTAGAAGTGCCCCCTCATCCTCAGTGGGGCCCCTTATGAGGCAATTCTAGAACACTATATGGTGCCCTCACCACAATGGTAGCTTGCTTGGGGGAAGTGGACGCTCTCAGACTCTTGGGGTCAGAAGGGACTATGGGTAACTGTTGAACAACCAAAAAGGGCAAGCAAGCCTCATAAAGTCACCGAACCTCTTTGAGTCACCCATAACTAATGTGGCAGATCTAGTGAAAGCAGGTATAGATTGCACTAAATATATGCACAGCCCAATGCATATCTGCTAGAATTATGGAGACAGTTGCAAGAGCACCAGAGGTTCCTGAGCATGAGAAGATGGATGCTGTGAAAGGGAAGGCTGGGAACCCCAGGCCTCAGGCACATGTCCTGTGCCTGGAGGACAACTTGCTGCTGACCCTGGCCCAGAGTAGGGCCAAGGAATACGGCCACAGGGATCGGGCAGGAATCAGAGGCCACAAATGGAGCTTGCTATCCACTGATTCCCAATCAATGTGCAAAGGGATTTGGCTTTAGTAGATACAGTACTCTGTTTCCTGGGAACCCAGAGAAGTGTCAGGGTCTGCTTGTTATATTGATGGCTATGGAGGCCAGAGTGTCAAGGTGACAGTAGTGAGATTACTCCCAAAGGAGTACAAAGTATATGTGCTGCCAATCCTGAGGGTGGATGTACGATGTGGCTTGTCGCTGTAGACTACAGCCAGAGAATTTCACCTGAGGGTATGTGTGGTAAAGGCAGTGGTGCATGGACATGCTGAGCATCTGCCCACAGGTGCCAGTCCCTAGGGGTGAGTGATACTGAACAGTATCGGTTGCCAGGAGGCCACAGAGAGATTATGGGTGCAATAGCAGAGCTGGAGGAAGTGAGCATCGTGCTTGCTGCTCACAGCCCCTGCAATTTGCCTGTGTGGCTGGTGAAGAAGCCTGATAGCTCTTGGGGTATGATGCTGGATTACTATGAGTTGAATAAAATGGATCATTCCCCTTCCATGCAACAGTGCCCTCAGGGGCAGATTTGATGGATTGTCTGAGCCACGAGCTGGGCACACATGACTTTGTAGCTGATTTGGCTAATGCCTTCTTTTCCATTGCTATAGCACCAGAGTCAAGACCAGTTTGCCTTCACGTGGGAAGCCTGGCAGTGGACATTCACTGTGCTTCCGCAGGGACACCTGCATAGGCCTACTCTGTGCCACCAGCTGGTGGCAACAGATTTGGCCCAGTGGGAGAGGCCATCTTCGGTGCATTTGTATCATTACATTGATGACAATTTGTTGACCGGTGACTTGCAGATTTGGAAAAAGCTATACATCTCCTATTGATGCATCTGAAAACATGTGGCTGGGCAATCAATGAAAGCAAACTGTAGAGGCCTGGTTTGTCTTAAGTTCTTGGGGGTTGTTTGCTCAGGTAAGACAAAAGTTATCCCTTATGCTGAAATAGATAAGGTGCAAGCTTACCCTACTCCAATCACAGGGAAGCAGTTGCAAACCTTTCTGGGCCTCCTGGGTTACTGGAAGGCATTTATATTTCACACAGCCCAGTTCCCTCAGCCCCTGTATGTGCTGATACACAGAGGGCCAGATGGGATTGGTCTGCTGAAGCAGATGCAGCATTTGCTGTAGCCAAATGGACTATAAAGGCCGCTCAGGCCTTGCAGGCTTGTTTTTTTTTTTTTTTTTGCGGGGGGAGGGAGGTTATTTTATATTATTTATTATTTTTTGCGGGGGGAGGGAGGTTATTTTTTTACATCATTTTCAATTTTTGCACAATGTATGCATTTTCATCTTGGTTATAGTCCCCATACAATTTCCACCCCCTTGTTTTGATCCTACTCCCTTGCTTTTGAACCATTCTGTCCCTGTGAGCTAGACGTGCATGTTTCTCAGGAAGGGTTTGGGTGGGGTTGCTGGAAGAAATAAAAGCAGCTACTGGGCCTCCCAGGTGGTTCGAGGGGTTAAGCACAGCACTGTGAAGCTATCCACAGCCACTGCAGCATGAGTTTGACCCCCGGCTAGCCAGGGAGCTAACCCACATGGCGCAGCAGACCTCTCCTATCTTGCCCGCTGCTCCCTTCAGCAGTGTATTTTAGTCAGTCTGCCTGTTCTGTTCCCCACTCTGTCTCTGGTGAATCTCTCACCTCCTGCACCTCTGCCCTCTACCCCAGTTCTTGTATACATAAATAAATAAAGAAATCAGAGCAGCTACAACAGCCCACTGGGTTCTGGTTCCAATTCTGGAAAGGGCCAAGACTAGGTATTCCTTAATTGAAAAGCAGCTAGCTGCGGTGTATGTAGCTCTACTAGTTGCTAAAAGTATAACAGTCACAGCTCCTGTCCTAGCAGAGAGAACTTACCTGATACAGGGTTGAGCAAAAAAGCCCCATGGTGGTACTGCTCAGAGACCCACTTTGGCGAAGTGAGGGGCATACCTATAGTAGTGCTGCTGTCAATTAGCCACTTATGGGCAGAGTTGCAGGAAGTCCTCAGTCCAGTAACATGGCAGCATGGAACTGACTTCAGAGGTATGTGTGGAAGCTGAACCTGAGGCCAGGCCCTACAAGGAGGAACAGGCACCTGTCCCAGCAGAGTCCTGGTACACAGATGGCTCCAGCTGGATCCAGCCAGCATCGTGAAGAGCTATGACTGTACCCCCAGAAACAGACACCATTTGGTTTGAAACAAGGACAGAAGAGGGCAGCCAATGGGTTGAACAGTGAGTGGTAAGGATGGTGGTGGCTCATGAACCTTCCCCTCTGGTAATCTCTACCTACAGCTTGGCAGTGCACAGGGAACTGACACTGGATTTCCACATGGAATTTAAATGACTGGACAGTCATGCATCAGCCACTTGGGGCCAGGTCTATGGAAAGTGCTGTGGGACCTAGGACATTACAAACAAGTGACTGTTTATCATGTCACAGGACATGCCCTGTTGGCCTTACCAGACGACGATGAAGCAGATTTCCTAGGCAGGGTCATATGGCTTGAAACAGCTCCAGGGGATTTTTCATTTTGCACAATGGCTGCCTGGTTGCTTGCTCCATGCAGGGCAAAAGAATGTGGGCCACTGTATGAGCGTGGGGTTTACCTGTACTTTAGAGGATATTCACACTGTGAACAATGTGTGGTGTGTTCCAGGACTCACCCTCTCTGAACTCTTGCATCCACAGGTCTGGTGTTGCTGGACAGGTGCCCCTGACATGCTGGCAGATTGACATCATTGGACCATGACCTCGCTCTGATGGACATGTGTGGACACTGCTACTGGTTTATTGGCAGCTTATCCTGCACCACACATGGCCCAAAAGGCAGTTTTGGCAGTACTGGCAGGCCTATGCACTGCATGACGTTGACCACTGGTGGTGGAGAGAGACACAGGGACTCATTTTATAGGTACCCAGGTGCAGCAATGGGCAAAAGACTGGGTGTGGGATGGAAATTTCACACACCCTACAATCCCAAGGCTTCAGGTACCATAGAGCATTATAGCAGTCTGCCAAAGCAAGAACTAGGATCTATAGCCCTCACTCCAATGCCGGCCGGGTGGAGCCGACACCTGTGGGATGTGCTGCGGACACTAAACGAGAGCAGCAGGAAGGACAGCCTGGCTCTGGCAGAGGCTGTACTGCATCTTGTCGCTGCTTCGATCAACAGCAGGTACAGACTTACCACATTCTACTAAAGCCTGGGTTTGGGCGACAGAGCAACATTTTATTGCCAGCCCTGACTGGGTTGGATCCAGGACAGACTATGGACTAGGCATGGCCCTGGACAGTAAAGGCTTCCCACATGCCTTGATAGCCCCTTGGGGAAGTGGCTTTACAAGTAACACCATGGGTGACACTGGGCGGTGGCTGCCACAGGTACATGTTATCCACCCTGGGGTGGCAGATCAGAGGCCTATCCTAAAGGAAATGTTTGTGTTGGCTTTGTGGGTTGTTATGAGTTCACCTCTCATTGCATGTAGAGCCCTCTGATGCCTCTTTGCTGGCAAAGTGAGTGTGGTACTCATGACCTGGAAGACCACTGTTGCCAGCTACAGTATTGTCTTCTGACAAAAAATTTGCTTGTATATTGCCAGATGGGAGGGATCTCCCATTGCTGGTGCCAATAACTTCTTTATCTTTTACCCCAGGTTGATCAGGCTTAGTTGTATTTTGTTGTATTCCATTGCATTCTGTTTACGTTTGGGGGTCAGGCCTACAGTGTTCCACATTTGCCAAAGGAAACTTGTGGAAGAATGATGGTAGATTGTATGGCAAAAAAACCTGAGGTGGATTATAGGATGATAAACAAATTAATCAGGCTTTTTATGCCACTAGCCTCTGTGACTATCGCCCTTGGCCTTGATCGAGTAATGCAGAAGGCGTGTGGGTGTGGGGCACTGTGCCTGATTATGAACAGCTGGAGCATGGAAGGGCTTGTTTGTGCAAGTGTACACTCCTGTGCCTGGGAGGGAGGGGATAAAGAGGCAGGGGCATCACCCTGGTGGGGAGGGGGCTCAAATTGTTTTCTCCCTGCTGGCTTGATTCCCCTGCTCACTATTAAAACCAGTGACGATGATGCCAAGGGCTCCAAAATTCCCTTTTAAACTGTTAGAACCAATGGTGAACCTACTTGGCCTGGGATGGTTGTAAAACACCCAGGATAGGAACTAAAAAAGATTTTATATCTATTCAATCCCATTTTCTTATATCAAGCCAAAAATTAAGAACCTCTTAGTAAATATTTCAGTAAAGCCCACAAGCTTCAGGGACATGGAAACACTGATGTTTATCTACCACATAGAAGATTATTTTGAACAAATGTTATCTAGTTCATATTATTTTTAAATTTTAATCTTGAGGAACTAGGCTTGAATTGTGATAGAGGGACAAGGCAAAAAAGAGGGAATGGAAGAAAATGAGTCCGTTCTTATTCTGGAAATTTCTCCTTGTTAAGACCTAAGTCTGTTTTTCATGGCCCAAATTATCTAAAGTTCTCATTGTGGTGGAGTTTTTAATACATAGAAACTTAGAATGATTATGTAAACTTCCATTCATTTCAATTTTGTAGCAAGAGACTTAAAACATGTTAATTTTTTCACATTTCACATCTTGTCACCTTGAACCTAACGTGAGTCTGCAAGATTTTTGAGTGCTTCTTAGATGTGTTTTTTCTTTTTTGTTTCAAATAAATCAAGAACTAGATGGGATGGTCTTGTTTTTCTAGGAGACAACTGGGGCTGGTTTGGAAGTTTATTACTTGCCAGCATGCATAAATTTACTGTTCTCAAATCTGGGTAGAAAATGGCATAAGAGGGGTGTTATTAGATATTAAGACCTCACTTATTTGTTCAATAAATATTTGTAGAGGAGTGAGTATCTGTCAATTACTAAGCCAGATGCTGAGAATGCGAGAACAAAGAAACTGCCTCCAGGGTATTTGCTGTCTTATCTTTACAGACAGGAAACGAGGTGATTGTAACATAATGTGGTAAGTAGTCTGCGTGAGGAAACGCAGAACATTCAGGAGAGGAAACAGGCACCTTTGGGTGATCAGGGAAGGTTCCTTGAAGGAGGTTACATGTAATCTGAGATCTAATATGTAGGAAGAAGTTAAACATGTGCGAAGATGGATTAAGCAGAAGTTGAGATGAGATTTAAATTGGAAGATGGGAGAGAATGCTCCCCCTAGCCCCACCAAATAAAAATCAGTTTTTGTGAACATTCATGAGACTGAAGGAGGTATGTCTCTGAAACTGAAAGAAATCAACCTAATATCTACATAGCATATATGGGACTGGGAATAAGAAAAGGGGCTCAGATCTTGAATGTACTTTTAATCCGTATTTAGGAATTTTAACTGTATTTTAAGAGAATTGTGAAGACATTAGGCTGGTGATTTTATTTGCATTTGCGATTAACTGAATCTCTTAGTCTCTCTGATCATATCTTTCATCAAATGTTAAGGTTAGATAACGGATATTAATTCTTTAACGCTTGAAAGCCTAAGGTAGTGGAAGAAACTTAGAATGGAGAACCACATTGCTTCTTAGAAAAGCTCCAGAAGATCCACAGATGTATCCTCTCTTTGTTGCCAGGTTTCACCAACTCAGAGGTGGCTGGAGCACCTGTGGCCACTTTGAGCTCAGGAATGAAAATTCTTTGCTGGTTGTGAGATCCTCAGTCAACGATCATGTTACTATACTTTTCTCTGTATCTCCATTCTTCAAGCAAACACTGTTCCTAAGCAAAGGGAAGCGTGAGCATATACTACTATCCAGTCACCATTACCTTGCAATGGAGATTCCACAAGTTTCCTCAAAAAGGTAAGCAGGACTTTGTTAAACATTTTTATTAATGGATCAATTATTTGACAGGGACATTGAAATATACTGGTGGAAAAGTAGCTCAAAAATAACAAAAGATAAATATTTCATTCTATATATGTTCATGATTAATGAACTCCCTTTTAAAGCTAAAACTGGAAGACAACCAAAATCAAGGCCATGCATATATACAGGATATTTATGCCTCTCCTTAAAGAAATATGAATTGGCATACAATAAAGAGTTCAATTTATGAAAAACTTGCCCTTGTTTTCAAACTGTATTATTAATCTTAAATATTAACTACTGAGGTTATTTGAAGGAAATTTAAAATGCTTCAGAAATGAAAAAATCATTAACAAAGATAATTCCCTATGTGGAGTTTGCCATCTAGTGTTAATTTGTGGAAATAAAAAGGCTGGTAAAATAATTTTCAAATCAGGCCCACCAGGTGACAAAGGGATGACTCAAAGCAACGTTTCACTTTTAAGACATATTATCCCTGGGCCTCCCCTGGTGGTGCAGCGGTTGAGTGCTGGGTTGCGAGGCTGCCCAGAGCCTCTGCAGCCAGTTTGATCCCCGGCCACCGGCGAGAGTCCCACAAAAAAAAAAAAAAAAACAAAAAAAAGACATACTATCCCTGAAACTGAGGTTTGTGAGGTAGATGGGTGAGTTACTTCTGGGCAGCAATACAATGTAGCAAAATGGTTATCAATGCTAGCTACTCAAAGGAATCACCTGAAAAAATTTAAAAAGTACAGATGGCCAGACCACACTGCAAATCTAGTAAATCAGATGCAGGTGGGACCCAAACAATGTCATTTAAAATTTCCCAGTTGAGTCTACTAAGCAGCCAGGGAGAGGACCATTGGGGAATTAGTGGGTTAGACTGTGGACTCGAGCTGAATCACTGCACTTAGTAGTGTCACCTTGAGCAGGGAAATTGGCTAATTAAATAACATCTTTGTGCCTATGTAAAATGGTAATAACCTCTCCTGGGGTTATTATGAGGATTAAATATGAACACAAATGTCAAGTGCTAAACATAATGACTGTATGTTATGTTCAACAAATGCTAAATATTAATGACAGTAATCAGGAAAATATTTTGATTTAAGGGAATAAACAACCAAAGGGATATGAACTTACAATATATGGCATATTGGAAATGAGAACATATTGAGTGTGTCAAAGTGTCTCTTAAACTGGCAGTCTTGTGAGAGGGGATTGCTGATGTCCAGCTCAGCCTGAGGGCTGGCCACTCCAAGAAGTGATGCTTATCCAGTGCTGACCTCAAGTGCTACATAATGGGAAGGTTATTCCCATTATCCTCAGTCTCCATCATGGGGTTCAAAATGCCCAGTTCCCAAACAGATACCATTTGTCCGCTTGAATCAGCTGCCCTTTTCTGAATTAACCAGTGGGCTGAGCCATATCTTCTACAGATGGTGAAAGCAGGCACAGTCCTGTGTGATTGGGGCAGATCCCAAGGAAGGGAAATCATGACTTAGAAGTATCTTTGCCAATTATTAAAAAAAAAAAAAAAAACCAACAATCTACTATTACTATGGACCATTCTGGGCAGAAGGAATGCCATCTGGAATATTTAATGGAATATTAAGTGGGGTCATCATCAGGAAGAACTTAGACTATGGCAAAGTGGATGTGGAGAAATAGGGGAAAGGAAGTATCAAACAAGTCCTCATTTGAGAAGGAAGGGAGATGGGCAGAAAGGGAATACATTCAAGGGAACAGCAGAAAAAGACTGCGCAGAGGGCCTCCCCAGTGGCGCAGGGGTTGAGCGCTGGGTTGCAAAGCTGCCTGCAGCCTCTACGGCACCGGTTCGATCCCCGGCTGCTCCCCCCGCCACCGGAGGAGGGTACCACATGGCGCACAGACCTCTCCTGCCGCCCGCTGCTCCCCTCAGCAGTGTACTTCGGTCCTTCTGCCCGTTCTGCTCCCTGCTCTGGCTCTGGTGAATTCTCTCACCCTCCTGCACTTCTGACTGTACCCATTGTTTGCATAAATAAATAAATAATCTTAAAAAAAAAAAAAGACTGCGCAGAGAATTAGCTTGGTTACACATGGTTTGAGTTGATAAATTTAGAGGGCATTCAGAAAGGGAGGTTTTGCAAGGAGCTGGAGATTCAGGTTGAGAACTCAGAAAGGAAATACCTGCCCAAGGTCGAGATTTAAGAGTCAGCAGAATGGAAGTGATAGCTGAAGTCATGGGCATGCATAAGTTTCCTGAATGACTTGAGAGAAGACCAAGGATAGCAATGTACGAGACAGTATCAGCACAGAGGAAGAAAAGTCAGCAAAAGAAACAGAAATGGACAGACTTTTAAAAGTATGATTTGAAAACGGAGGACAATTGAAAGGGGAAAGAATGGTCAAATAAGTTAAAGGCAGAAAAGATTTAGCTTCTGTAAATTGTGACTTCAAAAAGCAAAACCAATGGAGTGACATAAGCGGCCATCTGCTTCACCATCTTATCAGTCCTTGCATTTATCAGGGGTTTATTTCGCTTGCTTTTGTGCTGGGTTTCTGTTTTGCTTTAGCTGTTCTGGTGGCATATTATTATTGTTACAATTTGCATTTCTTGGTTAACTTCTGATATTGAGCAGTTTTACATTCACTTAGAGTTTATATATTTTGTAGCATATGTGTTCAACTGTTTTGTCTATATTTGGATTACTTCTATTGCTAGGTAGGAGTTATACACTCTAGAAGTAACTTGTCAGATGTATCATAAACTGTGGTCTCCAACTCACTGGCATAGTCTGTTCCTAATATTGATGTAGTCCAGCTAATGAATCTTTATTGTTAGTGCTTTTTTTTTGTACCCTGTTTACCATGTCTTTGTCTAACAAGATCAGGAAGAGAGTCCATGCTATTTTCTAGAAGTTTTGTTTTAGCTATCATATTTAGGTTTTGGATTCACCTGGAACTGATTTTTTAAAATGGTGTGATGGGATCAAAATTCTTTTTTCCATTTTTAAAAATATGGATATCCAAATGATTCCACATAATTTATTAAAAAGACCATTTTTGCAATGCTGCATTTCAGTGGCACCATTTTCATACACTGGACAGTTCTATGTGTTTGAGTCTATTTCTGGGCACTATTCCATTGGTCTGTTTTTTCTTGGGCTAGTATCACTAGCCCTAACACTGTTTTAATGAAAATATTAGCACTATAGCAAGTCTTGATATCTGGTCATATAGTCTTCTAACCTACTCCTTTGCTTAAGATGGCTCTATATTTTCATCTAAGTTGGTAACCCACCCACCTTCCCTCCTCCCCAAAACATCACTGAGATCTTGATAGGGATAGCACTAAAACTGTATCACTTTGAGTACTGATAGAAGCAATACTGGATGTTCTAAATGTTTTATATTACTCTATTGAGACTTTAAATGAGTTGATAGAAGAACTGGAAGATAGTTAAAGAAATCCTTTAGAAGCAAAAAGATGTTAGAGAAAGTAAAAGGATGAATATACATGGTCCAACAACTGAATAATAGAAATTCCAAAGGAAATCCAGAGGATAAGGAAAAGAGGAAATTATGAAAGAAGAAGAAAAAAAAAACCACTGATGACAAGTTGAGGATTTTCCAGAATGAAAGGTCATAATGAGCCTAATTTTTTTTTTTAAAAAGGCAAATCAAAGCTTATCATGGAGAAATCAGAAAATTCCAGAAATAGAAAATCCTAAAATCTCCTTGAGAGAAGATTAGTATCAATGGACTGAAAACTGAAATGACTTCTCATCAGCAACACTGAAAGCTAAAAGAGAGTGCAGCGATGCTTCAAAATTTTTCAGGGAAAATGGTTTTCAATGGTATTTCTACACTTAACCATACTGCCAACAAAGCATGAAGAAATAGACGTTTCCTGACATGCGAGATCTCAAAATTTTGTCATCCAAGTACCTTTTCATAGGAAACACCTGAGAGATGCTTTACTAAAAGGAGAGCTTGAAAGATCCAGAACACAAAAGAATGGACATAGGAGAAGCCTCCAGGACTACTATGCAGCACATCTAGCCAGTAACCAGTTCCAAATAGAAGGGAAGGAAAAGAGTCCCAGTATCTTCAGTAGGAAAAGAAAATAGTTTAAGAGAAGAGAATAGTTTAAAAAAATAGAAAATAAAGATCTTGTAGAAAATTTGTTAATTTCAGGAAGAACAAAAAGCTGCACAGTAAAAGAAATGTAATATATTACTAGTTAGCTAACCAGTAAATAAAAGTCATAAGTTAAACAATGAATATAAATTTAACTACCAAAAATTGGTGTCTCTGTATTAGAAGAATGGAAAGTAAAAGCAATTCATGAAGTAAGTTAAGAATACAAAAATCCTCATCTTCCATAAAGCAAGTTAATAACAAGAAACAATGAATTAAGTCAATAAAGATGTAGCAGAATGTATCTATTCTTTTAAAAGATGGAGGCAAATACCAGAAGAAATTGTATGAGATGTTTTTACTGCATGTGCCCAACAGTACAAATTCATTATCTACAATAATCAAATCTTAGTACTTGAATATTTAATATATTAGATTTAACAATAAAATAACTTACCTTGAAAACTTTGTAGAAGCATTTTCATTTTATTAAATACAAAGCTCCCATGAAACCATAACAAAACTTGATAGTCTGTTCACATGGCAAGAGACAAGGCTAAGCAATAAATTAATATTTTAAAAATGTCTATGAACCAGAACAATTTTTCTTGAGTTTAATAAGTCAAAGGCTATCAAAGAACATTTAAAGTGACAGTGAAGTTAAATAAGGAGTTTAGGAAGAAATGAAAGTTCAATATTAACAGTACAGTATATTTGCCAGGATCTGTGTACAATTAGATCAGTAGAAACATCTTCATAATATGAATACTGAGCTTAGTAAAATGTTATGCTGTATCTAATTATATCAGATATCTGATGAAAGTGCTTTTATGAATTTTTCTTCTCTTTTACATGGAAACTTTAAAGAAATCCAAACAAATACTGTAATGCAGTGTTTTAGAAAATATATTAACTGCAGAAAATAAGTAAAGTCTGACAGCATGGTAATTGAAATGACATGGTAATGTGAAATAGAAAAAAGGATAACTAGATAATTTTTAAAACTTAAAGTAAAAATACAGAATGGTGAATTCATTATCTGTTATAAGGAGGAATTGCTATCGTCAAAATATTCTTTCCAATGCTTATTTTTGAAGTGTCTAATATTTGACAGGTAATGTGCTAAGGGCTACCTGTAAAAAGATGAACAAAATATGGCTCTCTACAAAGAAAGAACCCTTGGCTTAGGAAGTACTTATTATAGTCTTAAACTTAATTGAATATGGCTTTTGGAACTTGAGAGAATTTTTTTCCTCTCTCAAAAAGTTTGCTTTCTAATTTAAAATGCTTATGTACACAAATAGTCAAAATTTCAGAGGTTCATATGTACTTAGAAACTCTAAATTGCTATTATTTCATTTAATGTGACACCTATCTCATGAACTGCCCGTGTATTTTTCCCAAAGCACACTCTTACATGCAATTTTTTAAACAGTGATATAAACATTTCGTCTATTCTTACATATCTAGTCTCATTAAAACTTAGAAGTTGCAATATCTTAGGCTGAACATTAAAGACAATTTAAACCAACCATATTATATATCTGAACAAATGTCTAAATTTTTTAACACTATCAAGTATGTCAGCAAATCTTGGGAGAAACAACTATGGTCAAATATGTGTGGTTGCTGCAGTTAATCTTCATCGTCTCTTTGTAAAGGTATTATCTGAATTTCTTTGGCTATTCTTTCTGCTATTGTTTTACTACTTGCAGCAATTATTCTTCGTGACATCAAATCAAATGATCCACCTAGAATCAAATCAAATAAGGAAAATGGTTATATCTTATACAAAAATGATTTCTATAAAACTAGTTAGTATAGCAATACATACCATGGCCAACAACAACATTTTAATACTTTCAGTAATCTTTTTTAAAAAATCTATTCTGTCGCATAATCATAATATTTGGGCTTTGGCAATACAAAGATGAGTTTCTAAGCATCTCTGTTTTTACTAAATACTAGTTTGGGAGACTCTGTGGATAAGAAATTTGACTCCAGTACATTTTATACCATCTCCATTCCATTTCCTGATTTTGTTGCTTTTCTCACATCACTAGTGAATTCCTAAAACCCAGATTTATCCTTTACTTTTAAGAATCAGAGGTTGGGGGCCTCCCCGGTGGCGCAGCGGTTGAGCGCTGGGTTGCGAAGCTGCCCGCGGCCTCTGCGGCGCTGGTTCGATCCCCGGCTGCTCCCCGGCCACCGGAGGAGGGTCCCACATGGCGCGCAGACCTCCCCTGCCGCCCGCTGCTCCCCTCAGCAGTGTACTTTGGTCCTTCTGCCTGCTCTGCTCCCCGCTCTGGCTCTGGTGAATTCTCTCACCCTCCCGCGCTGCTGACTGTGCCCAGTGCATGTATAGACAAAGCAGACAAACAAATAAATAAATAAATAAAACATGCCTCTAAAAAAAAAAAAAGAATCAGAGGTTGGACTATGGAGAGCTGTGTGGAGATTTCTGGACCTACTAAACACAGAACTTCCATATGATCCAGCAATTCCACTCCTAGGTATTTACCCAAAGGACACAGAAACATCAATTCCAAAGAGCACCTGCACCCCTATGTTTATAGCAGCACTGTTTACAATAGCTAAGCTTTGGAAACAGCCCAAATGCCCAAAAATAGATGACTGGATCAAGAAGATGTGGTACATATATACCATGGAATATTACTCAGCATTCAAAAAAGATAAACACTTGCAATCTGCAGCAACATGGATGGCGCTGGAAGGGATCATGCTCAGCAAAATAAGCCAGAAAGAAAAAGAAAAATACCGGATGGTCTCACTCATAGCAGGAATCTAGAAAACTTAAATAAGGGACCAGGAAAATGAATAACTATAAGAAAGTGAAAATCAAAATCAACAAAAAACTATGAACCAGAGACACTCTGTGGGGGTGGGGGGGGTGGGAGGGGAGGGATTGGGGTCAAAATAAGTGGACTGCAATTGTATGGGGAATATAAAAATAAAATTTATTTTAAAAAAAAAGAATCAGAGGTTGGGGGTGGAAGAATGACAGAGATGTTTATGGATACATACTTGCAAATAGCAGATAAATTCTGGTGACTTGATATACAGTACAGACTACAGACATCAAAGTTCTACTACATTAAGGATACATACTTGCCAGTAGCAGATAAAAAGGCCAGGTGCCCTGATACACAGGACAGATTATAGACCACAAAACTCTATTATAAACAATAAACTTGTTAAGAGACTAGATTTTAATTAATCCCAGTACTATGATATTTATTTTATAGAAGTTATTAGTTATTATGGCATTGCAGTGTATCATAAAAGTATCAACATGTTGTATGGCAATAGATCAATAAAAATAATATATAGGTGTTGGGAGAGACCCTGTGCAGTGCACAGAAGGGCCTTAACCTGAGTCCCAAAGGCATGTGAAAACACATGCATCTCGGAGGAAAACCTCTGAGTGACAGGACCTGGTATTGAGTGCCCACCAGAATGTGACCTGTGTGGACTCAGGCTCCTACGTCTCCACAATCTTAGAATAACAAAAATAATGAGCGAACTTCCCAAGCTCTAGCTAGGGGGCGATAAGATTATGTGTATGAGAAGTAACCACCTGGCACCCTACTGTCTGAAGTAGATAGATAATAGTAAGAAAGTAGACTAATCATTCATATGTGTTGTCATTATATGGTATGCTTTGATAATACACCTGCTGCAATTAAAATAGTATATAATAAGCACTAAGACAATAAAGATTTACTGCATGCTGGACATGACAGTCCCCCATGTCTGATTTCCCTCACTGTTACGTCCCAGGTCCAGCACTCACTAGAAGTACACATATAGGAAAAATAAGACTGAAAAAAAAATAAATAAATAACTAGAACTCTCTTATGAAAAAGAAAAAAAATCACCATCTATTCAAAGCAAGTATTTAACCTCTCTAGGCCCAAGGCAGAAAGTAATGGTAGAAAAAATACATGAACTACCCTGGGTCACTATTCAAAGAGCTCTTGGTACAGATTTGGTGATCTAGACTTTTTCTAGGGTTTCTCAAGAATTCCTGACACATTTGAAGAAGTTTAGTTATTTACCATTCTTAATCCCATATGACCACTAGCTTTTAACCTCTATCTTCCATTAGTAATTTTGATTTTACAGAAAATTACATGGCTTATATGCTTTAAGAGTTGAAGTACAACATATATATATATATATATATCAAAGATTTAAAGAAAAAAGTGAGAAATGTGGAGTAAAAAAAAAAAAAAAAGATTTTCTGTTTCATAATTTTACCTGTTACATCCATTAGTACCCCACCAGCTTCAGTAACAATAATGCCAGCTCCTGCCATATCCCAGCAGTGAATTCCCATTTCATAATATGCATCTGCAGCTCCAGTTGCCACCAGGCACATATTAATAGCTGCTGTTCCAACACCTCGAATCCTAAAAACATTTAAAACTAAGATTGGAAAAAACAGTTTTTTCAGAGAAAGTTTTCCTCCTTGACTTCAGTTTATTGTAAATGTTGACGAAGTAATTTGAGCCAATCTAGAGGATGAGTGTGGAAAAATGGGCATAATTAATTTTAAAATAACAATACATAAAATTTAATCACCATGGTGCACTATATAAATGATAAAACTGATCCTCACAATGCAATCATTTAATAAGATAAATATCAAAACAATATTTTGAGGGGAAAAACTAAAAAAAAAGCTACACCTCTACTATCTTCTACTATGCATGTATATTATTTGTCTAAACCCAGGGACAACAGCCCCACAATACAAGTTGTCTCGAAGTGGGGTGAAATAAAACTATTCGTCATTTAAGTTGTGTGCATATCAGTACTGGGACTAAAGGGGTAACAACATCCCTGGGCTGTACTTAGACCTATGCATTCCAAGGAAGATTATTTCAGGTTTGCCTTCTCAAAGCACCTCTTCTTTGGATCTATAAGCTAATATATATGGACTAAGGTAACTGAAGTTTTGATAGGTAAGGACTGGATAGCCATTATATAAACAACTAATTCAGCAAAGAATCATCAATAAATACTAAAAGGAGTGGTAAAAGATTGCTATTTACATAGTGTCAAAGTGGCTCCCCTTAAATTACATAATAATTAACAGAGGGGAATGGTCAACCACTGCCAAGTGCTCAAAATTAATGTAACCAAGAGGGTCTCATGTGCCTCCTGTTATCAGGCACTGAGAAGAACACAATAATTTCATGGCATTCCTGACAAAAATGCATACCTAAATCTAAATATGAGAAAAACAGACAAACACAAATCAAGACACACAATACAAAATAATTGACCTATACTTTAGTATATCTTGGATCAGAATTTATTCAAAATTTGAATAAAGTTATTATATTAGGTAATACATCAATGTTAATTTGATTTTTTAACTGTTATGGTTATATTAGAGAATGTCCCTTTTATTAAAGAAACATGGAGTATTTAAGAGAAAGAGGAAGCACAAATAGAAATGACAGATTTTTGAAAAGTAATTAAAATAAAAATATTACTTATCATAATTTATGGGATTCATTGACAGCAATGACCAGATAAAAATCCATAGATTACATACTTATAACAATAAAAACCAAAGAATAAAAATAAATTGTCTCAAGAAAAGAAAACCAAAATGAACCGAAAGAAAGCACAAGAAAGAAAATAAGACAGAAAGGAGAACAGTGGCTCTGATTGATTTATCAAAATCCTGGAAAAAAAGCAAATTATTATGCAATTTAATCAAGATTTTAAGTAAAAAGAAGAAAACACAAATGTACAAAATGAGAAGTGACAAGTAGGGAACAACTACTGATAGAGAGAAAAAGGAAATACATTATAGGAGTCTACCTTGCATACCTCTATGAAATAATTTGAAAAGGAAATGGGTCATTTTTTAAGCTGTGGAAATGTTCCAGATTAAAGGAAGTTAAAGAGACATGACAACTAAATATAATGCCCGACACTAGACTGGAGGGAGGGAGGGAAAGGAGGAGGAGGGAGGAAGGGAAGAGAGGGAGGGAATGATAAATAGGATAAATGTTAACAATAAATTAACTCAGGTTGTTAAGTTTGAAATTATTTTTAAATAAAAGTTTTTTTAAATTACATTAAAAAATTAGTATTATGGTAACAGTCCCATGTCTATTTATTTAAAAAATCTTCATTTCTAAAGGACAATTCATCCCTTAAAATGCCTAAAATGTTCAATTATCTAGACATGTAGGGAAGAAATGTAAATAGCTTACCCATGAATGGGAATGCAAAGAAGTTTTTCCATATTAGAAAGAACAGTTTTTATAGTCTCTGGTGTTCTGGAAGAGCCGAACTCTGTCACCAGGAGTGATTTCGTAATATCTAAAAGAAAACATTTTAAGTAATCACTAGCGTTTAATAAAATTGACAGTTGTAACTCAGAATAAAATAACATTTTTATTCCTCATCCTCATTGCATTTAATATTTCAAATATTAAAATGAATAAATGTATTATCCCTGAGCGTTTTTATATAACCAAAAAAGCATCTTCTTAGCTCATCTCCCTAAAAATACAGATGATAAGCAATTTACCTGATTGCCTCATATCTCTAGGAGGAAGCAAGCAAATACCTTACATATTAAAAAAGTGGAATTTAGATATTAAATATATATTTAAAATAAAACTAAGTTAAAATTAAGTGGCAGCTCTCCTATTAAACCCACATTTATTAATGTGCCAGATTATCCAATGCTTTCCATTCCCTCTGAAATATGGTAACTGAAGCTTATGATATACTCAATACTCTTGGCTTGTTAAGTACTCTCTAGTGTACCCCACAATTCACCCTCTCCCATCAGTGGAGATGTGTGCTTATCAGTTTGTTCTGAACATATTCAGAACCACTGTATTTCTTCTAATAATCATATAATAAATATCATGTGAAGTGAACAATTATTAGAAGGGAAGAGTTATTTCTATGGAAGTTATATTCCTTCAATTCTAAGATGCATTTTTTCCTTCACATGTTAACGTCTCAAAAACAAGGATAGGGCCTCCCCGGTGGCGCAGCGGATTGAGCGCAGTGCTGTGAAGCTGTCCGCAGCCTCTGCAGCGTGGGTTTGATTCCGGCTGGCCAGGGAGATTCCCACATGGCGTGGCAGACCTCTCCTGTCTCGCCCGCTGCTCCCCTCAGCAGGGTATTTCAGTCAGTCTGCCTGTTCTGCTCCCCACTCTGTTTCTGGTGAATTCTCTCACCCTCCCGCACCTCTGGCCTGTACCCCGGCTATTGTATAAATAAAAAATAAATCTTTTTTAAAAAAACAAGGACAAACCTTCCGATCTTTACAGTGTAAGAGGTCAATAAAAAAAAGTGAATTAAAAATCAGCTCTCAAATTAAGTGTTTGTATCAGAGGAATAGTGAGGAGCAAACTCCAAGCCAGTGAATGATGTTCTGATCAAACTCCACCCCCATCTCCAGGCAGAGATCACAAATGCATTGAAATACAACTCTCAGTATGTCATGAACTGGATTTCCTAAATGGAAGCAGACGGGAAAGAGTGATGGTGGATATAAAAATGGAAGTGGACTGAAGGAGGAATGAAAAGACACATGGAGGAAAGACATGCAGAGACACCTGAAAGAGATATCTGGAGAAGAGATACATGAATGAGAAACATATGGATAGGCTGTTCGTGGGCCTGGCACAGACAATGGCAGCGCCTCTTCATGGTAGATTATGTGGTATATCTGGAATTTTGGGTGTTTTCTTCTGTCCTAGCTTTCTGGGACCTGCTGTATGGTTCCCCCTCCAGAAGGTGTCTTACACTTGTAGCTAGTTTTCAGATCTTAGTCACCCCACTTTCGGGCCATACCCATGTAGCTGGATATTTGCCCATAAGGGGATAAATGATTTGGAGGCTTTTAGTGGGAAACTACTATTTGAAATCCTTTCTTCTCTATCTCTCTGCCTCTCTCTGCACACCAATTCTATTAAAAATCTTCCACAAGCATCTGCTTCCTTCATTTGCCTTTGTGTGTGTGTGGATGGCAAGATCCCCTTTTAGAGCATGAACCCCTAACAGTTTTACTGTCTCATAACTGGCAGCAGTGGCATCAGATTAGAGGAATTTGACAAAATCTGAGAAGCAGCAGCAATACAATAAATCATGAACTTCAAGAAGGCAGGGAACCATTAATCATTTTCCTGCCCCCTAGACCTAGTCAGTCACTGAGTCTGAAGTGTTTGCTCAATTACACTTGCTTCCTGTTTCCACTAACACATTCAAAACTGAGGTTGAAATTAAAAACTGAAGAGAAAATAAACAATTTATGAATCAGCAACTGGAAAACACCATAGGTTGACAATCAAAAGCAATAAAATACAACTATGTCAGACCAACTGAGCCTAAAATTGAGACTGAACTTACCTTGTTGTTGTGAAACCTGTAGTTTTTGACCATTGCAAAAGGCACCTTTCCCTTTCCGACCAGTATACATCTTATCCTCCACACAACTGTATACAACTCCAAATTCCATCTGCAGAAGGAAAACAAATTTCTTTCACCAAACATGAATATTTCTCATGATTAAATCAATCCATTTTCTAAGATAGTAACAAGGAAATCCAGTTTACTGACTGATACTTTCAAGTGACTAAACTGTGGAGTAACTAATATGCTAATTTACACTTCAGCAGTGGAAAGAAGTCATCAGACTGACTCCTTAACTACGACCCATCCGTGTAAGGGCACCCACCTGGACCTCTCTCCCTTCTGCCACAGATGAAAACCTGTCTCTCCTGTTTTCTAAGGTGAGTCCTTCCTGTGTTATGATTCCAACCCTCCCATTCTTCTCTGAAAAATTGTTCCATCAACTGATCCTGCTTCTCTTGAATTTCAATTCTGGTACCTCCTCACTAAATGTTTCCCTCTCATTCTAAACCTTTAAAATGTCATCTCCTTTTTCCTTCACTGCCAGAGTAACCTAGACTCTGCATATCCTAGTCTCCTGTTCCATTACAACTTGGCTTCTACCTTGATCATAACATTCTTCTGAAACTCCCCGCAAAGAGATCATCAGTGAACTCTTACTGACCAAATGCCTTCTCTGCAGACTGTTGACCATTACTGGTAACTCTTCAACACTCAATCCTCCATGTTTCTGAGAGTAGTACTCTTTCGGTTCTCCAATCTTGGAGTCATTTTTTCTTAGTTCCTCCTTCTCTGATTAATTCTTAAAAGGTGTGCATCTCAAGGTTTTCTTTTCATTCTTCTATTCCATTTCTCTCTACATCCTTACATTCTGGTTCTTTCTTATCCACAAATTCAGCTGTCACCACAATTGTGGTTATCAACCCCATCATCACAGCTAAGAACTAAGTCTTCTAAAAACCTCAATTAGCCAGGTGAAAATCACTCATACTTGATCACTCATTCCTTCCCCAGGTAAGTCTCCTCCTTCAAATTTTATATTGAAAACACTTTCTGATTTTGGCATTTTCATCACCCACACCTCTGGTATAGTCTCTACATTGCTGGAGTTATGGGTCTCAGCACTTAAAAACCTGGCTGGTTTCCGGCTACCTAAGCATTGCCACTCTCAGGGTTTCATTCAAGAACACCTCACCACTCCCCACACACATCATGCTCTTCTCCAAATTGTTTTTACTGATTAAAGTGCTTTCCTCTTCCTCTTTCTCTGGCAGACCCTTCAGTTTCTAAGATTCTAAGATACACCCTTTCTGTTAAGAGTTTCCCAAACCACTGTTGGCAGAATTGGTTATATATAATCTCTTGTAGTTTCCCTGGTATTTTTTTCATAGTTCCACCACACAATACATTTATCCATTACCACACCTAACTTGCACTAAATTGGGAGTTGAAAGGCAGAACAGGAGACATAGCCCAGGGCTGATTATATGGTAAAGCTCACTTATTTATTTTGGTTGTTCCCACTGATTAACGTATTCCAGAGACTAAGATTTAATTTAAACTAAATTGTGTTTTTATTTTCAGAGATTTGTTACCTCTGAGTATATGACGCTCAAATACATCACAAGTTCCTTGAAGATATGTAATATACTAGCAAACAGCATTCACTGTTTGATAATCAAGTAGTCAAATGGCAAAGACAAGCAATAGTCACAGATTTTATTACTAGGTTTTAGATAGAGCAAGTATTTGGGTTCTTACATATACTCTGCATTTTTCCAGTTTTGTTTTGATTCCCAACTCTTCCTGGTCTTTCAATATATCCCTGCACTGACACCTATTTAAGCATTTCTGACACAAATCCTTTTTTATGACGAATTTTAGATCACACAGCAATTCCTATCACATAGGAATTCCTATCACATAGCAATTCCTATCACATAGCAATTCTTATCACATAGGGCTCTATCACACATATATAACGATAAGTACTGAATTCTTTTTTAGTTACTCGTATGTTTTTTTTCTTTATAATTCTTTTCAGAAAACAAAATTATCTTCACTGGAAAAATTATCATAATTTTAACAGGTCTATGGCTTGAGACACATTTATTCTTTTCCAGAAAATGAGCACAAGACATTTTAGCAACCATAAATTTAAACATACCTTTTTATTTACAACAAAGCCAATCGAAACAGCTACAAAAGGAAATCTTAAAAAAAAAAAAACACAAATTTACCAAGATAGAACTTAAATAAACATGCTATTTCATAAGATAATAGTCTATAAATTTTTTCATATAGTCTCATCTCTCATCTACCAGAACAATGTGTATAGCATGCAACCCTCAGGACATTAGGGAGGGGAACAAGGGAGGAGAATGGAGACTATATACACACTCGGGATGACTCTACAGGTATATGTACAAGAGAAAATTGTTCCCCCTTTCCTTTTTAGGTTCTTTGTTCCAAAAATTAAGTTGACACAAGACAGATTAACAAGAGAGCACCGGGGCCTCCCTGGTGGCGCAGTGGTTGAGCGCTGGGCTGCAAAGCTGCCTGTAGCCTCTGCAGCGCCAGTTCCATCCCCGGCTGCCAGGCGAGGGTCCCACATGGCGCGCAGACCTCTCCTGCCGCCCGCTGCTCCTCTCTGCAGTGTACTTTGTCAGTCTCCCTGTTCTGTTCTCCACTCTGGCGCTGGTGAATTATCTCACCCTCCCGCACTTTTGACTGTACCCAGTGCTTGTATAAATAAATAAATAAATCTTTAAAACTAAACTTAATCATATATACCACATGGAGGCAAAAAGGGCCAGCTGGGCAACTGAAGCTTCTATGCCATCTTGAGTTAAGAAATGGGCTAGATCCTAGGGTTTCTCAGGGAAGAAAGGAGGTTACTTCATAGGATGACAAGAAGATGGGGTGTTTGGTATTAGATGTTGACCTGCTGTATAGTTTACGCAAATAAAAAAATTATCTCTGGTCATTGGTCTCTGGGTCAGGCTCTCTAATTAAATTCTTTTAGGCAGAGGTACAATCTTTTCTTGAATCTGCTGGGTCTTGATTACCTTCAATTCAAAACAATCCTCATGCCAAATTGTCACATTTGAGGGAGGCCTATTTTGTTCCCCTTCGCATAATACAACTCTGAAAGGAACCAAAAGAAACTGATAATGGTCACCTCCACAGATGAATCCTGAGAAAGTAGGGGAGAAAAGTCAAAAGGTCACTGTGATATTGTGATTTATAACCAATATATGTATTTGGTCTCTATCCTTCTTTCCGACAATGAGGTTCTAAGTGAGGAGAGCTATAAAAGGATCTTTTGTTATGTTAATAGGTGTCTTCTTGAAAGCTTCTGAGGAGGGCTGGTTGCTAGAGGAACCAACCAAATGATTTAGAGGGTTGGTACTTTCAGTACCACTGTATCTCGCACCTCCACACCCCCACACACCCTATCTGGGAGGGGGTAGAGGTTGGAGGTAGAATCAATCAATGTAACAAAGCCTCCATAAAAACCCTAAAGGATAGAGCTCCAAAGAGTTTTCAGGTTAACCAACACATGGAGATTAGAGGAAAGCAGTATGCTGGGACAGAGCTCTTTGCCCTTTGCATATTTTCCATCTGGTTGTTCCAAGGTTATTGTCATTTTACAGTAAACTAGTAATGCAGTAAGTAAGATGTTCTTGGGTTCTGTGAGCCACTCTAGGAACTTATCTAACTCAAAGAAGGGACTGTGAGAACCTCTGATTTATAGGCAGATCATAAGCACAGTGACAACCTTGCCTTGTGACCAGCATCTCAAATAAGCTTGGGGGTGGGGAGGAGAATAAGAGGGGGTTCTTATAGGACAGAGCCCTCAACCTGTAGCATCTGATGCTATCTCCAGGAAGACAGTGACAGAATTAGGCATCCATCTGCTATCTGGTATTGTTTATTATTCATCCATCTGCTATCTGGTATTGTTTATTTGTGTGGGGAAATCCCACCCCTTTGAAAATAGGGTCTCAGGACTTTATACTGCATGCCATTTTATATCTTTTGAATGTCGAAAGCCACGGATATAGTAATGTTAATTTTTTTTTCCCAAACAATAAGAATTATTACAAAAATATTCAATTGGTCATGGTTAAAAAGACTTTTCTTTGGTAATTTCTCCCACAGCCTGGACTGGTGGCAAAGACAGGTATTGAATTGTATAGAATAAAAAGGTTTGGGGCCTCCCTGGTGGCGCAGCGGTTGAGCGCTGGGTTGCAAAGCTGCCCGCAGCCTCTGCAGCGCCAGTTCGATCTCTGGCTGCTCCCCGGCCACCGGAGGAGGGTCCCACATGGCGCGCAGACCTCTCCTGCCGCCCGCTGCTCCCCTCAGCAGTGTACTTCGGTCCTTCTGCCTGCTCTGCTCCCTGCTCTGGCTCTGGTGAATTCTCTCACCCTCCCACGCTTCTGACTGTACCCAGTGCTTGTATAAATAAATAAATAAATCTTTAAAAAAATAAAAAGAAAAGGTTCTTGTCAACTCTAACATCAAACTTAGAACTTCACAACTGGAAAATAAACTGTTAGCCAATTATTACTATGGCTACAGGGCAGTTTAACCACATAGATTATAATTTCAGATGCAGGAGATAAGAAAAATGAGGAAAATAGGCAAAATGGGTTCAACATAACTACTGAAAAGTAAAACTATTTACAATATTTAATATTGTTTTCATTTTAACAAAACTGGTATTACACTATACATGCTGCAATGTAATTTTCTGTTACAGTATGTCATGAGCATCTTTTCATGTTAACAATCTATCACATAAAGATTCTAGATATTAGCTTTATAGATTTTAACATTTCTTTATCAGTAAACATATTTACAGCTACATGCAACTTCAAATATAACATCTATGTGTAGTCCCATCAAATCAGATTAGATTACTCATTTTAACTCTCATTGCCAATTCCATCAGGCTTTCTTTCAGTGGTAATAAACTCAGATATAAATGTACTTTGTGCCAGTCATACCTGTATGAACTTCTTATATAAATGTATTACTCATTGAGTCCCAACAAGCAATTCTATAGGCAGGACTATTAACATGGCCATTTTATAGGTCAAAACAAATTGATGCTTAGAAAGATGAACTTGCCCAGGCTCACAAAGCCTATAAAAAAGCACCTCTATTCAAACCCAAATCTACTGATGCTGAAACCCAGGCTTTTTCTCAGTTTTATCTCCTGAACACCAAATTCATTATAATTAGACAACATTCCACTATCGGCCCATTAGTTCCTTAATTGTTCTCAAAGTAGCAATGTTGCTTGCTTTCATTTTTATGTCTCCAACAATTCCTGAACAGTGTACTATAAGGCCCCATTAGTCAATATATAACCAGTATTCACCACATTAAAAATTTTAAAACATACCTGTGTACAAAGTTAGTTGTCCCATCAATAGGGTCAATGATCCATGTGGGGTTGTCAGTTAAGAGACTTTTTTCCCCAGCTGCCACCGATTCCTCACCGATGAAACTAAAAGCAAGAATGATGAACTCTTTACAGTGCTTCCAATAATTTTCAAACCTTAGCATTTCCTTAGCTAGAGTCTACTTTAAAACATAACAATAATTTGTACCCCACACATTTCTACTGTTCCTTTTTCCTTTGTATTGATAAAAGTGAGAAAGTTTTATTTCCTATAGCACAAAGTCATGTGAAAAATACCAGAATTCAAAATTCTAGAAGACATTACCAAGGTACACCCATACACACACACACACACACACACACACACCTTCTATAAAGGGCATTTATTGCAGATAGGATTTGTAACTCCAAAAATTCTGCCATACTCCTCTTTTTAAGAGGCAGATTCCTGCCTTGAGTGTGAGTCTGAAATTAGTGACTCATTTCTAGCCAACCTAACGAATATGGTAGAAATAATATCTAACTTTTGGGGACTATTCACAAAATGGTTCTGTGGTTTCTATCTTATTCGCTCTTTTCCTTCCCTCTGTTAATCTGAGGGAAGTCAGCAGCCATGTTGCCAGCAGCTCTGTGGAGAGGTCTGCATGGCTAGGGACTGAGGGAAGCTTCCTAAAGATGCTCCCAGAGGAACTCAAATCACCAACAATCCATAAATGAATAGACTCTTCAGCTCCAGTTGAACCTAGTGATAACTGAGGCCTGACTGCCAGCTTGACTATAATTTCATAAGATCTGAGCCAGAACCATGCAACTAAAATACTCCCATAATCCTGACCCTAGCAAACTTTGAGACAATAAAATATTTGTTATTTAAAGTTGCTAAATTTTTATGGTAATTTGCTCAGCAGCAATAGATAACATATCATTAAGAAAGCAAGTCACCCACCAAAATTACTGTCTGCACGTCTCCCTAAAACATACTTTGTAATAAATACACGACTTCTGAAAAAAAAAAATACATGAATTCTGTAAATTCTGTAAATCTGAGTTGATTTTTTTCTTTCCATTCCTACCTTTTTTATTTTTTTCCTTTATTCAGTAGCAAATTGCCCTAATAATCATTATCAGGACCTTTTATCTCTTTTTCTCTTAGCTTTCTTAGGAGAAGCATATTTATTCACAGCTATAAATTTTTTTCCTCCTCAATGGCTAAAACACCAGAATAGTCACTGGTATGACCAGGAAATAGAGAATGACAGTGCTAAAATTTTAAAACGATGACATTACTTCTACTGTATTTCTGTTTCTGTAATAACACCCCAATTTTAGTAGCTCCTCTCAAACTCCTTACAATTTCCACCATTTCCTCACAATAATAAGTGTGCAATATAGAGAAGGATATTAAATTTCTAAATCATGCCTATGGCAAACATTTGTAATGTTGGCTTCCAAGCATTCAAACACTTTTCTTACTATAAAAATAAAAAGACAAATAATTCTTGTTTGCTGCTCCCTGACAGCTTCAGCTTGGGCAAACAATCTGAGTTCAACAAACAGATATTTCTGCCCAGGATTTGTAAGCTAATGAGGTAAATATATCCAAAGCCAATGAAGTCAAGAATTGAGTCAACGAGTGGTACTGGAAGCCACTGGTTCCAATGTCTAGCTCTGCCTTTCCTCCCAGGTTCCTGCCTGAGGCTGGCTCTTACGGTTCCAGCAAATACTTCCTAAGTAAATTTATTTTCAGCATAAGTTAACTAAAGTCAATTTCTACTGTATCTACAATTAAACTTTCTGTCTGGTATATTGACTCCAACCTAGGTTTCAGGTGAAATTGAAATAAAAAATACCTGTGAGATGGATACTTTTTCTTTATGGAAGAGATAAGCATTTTTTCAACTTTTTGGTCAGTAGCAGTTACCAAATCAGCTGGAGAACTTTTAATCATAACATTCATTTCATTTTTTAGAGCTTCACGAACCACCTAAAAATATTTTTGGTAAGCAAATAGAAAAAAAAGTACGTAATTTTAAATCAAACTTAAAGATGAAGTACAGAAATGGTCTAGAACATTAACTCTGTCTTAATGATATTCTTAAAAACTTCTTATCACAATGTTTACAAAATAAGCCTTAAGAAGTTATGAAGTTCTTGACACAAACGCATATGCTATTTTAGATTAACACCTGTCATCACAAGAAGTTTAATGACATGAAATTGGTTAATCTGAGGGAAGTCAGCAGCCATGTTGCCAGCAGCAACCATAAACTCTTTAAATCACTCCATTTAAAGATTCAGTAAAATGAAAATGCATTTTTAATCAAAATATGATTTCTTTAAACAAGATAACCACACAGTGACCACAACCATCAGTTGTGGCCAAGACTTCAGTTCATACCTCTCCAGCTTGTCTTGCTAGGGTGACTGCATAATCCATGCATTCCTGCCAAGGATCGGCCATCTTCTGAATAGATTTAACACATATTGGGACAACACAGTTACAGAACTCTAAAAATCTTAATTATACAACAGTTCACACAAAGCATCTCAATTAGCAAAATACTTTCATTTGTAATTCACTCTCTTCCTGATTATAGAGTTCAATCTTTTCAAGATTCACTCACAGATCCATTAAAAAACCTTTTTAACTTAAATCACTTCAGTTTCATGGTAGAAACATTTTCATAACAAAAATACTGTATAAAAGTGTCTCCCAAAGTGCCCATATCATATATCTTAAAAAACATTTATTTGGGAATGGAGAAGAAAGGACACAAATTGTATACTGGGTGGAGAAAAAAGTGAAAATAAGAGAAAAAATAATGGGAATATTGAAATAAAAGTAGCTTTGTAGGGAAAGAAAATGAACACATAAGTACATTATTTAGTAAACTAATTGAATGTCAGGGCATGCCATGGTATACATTCGTAAA
>NW_026555331.1:43832528-43856528 GCF_014898055.3 Talpa occidentalis | reverse complement strand
AGGGAGGTGACCCACATGGCACAGCAGACCTCTCCTGTCTCGCCTGCTGCTCCCTTCAGCAGTGTATTTCAGTAGATCCACCTGTTCTATTCCCCACTCTGTCTCTGGTGAGTCCTCTCACCACGCGCACCTCTGGCCTGCACCCCAGTTCTTGTATGTATAAATAAATAAAATAAATCTTAAAAGAAAATAAAATGATCTGCTAGACTTCAACGTTGTTTGGGCCCTTCTCAACTATCTAGATTCCCAGACCTCCTGTCTAAAGGTTGGCTCTGACAGTGTCTTAATATCAGATAAGTGTCTAACTACAGTAAGATTTAATTAAGGATAAAAATTAAAGAAACAAAGCTTGGAAAATGCTCTTTAGGATGCAAATTAAATGAGAAATTTTAGTTAAAAACTTGTCTTTTTACCCATCAGAACAGCTGCTATTCAAGGCGAGGAACTGCCCACTTACTCTCCGTGCATACCATGCACAGTTTAGGTCAACTAGTTCAGCTACGCATACATGTCTTCATTCACAGGAAATCTCACACAATTGTCTATAATGGCACTATTTTTTTTTTTAAGATTTATTTTTATTTATGCATACAAGAGCTGGGGTGTAGGCCAGAGGTATGTGGGTGAGAGGATTCACCAGAGACAGAGTAGGTTGCAGAACAGGCTGATCTGCTGAAATACACTGCTAAGGGGAGCAGCGGGGGAGACAGGAGAGGTCTGCTGCACCATATGGGTTATCTTGCTGGCTGGGATCAACTCAGGCTGTGGCAGTGATAGTGCTGAGACTAACCACCATTTTTCTTGCGGCTCCAGACCTCTTCTCTAGAACACAACCTCTCCTTTCCAATAGTCTTTTTAACTTTGCCACCTGGATGAATTTAAGGCACCTTTAAACTTTACTATAATCAAAAGGACCAATTGAGCTTGTTGTCTCTGTAATCTTCCTCATACTTGACTTTCTCCAGATCTGCAAATGGCATCACCTCCCATGCAGTTGTGCAAGCCAAAAACTTAGAAATATCATCTGATTCTTCTCTTTCCTAACAATTTCCACGAACCTCATCCAAGCCACGATTGTGTCTTCACTGAAATACTACAACACCATGTCTCCCTGCCTCTGTTCTATGTTCTGGCTACTGTGCTGTTGATTGCCCACATAGAACTCGGAGTTATCAATCTCAAACGTAGGTTGGATCACGTTGCTCCCCTCTAGCAATCCTTCCAACAGCTTCCCAACACTTTAGCAAGGAAATCGAAGCTCTGCTTTCAGAGCTCTAGGTGGTCAGCTGCAGTGTCTCCTACGCACTCTTTGCTCTTTATTCCAGTTTTACTGCATTCCAGTACACTTCCCTTATTTTGTGCCTTTAAGGGTTTCACATTTTCTATTCCTTCCCCTTGGAAGGTTTTCTTGGTAATTTTAAATTGGTAATTCCTCCCATTTGAGATCTCCGCTGAAATGCTGATGCCATTTTGTAAAAATCTTACTTTACTATCCTAGATAAACTAGCTCCCCAATGCCCCACCTCCATCCCTCTCTAGTCTGCCATTGTATTATTTCTGGAAAGCACCTTTATTTCTTCATTGAAGTAAAAGGTGAGGTTTCATAAAAGAGGGGTTATGCATAATTGAGATTTTGAGAGTTACACTTTTGGGAAGGATGAGGTAAAGGGTTCCTATCAAAATCAAGGGACCAGGAAAATGTAATTCAGTTAAGGGTCCTGAAGGCACTTGGTTGACTGATTAAAGAAACAAAGTGAGTGTTATTAATAATAATGGTGAAAAGATGCCTGATAGTCAATAAAGAAATATGACTTGTAGATTTACATCATCTTAATCATACAATTTTTAAAATGAAACAGATTCACCTTTCACTTCAATGAGAAAATACAGGCCTTTGGACACCAACATCAACTTTCCTCCTTCACCACTCAGGACTCATGGGTTCCTAACATGAACAAGTGTCTTTGTTTGCTTTGGTTGCTTGCATCGGTACGTTCCATATCATTGATGTCCTTTTTTTTTTTTTTAAGATGTATTTATTTGTGCATACAAGAACTGGGGTACAGTCCACAGGTGTGGGGGTGGAGAGGTGAGAGGATTCACCGAGGTAGAGTGGGGAACAGAATAGGCAGACTAACTGAAATACACTGCTGAGGGGAGCAGCAGGTGAGACAGGAGAGGTCTGCTGTGCCATGTGGGTGGCCTCCCTGGCCAGGGATTGAACTCATGCTACAGTGGCTGCAGATAGCTTCATAGTGCTATGCTTAACCCCTTGCACCCCAGGGAGGCTCAGATGTCCTTCTTGCCAAAGTGTTTAATCAATATTTTGAATATGATTTGTGTCACCACTTCAAAATTACCAATATTTTTATTCAGAGAGAAAGATGAATACCTTTTCCTATCCTCAACTGATCTACCTAGTTTATTGAATGGTCTTCTAGTTTATTGAATGGTTCAATCACCTTAGTCATAAACACTTGTGAATCATCCTGAACTCTTCCTTCTCACTCTCCTCCACACATCCAATTAATTATTAAATAGCTCTATTCTTCCTAAGCAGTTTGAGTCAATGCCCCTATTTTTTTCCTATCTGACATGACTGTCCTCTCATTTATTCATCATTGTTCTACTTGAAATATTACAATAACCTCTTACCTTTGTTTACCCTCTACTAATCCCAGTTACTCATTGTTTTTCTATCTGAAATATTACAATGGTATCCTATCTTTGTTCCCCTCCCAGTTATCTCAGTTATTCAGTGAGATTCTTTCCTTTATTTGCCTTATATTTATCCTGGGGTGGGGGTGGGGCTTTTGAGATCACCTTCCATACTATCACTAGAATGACATATTTAAAATGCAAATCCAGGCCTCCCTGGTGGCGCAAAGGATTAAGATACAACTTATGAAGCTATCCTCAGCCACTATAGCATGAGTTCAATCCCCAGCCAGTGAGCTACCCACATGGTGTAGCAGACTTCTCCTGACTCACTTGCTGCTCCCCTCAGCAGTGTACTTTGGCCAATCTGCCTATTCTGTTCCCCACTCTGTCTCTGGTGATTCTTCTCATCCCCCCCACACCTCTGGCCTGTACCCCAGTTCTTGTATACATAAATAAATAAATCTTTAAAAAAATAAAATAAAATGCTAATCCAATCAGTTATTCCTCTCTTAAAACACTTCAAAGTCTTTCCATTATTTGCAGGAAAAAAACAAGAGTCATATCAACACACATATGACTTTTATGACATACTCCTATCACTGTGGCCAAGATAGGCTTACCAAGAAAATCAAGTAGCTTGCCATTCCCCATCTAGGCCATTCTATTACAAAGAATCCAAGTCTCTTGTCACCACTGTCCTAGTCAATATTGTCAGCATTTCTAATTTTGTGCTACTTTTGCACTCAAAATTTGCTGACATCTTCCCTCCCACCAACTTATGTGTCAGATGGTCACAAAATTCCTTTTTTATTTTTATTTTTTAATTTTATTTTTATGTTCCCCATACAATTGCAACCCCCTTATTTTGACCCCACAAAATTCCTTTTTTAAATCGTAGATGTGACCACACTATTCTTTTGTTTACTATTTTTGTTGAATAATCCGTCTCTCAAACATTCATTCATTCACTCTTATTCATTTAGCAGTATCTAGCATATTACAGACATTGCACTAAAATTTTCCCAGTAACAAGGTAATGTATTCTTGGACCTGGCTGTACCTTTAACCTCTTCCTGTTTGTCCCTCTGTTTAAAATACTCATTACTAGTTCCATGTTGTTTACTCCTTTTCTCCCTTTAAGACTCAGCTCAACACCCATTTACTTAGGAAGTCACCCCCAAATTTCTTATTGAAATCCTTCTGCTCTTTTACCCAGGGTGTTATCACAGCATGTCATTCATTTCCTCCACCATACTTCGTATTTCATCAGCAAATAAAATAGTTATCTCTGTCCCTTAGGACTGAAAGTTCCTTAAAGACAAGAATTTCTTTTGCTCACCATTGGATGCCCAGTGCCAGGCACAGAGCTTGGTACATAGACATTACTTTGAAGAGACTGATATCAGCATGAGTGAAATGATATAATGATCCTTTGTGTTTTTCAGCATCTAAAAGTTTCAAATTTATCATCAAAATAGATATCATTCCTTTCTTCATCAGAAACAATGATTCTCTTCTATGTGTTATGTATTTGTCATGAGTCTGCCTTTCATGATTTTTAAGGTAGTGAATATGCTCCCTATTGTATTATAGGTTTCCAAAGGTTCCTGTTCCCAAGCTATCATCTAAAGTGCACACATACTTCTTGCATACACAAACACTGTGGCACTGTGCTAAGCAAAACAGATGTTTATTTAATTCATTAAAAAAAATTTAAAAAACTTTGTTTTGCAGATAAATGATTTATGCAAGGTTAATAATGAGTTAATAAATAGTGGATCTGGAACTTAAAGTAAGTTTTATTTCAAGTTTGTTTCCCTTGCTCAACTTTGTATTTCAAAGACCTAGCTCAGTGTCTTCATACAATACACATCAAATGGAATATAAACTCAATTGAATTGAAACATGATAGGCATTTATTGCCTTTGAGGTTTACTAACCATGCATTGGGTAAATTCTCATAATTAGTGATTTTGTTCACAGTTTCAATATACACACCAAAAACATGCATGTTATTACTCTCTTGCTTTGCTGGACAGTAATACCTGCTTCTTGTCCTCATATTCTCATCCTAACCTCTCTCCTAGAAAAAAAAAAAACACACAAAAAAGTTAAGAATTGTAAGAATTTCATTTCTTCTGATTATCAAGAAGATCATCTATTGATGATCTAAGTGCTTTCTAAATTCTACCCTACCTGAACAGCCTGCAAATCTTTAATTACATGAATAATGGATTAAGAACACATAACATCTAATACAATAGAAATTTACATAGGACCAGTCCAGGATACGTATTCTAAATACCTGTTCTGTAATAGTAGCCTTATGGAAAAATGCTACATAAAAGTAATCATCCAATTCCCAAAGTATATCATACTTCCAGATTAAAAAGTAAAATTTAAATTATTCCAGCTGTAATGAAACACTTCTTATTATTTTACAAGTGCACTCCATATTGCACTTTGTTTATATTCTTACCTGTTTTTGAATCATTTGTAGCTTCAGAAAGAGATTATTTGTATTTGTACAGGATTCAGCAACGTTTTTTTTCATGATGGTATTTCAAAAACCCTCACCTAAGAAGGATATAAAATGATAGACCATTATGGAAGCATTTTCAACTGCAAGATTTATAACTGTCTTCCAAATCATTTGGTCAGTAAGATGTGTATTGAAAAGTACCAGAGAACTCCAACAGCAAAAACTGAGCAAGTCTGCATTGTTTTTGCCTGAATATATTTAGCACACTACTTTCTGGGAAGGTAGCCAGGGTAGGAGTTGCCATAACTAACAACACACTTCCTTTAAATGTAAAAGTGAACGTGATTGTAGCAATTGCTATTTGTGAGGTTCCAAAGAGATAACTGAATATTGCTACGTAATAGATCTGTCCCTAGGAATTTGAAAAGTTTCCTGAGTTGATCTCATTCGGCCCCCAGTTGCTTATTTTGGTCCTCAAATAAGGATTTAGAACCACAGTCTGTTCTTTTTCAAATATGCTTCATTGATACGAAGTACCCCTATTCACTCTTGGTAAGTAGGAGAGTATGATTTTATCTAACTTGCCATTCATTTATAGATTTTTCTGAAGTTAATGTTTTGAGTTCATCAAGGGTAAGCTTTCTCTCAATTAATGGGAAACTTTAATAATTCGTGGAGATTTTAGGAAGTACTATGGAAATCTACATAACTGCAGGTAGAAACTGGTTAAGCAACTTTAAGAATTGCTATGCTTTCTATGTTCAGTTTTCCTTAGGAAAACTGTAAGTATAGATGAAGAAGCTACAAAGACATTTCCCCTTAAAACAATGGAAAATGGAATATTGTACTCTAAATTAGGTTTTTAATTTCCATTAGGTGATTTGTTTAGAAGATGTTCTCCAGGATCCCTAGTTCACAGGGGAAGTGCCAGCACTAGGAGTTAAGTTTACAATGAACAGATTGGGCCTAAGTACTGAGAAATTTAACTGGTTTCATATTTCTATTAGGGTGATTAATTGTATTTATTAGTGTTATGTTTAATTTGTCGGTTTCTTTCACTTCATTTCAAAGTTCAACAACCCCCATCCCTCCCCTCTCCTCCACTCCCACTGCAAAGTTCCATAGCTTTTGGATGACCTGTCCCAAACTTATTCTTCCCATAAGCTTTCATTTTTAGTGTGTAATTTTGCAGAAAGTAAGCATGCATTATAGTTGAAACACCTGTTATTTCCATTTTATAAACACAAGAAAATCTAACTGTTTAAGAGATTAAACCCAAGGGATAATACAATCCAGTGCAGACGCAGAGTTAAAATTAGAATTTATGATTCTTAACTCTTGTAACACTGTTTTAGTAGTACTTGTTCATCTCTATCTACCACTGGAGGTATATGGTTGCATAAAATTTCAAGCTCTTCAACTACCCTATTTTCCTTTTATTTTGTACATTTACTTATATTCAAAAAGAATTATGTAATCAAATTTTATATAAAAATGAACAGCAATGTAAGAAAATAAAAAAGTTTAATCAATAAAATTTTTTTGAAAGTTTCAGGTATGCATCATTAAAAATTGACATGTATACATATCACATTAGCCATTAAAAGTCCAATCATATCCTTTACCATACCATATCATTATTCCATTTTAGCTGATTTCCCCAATTCCACCCCCCATCCTCTTGCCTTGTAATCTAAAAGTATTATTTTTGTTTCATTTAGTTCATCTGTTTTCTCTATATACCACATATGAATAAAATTATGAAGTGTCTTTCTCTGTCTGACTTTCTTCATAAGCATAATACCATCTAGGTTCATCCATATTGTTGCAAATAACAGGATTTCATCTTATTTTATATAGCTGCATCTTATTCCACTATGTATATATTATACCTTCTTTATTCAATCACCTATCTCTGGGCACTTAGGCTATTTCTAGCTCTTGGTTATTATAAATAATGTTACAATAAGCCTGGGGGTGCATATATCTCTTCAAATTAGTGGTTTTTTGCATTCTTTGGGTAAATTTCCATAAGTGGGATAATTGGATCATTTGGAGTTTCTTTTAATGTTTTTGAGGAATGTCCATACTACTTTCCATAAGAGCTGCACCAATTTACATTCCCACCAACAGTGTGCAAGGGTTCTCTTCTCTCCTCATCCTCACCAACGCTAGTTTCTTGTCTTTTAGATAATAGCCATCCTCACAAGTGTGAGATGATCTCATTGCTGTTTTGATTTGCATTTCCTTAACGATAAGAGTTGATGATCATCTCTTCATAAGTCTATTGATCATCTATATGTCTTCTCTGGGGAAACATCTACTTAGATCTTTTTCCCATTATTTTAAATTGTTTTTTTTTAAGTTTTATGAATTCTTTATGTGTATATATATATTTATATATATATATTTTTTGGATATTACAACCCCTTGTCAGGCAGATGATGTGCAAATATCTTCTCTCATTCAGTAGGATGTTTTTTCATTTTGATGCAAGTTTCTTTTTCTGTGCATAAACATTTTAGTTTGAGGTCACTCCATTTTTTAAATTTTTGCTTTTTTGTGCCCTTGAAATTAGAGTTGAGCCCCTAAATGCATCTCTAAGATAAGGCTCTGTATATATTCAAAAAGAGAGACGATAAGCTAAATCCTACTTGAGGCCTAGAAAATTCAACTAGCCCGTGGTTTTCCATTTTCCAAATTTGTCATCAGGAACAAAAGTAAACTGAGCTACGATACTAGAACAATGCCCAAGCCACATTAGAGGAAAACCCCCACCCATGTTACGAATGGATCTGGTCTGAAGAGTTTGTGTGTTTTGTTTGAAATTAAGAAAACTTTATCTTATGGAAATAATCTTTCTCATTGTGGTTGGGCTCCCAGAAAGCTTTAAATTTAACATGCAATATGCTTGCAATGTACACTGATAATGCTAGAAGCATACAATGCCAGTGGACCGCAATACTTAGTTCAATGACTTCTTCCGACCCCAGGAATAAAACTAAGATCCCTTACTCTCTCTCACAATGCTTTTTGTGCTGCTTTCTCTACTCCCTTCAGACCTCATCTCACACCACTCTCCCCTCACACTTCTAGTCGCATTGATCTTTCTTGTGATTCTTGAATAAGTCATGGTTGTTTCCATATCTGGCAGCTGACTCTAGTTGTTTTCTCACTTAGATGAAATTCATTCTGATTTTAGCAAGGCTGGCTGCTTTTGTACTTCAGACATTCACAAAAATGTCACTGGGGATATCTGACTAGCAGACTCACCTTAATAGCCCTTCTTGACACTTATATTTGAATTAGCTACCTAGTCATTCGTTGACATACATATTTCTAGTTTCTAGCACCATGGAAGAGGAGGAGCTGCTGGCTTAGCAGGACTCTGACCCCATGTCCATGGTGAGGATGTGGGTCCCTGTGCCAGAGAGAAGGCTCAAGCTTACTTAACAGCTCCTTTGCCCTGGGATTCTCACACACTCAGTGACATCACTGACAAGCAGCAGCCTCACAGGAAGTTGTTAATGAGGTGGGAATTCTCATGCCTGCTAGTTTTTTTAAATAACAGGCAGCCTGGGAGCCAGTTGCGACAGTTTTCTGAGCAAAGTTTTTCTTAAAAGGGGCAATAAAATGCTATGAAAAGTCATTTTTGCTTTGAGCTAGAATTTGAGCAAATTTCAGTGTTTGAATCTTTGGTAAATATCAGAAACCGGAAGTTGGGATTCATAATTTTTAGGCTTCTCTCTGCAAGAGACTCCCTTTTGTGTATGCTTGGATTTCCTGTGAATAAAGGAAAATAAAAGAACTCAAAGTTTAGCAACTGAAGTAGTTACATAGTTGTCTCCTTGACATCCATTTTGTTCCCACCTTTGATATCTGCCTATTGTACCGTGTTCAGTGGGGAGTGTGTTAGCCCAAGATGGGGCAGTCCCCATTCTGGACCATGGTGATTGGCTAAGAACACAGGCAAAAGCCAATCTAGGCATGGCATTTCATGGGTCTTCAGAGACCGACTCAGAGTAATGATGGGGACTCCCTGGTGGCGCAGGCGGTTGAGGGCTACACTGTGAAGCTGTCTGCAGCCTCTGCAGTGTGGGTTCGATTCCTGGCCAGCCAGGGAGATACCCACATGGCACAGCAGACCTTTCCTGCCTCGCCTGCTGCTCCCCTCAGCAGTGTATTTCATCAGTCTGCCTGTTCTGTTCCCTGCTCTCTCTGGTGAATTCTCTCACCCTACCCCACATCTGGCCTGTACCCTGGTTCTTGTATAAATAAACAAATTAAAAAAATCTTTAAAAATAAAAATCAAGTAATGATGTCTTCCTAGATATTGCTCTCACCAACTGTGACATCTGGAATGTTTGAATCATTTTGCCCCTGTTAGGGAGATCCAGCTGAAAACAAAGCCAAACTGTAGAAGGGGACACCGCTACAGAATAGGACAGTGGAATGAAAATGCCGAGGACTCCAATTACATGAGTTTATCAGCCTGCTGCCACTACAGTTGGGATGTCTGTGACTCACATCAGAAAGCTTGTATATTAACCATGACTTAAATACTTCTTTCAATCTTTATTAGGCATTAACAATGAGTAGAGTTGCAAAAATGATTCATGTAAAGCGTTTTTTTGTTTTGTAAAGTCAACTGTAGCTTGGGTGAAACCTAAGTCATAAATCAGTATTTGATGACTTTGACATAGAATTCTGCAGGCACAAAAAAGATGTTTAATTGGCTTCCTTTTGTAATTATATCTCAGCTTGTTTTCCATATAAACATGCACTTTATTAGTTGAAAATTATTATACCAGGCAGCTAGAGATATAGTCAAAACATTTTAAAAAATGATTGAAAATATTTTTAGAGATCAAAATCGTAACATTAGCTTATTATTTCATTGCCTTTTAGCAAGATCATTTGGGAACTTTGCTTTGCCTTGAAGGGATTAACTACTCACCTTATCTGGAAATAACTATGAAAAATCAGTAAGTCTGTTAACTAGAATGGTCACTCTTCATAGAAGAGTAGATAATGATTGCTGTAGGAAAAAACATTAAAATACACATTTTACAAGTAAATGGTCAGAAAATTTAAAACATATACCCATTTTCTGTTGTTGGGAATGAAAGTTAGATGGTGAAACAAATCCTAAACTCCTAGTTCAGCTGAAATATAGTCAATATTGCTCTGTGAATGCATTTGTTGGCATCTTTGCTCTTGGGATGAAGAGAAAAAGCTGACTTATGTGGCTTTACAGAAATTGCTAAATAATTAATTCACCTTCTCAAAAGTGGCCAGAGCACTCAGTGAATGAGATAAATTCTAAGGATAACAAAACTTAATTAACCATGTCTGTTATGGGTAATTGTGACTAATCTTTTAGTTTCTTCTTTTCTCTGTAGAATTAGATTAGTAGTCATAATAGGCAAGTCTGGCTTGCATTTGGGTTCTGTTATTACATTTCATTTTTGTCTAATGAAAAGGGTTATATAAAGTATAATTCATTGCCCTTCTCAGGCCTTGAGTTTCTTTATTCATATGCGAAAAAATAGTTTTGAGGATTAATTAATATCTCTAAAGATGTCAAAGAAACTCTGTTAGTGCCTAGCTTTACTGCTGCTATGTTCATAAATGTGTTTGGGCTGTAATTGAACTGCATGCCTCATGCATTAAAAAGTTCAATTTGGGCCTCCCGGGTGGTGCAGAGGGTTGAGCTGTGAAGCTGTCTGCAGCCTCTGCAGCGCAGGTTCAATTCCTGGCCAGCCAGGGAGAAACCCACATGGCACAGCAGGCCTCTCCTGCCTCTCCTGCTGCTCCCCTCAGCAGTATCTTCGGTCTGTCTGCCTGTTCTGCTCCCTGCTCTGTCTCTGGTGAATTCTCTCATCCTCCCGCGCCTCTGACTGTACCCCAGTTCTTGTATAAATTAATAAATCTTTAAAAAAATAGAAAGTTCAATTCACTATAGTTAAAATAGATTTAAAGGCTGTTTTATGTTGTAATACAAGAAAGCAAAACACCAAGTCAGTTTGTTCCTGTGAATCTTAATTTTAAACTTTTGGCTTGTCTAGTAGAGTAAGAAGTGAATAAGAAATTGCATTTCAAACATCACAATAACATTTGGATTTTTTTTTGAGGTTTTAGTGTCTATACAGTACCTTGAATAGTTCTGATAATATAATAAATCCTTAATAAATTCTTGCCAAATAAATAAAATCACTTTGCATCTATTGTATTTACTTAATATACTCCACCTATTTTTACACAGTATTGAGTAGGTTTTGGAGGTACATTATCTCTTAAAAAATTATCTGGTACTTGTTTTTCTCCTGACTTATTTCACTTGGCATAATCTACTCCAGTGTCATCCATTTTGTCATAAATGTCAAGACTTCATCTATTTTTTTTTATAGCTGAGTAATATTCCATTGTGTATATATACCACATATTCTTAATGTATTCATCTGTCGTTTGGTACTTATGTTGTTTCTGTAACTTTGCTATTATAAATAGTGCCGCAATGAATATAGTTTACATATCCATTGAATTATTTTTGCTTTCTTTGGGTAGATACTTTGGAGTGGAATTGTTGTGTCATATCGTAGATCTATTTTTAATATTTTAATAAACCTCTATACTTTTTAAATATGTATTATGCTAGACTAAATGTTCTTTAACTTTTCCAGATCATGCTCTCTTCTGACATTCAATGAAGCCCATGGACCGCCTCTCAAAATAATATATTTTTTAAAAGATTTATTTATTTATTTATGTAAGAACTGGGGTACAGGCCAGCTGTGGGGTAGGGTAAGAGGATTCACCAGAGACAGAGCAGGGAACAGAACAGGCTGACTGACTGAAATACACTGCTGAGGGGAGCAGTGGGCAAGACAGGAGAGGTTTGCCGCGCTATATGGGTTGTTCTGTGGCCGGCGGGGATTGAACCAGCACTGCAGAGGCTGTGTACAGCTTCACAGGGCTGCGCTCAACCCCCTGCACTACCAGGGAGGCCCTCAAAATAATATTTTTAATGCATAATATGAAATAAAATTACAAGAGGAATTATTGAAAATAGTGAAATGCAGGTATAAAAAAATATCAAATGTTTGCTAGATTGGTGTATTTTCTTCTTGCTGACACATTTCACGCATTTCAGAACATGATGAGACATTAATGGAGGCAAGTTTTAAAAACAATCAGTATGCAGGCTGTTTTAGCTTAGTTAAAGGAAGAATGAATGGGAGGCTTAGGAACTAGTTTAACTAGGAGAGGTGTAGGGGGTATGAGTTTGGCTGGATCCTCTCTCCATTTGGACTGATTTCACCTGTGAACTTGGTTAGCCTCACTGTGGTTGTTTAATAGAATATAAACAGTCTATAACCTCTATCTTTATGCAATTTATCTCATACTTTGTCAAAAATGTTATTCAGAATAATTGACAATACATATTTAATCTAATCTAATATGGTTGTCAATACAATAAATTTCTCTTTTCACCAGTATTACTCAGAAATCTCTCCAATTACCTCCTTTCTAAACATCTCCCTCCAAAAGAAGTTCATCACTGCATTCTTACTTCAGAGTTTCCAAATGAGTTCACATTCATGTATAGTACAAAAGGTTATCTTAAAGTCAGTTATTTGGAGTCATAATGCATATTGGAATAAAATGTCATGAAAGTGGTAGCACAGTTGAGGTACTACTCAACTAACAATAAAAGGGAGAATAAATATTTTTGAGATTCTAAAAAAAGAAATAACAAAACATGAGGAAAAGCTATTAACATTGAATAAGAAATAATGACATATGCCATTTAAATTTGATTTAATTAAAGGAAAATGGAGGGCACCTTCTGTGGAGATCATAATAAAGCTACCTTTTATTACTATGAGTAATTTCACCTATAAATAATTGACTGTATATTCTTAGATAAATATTTATACAGGACCCACTGGATATCACTCCAATCCCCTGATCACCATGGGGAAATATTTGCATGGGTCAGGGTAAAAGAGCCACCTTGTGATTTCTGATACTATTTTTTTCTTTTTCCTAACTCTTTGTACTCCTGCTCCCTGTTTAACCCTATTCTAATTTCCATGAAAAAGAAAAAGTAAAAATGATCATCTTAACAAGCATTTCATGGTGTTTGTAACTTTACTAAAGATCTAGAGGTGTCACTGAGGGGGAATGACATCACACTCTGAGCTCACTGGCTCCACATCACACTCGGCTCCCTCTTCAGAGCTTTCTCTCTGGACACTTGGGTCTACAGGAACTGTCCTCTTAGCCTCCCTTCCTGTGATGAATGACATAGAATCTCTCAGGTGGAGCAACACCATCAGGACCCTAACTCGGTTTCCTGGATTATTTCTCCTCCTCTCGAGCTTCTGCCAGTTTCCCTCCACACAGCTCTCCCCCTCTGGGGCTCGTCCTTGCTTGCCCTGCAGGTCTGGGCATGGTAGCGCCCTCTTGCCCTCTGGAGCTCTGAAGTCCACCATCCTATGAGATCCACTTCTGCCCACATTTTCAGAAGAGTTCCTTTATTAAACTGTCATCAAATTCCTTAATTGGTGCATACTTCTGTTTCTAGTCAGGACCCTGGCAGAAGGGAAACTATGCTTACCAAACTATTTTGGGGTCGTAAGCCAGTAGAAGAGCAAATCACATTAAGCAAATGTGAAAAGATTTCTCTAGGTAATGAACATCTAACAAATATTTTTTTAGGGTTATTTAGCTCGATCTTCCCAATTCAGCAATTTGGCAGTTAAAAAATGAATGAAACTGAGGGAGTGAAGCAGAATATGAATGAACTTGAAAAACATGATACTAAGTGAAAGAAGACAGTAACAAAAGATCACATACTGCGTGATTCAATTTCCATTAAATATCCAGAAAAGGCAAATGTATAGAGACAAAGTAGATGGGTGGTTACTAGGGATTTGGGGGATGGAGAAATGGTGAGTAATTGCTAATGCGTACAGTAGTTGCTAATGTTTTGGGGGTGATAAAAATGTTCTAAAATTAAATATCAATGACAGTGGCACTTTAAGAGTGAATTTTATGGTGGATGAACTATATGTAAATAGAGCTGATAATTAAATTAAGTTTCAGGGGAGTTCAAAAGTAAGCTTAGTTTACTTCTTTCATAATACAGCAGGACAATGTTCAGTCTTAAATTACATTCTAACAATCTTCATTTGTTTAATGATTTTTATACCTATGGTCAGTTTACAGAAGGTTTGAATATAGCAACACTTACAAAGGAAGGATAAGTGACAGAATTTTTTAAAATTTCAATATTCAGTTAACTCTACCCTCATGTTCAAACAAGTTGGAACAAAACTTGAGACCTGGGGAAGGAGCCCTTTGACCTTCCACATTTTTTCTTAGTTCTCTGCCTCTTATGCCATTCTCTCTGAGAATATGACTTTTATTGTAGAGTTCTTATTGGGAAAAACCAACAATTTCAACTGTCTTGGATCCTAGTTTTCATGCTGACTTGTGTACTATCTCATGGAATCTCAATGTGATTGTTTTACAAAACAAGTGATTATTTACAGAAATTTTTCTGCAAGTAAGGTGAAAAAAGCCTCATTGAATCTAAATGGTTGATTTCAACAGGATCAAAACAAGTACAAACCTGACCCAGAGAATCAATTTTAATAAATGTGGAAAAGTATCTGAACTGAACACATCTATGTTACTTGAGATTGACTATAAACATCATAAAGATTATAACCCATCTGATGGTCTTTTAACAACTGAGTCACTGACTTCCCTAATGCTCTATTTTGACATGATACAGGTAACACCTGGTTCTCAAAATGGTGGGTCTCTCAGAGAGATTTATTCTCCTGAGAAATAAGTAAAAATTAACAAACTGAGTTCATGCAGGATGCAGATTTGCAATATTTATTGAAAGGTATTAAATATAAAAGGAACATCTACAAACTAACTCATGAGAAGAAAACAAAAGTGATTACAGTGATGCATCACTGTAAAGTGTACTACAACTGAGAAAACATAGGGTGAGCAGGAATGTAACAGGGGGCTTGTAGGGTAAATAAAAATTATGAGGCTTTTCTGCCCTCCGGCCATTAGGATTGATGACGGATCTGCGGCCCTGAATGCATGCCTGATGGCGGGCACCTGGAATAGGGTGTGGGCATATGGGATTCACCTGGGCTAAGACTGGGCTTATACGAGCAGCTTCACTGGGACGCGAGAAGAACCACGAGAGCAGCAGAGACCACCAGAGAAGGCCGGAGAGCCCAGATAGAGTGAAGACTTGCTGGGGACTGGGAGGCTGGCAGCCCACCGGGCTTCCCTGCCTGGTGTGTACCCAGTAAAATCCCAATAAAAACCTGCAAAAGCCACTGAGGGCTCCAGGACTCTCTCCTCCTTTACCCCAGCTGCTCGGATCATAGAAAACCTGCACTGTGCCCATTCCTGCCGCTACAGGGCTGAAGCCAAAGACTGCTACAGGTGGCGTCTCCTGGATGGGGGTGCTAGTGAGGATTGGTAGCCCCAGGCAAACTACAACAAAGTTTCGGTGGGGGTGGGGTCTGATAAGAAGTATAAGGGACAGGCTGAAGCAACTCCCAGGATTCAGCAGTCAGGATTTCAGCGTTTTCAGATCTTTAGCTGTCCCGGAAGCAGCCATTTCTTGGCCCCACCATGCCGATCATCCAGAAGGCTGTTGCATGCCTCCGAAGGATGCAGAAAGGCTTTCAGCAGCCAAACTCAGAGAAGAAAAGTTCAGAGGTTTTGTAGGTAGCTGAGTGATGGAAACTGTTCCCAGCTTTACTGCTGTTACAGCCAGGAGGGAAGGCAGAATACCTGGAGCCAGAAGCCTTGCTGAGCTGAGTGAGTACTGACCGTTTTTCGGGTTGTTTGGCTGCTGCAGTTTTTAGCGTCGCTTGTCTGGTGCTGTGTTGGCACATCTCAGCCGCTCCTGTGAGCATCTCCTGTTGCGTCTTTTGCTAGCTTTGTGAGTTGGATCCTGGCTTATAGTCTGGCTGTCTCATGCTCCAGGCCTTCTGTGGCGGGGAAAGGCCATGTTGGGAGTGTGTAGAGTTTAGAACACTAGATACTGGTGAGGTAAAGTGCCATTTGCGGCCTCAGTAACTCTTTGTTTTCCTTGGTTTGTTAAATCGATCCCATGATTGTTGCTATCTGAACCTGAGTGGTCTTGCAATTGTGCATGTGGGTGAAGAACTCTGATGGTGACTGATAAACTATTTGGGCAGTACCCATGGTTGGTTTTAGTGCCCCTGGCTGCCCTGTATCAGGAACATGTTGCCTTGTTTATTTTACACGATCCTTTAAGAAGAGTTGCTTGGGGTTTGAGGACAATTTTGGTAAAGAAAACGTTCTTACGATCTGTTCAAAAGTTATTGAATATTTTGTTCCCTTTTAGCCACATTTACAGATTCCTGGATGGTTTTTATGTCATAAATGTTTTGCAAAGCAAATATTTTTAATGAAGAAAAAAAATACTGTGTTCAATGATAACAGTGACCAAAAATAGTTCAGGAGAGCTTTTTAGGTAAGAATAGAACAGAAAGTGAAAGCTCTCATGTCCTGAATAAAGTAGTGACAATTCCCAGGGAAATAAAAAAGGACCCTGGACTGAGGCCATAAATATTCTGCCATTTGGTTTTTAATTAATTTGTTTTAAAACACAGACTAAGTTTGTTTAGCATTTTATTAAACTGTGGAGAATTATTGTGATAGTGCTTTAGGCGATTCAAAATTCTTTTCAAAGGTATTTAAATATAGATTTTCTATGTAATTATATAAAACTAAAATTTGAAATGTCAGGTAATAAAATCTTTGGGGATACTTTTATGAAAAAATGATTAAAATGTCATCTTAGCAAATATTTGAATGGATGACATTTTCTTTTTCAAAAGAAACTGGTGCTTGGTTAATTCTTCGTTTTATGAAGTAGTGAGTTTATGAATCAGTAATCTTAATAGATTCATTGGGAAAATCAGTTATCTTTGGATTAAGGTGAAGTCCTACATTTGGATTGCGCTTTGAGTTATAGCATATAATATTATATGCAAATACTATATGCAAATAGTATATGCAAATGCATATATGTGATATGCAAACTGTATGTATCAGATTTTGTGTTTCTTTGGAGGGTAGAACTGTTTGATGTGTTTTGGCTTCATTTTGGAGACTTTAAAAATGAGTAGAAAATAGAGTTCAGATACCTTAAGAAGAAAACCATTAGTTTTAGGGTTGGGTGATGGGTTTTAGCTACAAGTTTTTCCATTTAAAACATATTTTACTCTCAGAGGACCAACAGGTAGCTACCTTCAGGTTTCTGGAACACTGAAAATGCCTACATGGTTGTGACCTTTCCTTCTCACAGTAATAGTCACATAAGTTTGAAACAGTTCCTTAACCATTGGATACTTGCAAACTTTCTGCCCTGGGAAAACTGGAGCAGCACTTGAGAATCTAGGTTTGAACTAGAATAGTTTTTGTCTGATCACATTCCAGTGGGAAACAGCCACTCAGCCAAATTTGCGTCAGCACTTTCTATGGGAGCTACTGGAAACGAACCACAGGTGAAAATGTTGTTATCCATTGCATTTGTTGGGATCTTGTAACCTGTGTAAAAGAAATGTGTTTTGACTCTTCCTTTCCACACTTTCCCACTGTGTTTCAAAATATTTTGAGCAAATACTGGCTTGCTGGCATTTGATTATTTTTAAAATCCACAAAGTATAAGATATCGATGTATCATGCTATATTAGTTCCCTGTGGCTGCTGTAGCAAAGTAGCACAAACAGGTGACTTTAATCCACAGCAATTTATTGAATCAGTTATGGAGACTAGAGGATAGTAAATATTCATTGGTTAATTGCATAGTTCTTATTGATTTTGCTAGAAAAATTCAATATTGTGACTAACCGACTGGAGGCTTCAATGAAATGTATTTTCCTAATCTCTTTAGTTGCATATTTGGTTTTGTTTTAACAAAGGAGATTCAGGATTTAAAAACAATTGTTTTAATTGAGCTAACACTGATTTACAACACAATTTATTGTTTAGGGGAATAGGTTCACATCTGTCACCACACCACACCCATCATAAAAGCATTCATAGTCTTACAATGGACCTTTGGTTGTACATTTGAAAGAAAGGTGTTAAGTGATGAAAGGGACTAGTGGGGGTGGTGTCTGTGAGGGAAGACTGAGGCCTGAGAATGGAACAGGTTTGGTAATTAACGCTGTCAGTCAGCAACCCTCCAGAACAACTGGGATCTGTTGTCACCCACAGGACACTCAGTGACAGCATAGGGAACCCTTGTTATGAGTCTTCTTCTTTTTATTCATACCCCTCTTAAAAACCTCTACTTTTAGCTTAATCATTCATAAATGCATGTATATGGATATTAATGACATCAAAATTATGCAAGCTGAATGATGGAAGTAACAATATAAAGACATGCTACTTCAGGATGCATATCTGGAGGTTGGGGAAGAATTTCTCCCTCAACATTAAGGGGATGAAAGGTATACAACAATTTTTAGAGAGTTGTAGGATCTTGGTAATTATTAATAATTCTAAGGATACCTCTTTGATTGTCCCCTCTTTTTAGTTTGTTGTATATCTTTCATCCCCTTAATGTTGAGGGAGAAATTCTTCCCCACCGTCCAGGTATAAATCCTGAAGTAGCATGTCTTTATATTGTTACTTCCATCATTCAGCTTGCATAATTTTGATGTCATTAATATCCATATAACACTCCCCTTAAAATAATTATTAAATATATCTCTGGCTGGCAGTAACTGTAAATTCCACAGGTGTTTGTAAGAGTCCTTCCATTTGCTTGCTTCTAATAAAATGCCTATTAATTTCAACATGTGTCTTCTTGTCCTGACATTTGTGGATTCATCAAAAAGTTACATAGGCACTATCCTTTATTTTCCCTCTCCTCTAAAGCAAATATTGAGCATATCTATTTGCAGAAAAGGTTAAAAGAATTAATATTTATTTCAATATGTTGTCCAGATACCTGTGCCATGAGTTCAAGGGTCCTTAAATACTACCTCCTTAAGTTTTATTGATTTGTTAATCATTTCATAACAATATAATATTAGGAGTACAATTTTACACCTCCATATGTATACATACCTCACCATCCATCAAAATGCCAATGTTAATATCCTATCACCTTCCTTCCCCTCTCCCCTACTTCTTCCCACCCTTCCCCTATGTTAACCACTATATTTTTTCAGAATCTAAGAGTTATTTTTGTTGTGTCTTGCCAGTTTGTTTTCCTTGGTTATTCTGCAAATGAGTGAAGCCATCTAATAAATGTCTTTTATTTTCTGACTTATTTCACTTAGCATAATCACCTCAAGATCTAGCCATTTTGTCCCAAAAGGTATTGTTCTATCCTTTTTAATAGCTAAAAATAGTCTATTGCTCATAAATATATATATTTGATATATATATATTTGTGGCATATATATCATATATATGCACACCTTAATGTCTTTATCCAGTCATCTGTTAATGGGAATTTTGATTCCATGTTTTGGATAATGCTACTATGAACATAGGAGTGCACGAATATTTTCGTAGAAGTGTTTTCATATTCTTTGGGTAAATACCTAGCAGTGGTATTGTTGGGTCAATGGTATCTCCATTTGTAGTTTTTTGAGGATTCTTCAAATAGTTTTCCATAGAGGTTTCACCAATTCAATTTACATTCCCACCAACACTGGATGAGTGTTCTTTTTCCTCAATAGCCTCATCAACATTTGTTGTTTCCAGTCCTTTTGATATTCTCTTTGTGGTTTTGATTTGCAGTTCTCTTATGATAGGTGGTGTAGAGCATTTTCCCCCACATGTGCCTAGAGGCCATCTGCATGTCTTCTTTGGAGAACTGTCTAGTTAGGTCTTTTGTTCATTTTTCAATTGGTTGTTTTTGTTTTGTTTGGTGTTTTTTCTTTTTTTTTTTGCTGGTGTGGAGTTGCATGAGGTCTCTGTATATTTTTGAAATTAACCCTTTGTCAGAAGTGCAATATGTTGCTTTTTTGTTTTTATGGGGGTTTCCTTCTCATTACAAAAACTTATTTGTTCTATGTAGCCCTGCTTGTTTACTTTTGCTTTTGTTTTCCTTGTCATTGGAATTGAATCTCCAAATATAGCTCTGTGGTTGATGTCCAGGTATGTATCACCTATGTTTTCTTTTATAAAACACTTCCTTTTATTTAATCTTGACAACAATTATATGAATTTTATATTGTGAATGGTGGGGTTATGAATTATATTTTACATATGAGAACATTGAGACACAAACTGTTTGCATAGTTGTATTGTGGTACATTCAGGATACTCTAACCCCAACAATTTGTTTTCTTAAATTTGTGCTAAATCTTTTTTTATAGTAAGAATCAAGTAGCAAATATCTTAGATGACACAAGTATCCTAAATTATTAGATTCCAGATGATCTTTATGATAATAGTAATTACAACTACAGTAATAACTGATATTTACTCAATGCTGCTTCTATGCTAGGTCAAGTTGTAAGTTCCTTATATATTTTTAATGAATACAACAGTTTTAAGAGAAAAACAGTTTTCTTCCTCCTATTTTAAACAAATAAATGAGGCACAGTGAGTAAAGAAGTTAGCCTCAATTTATTGAACTTACAACTAGAGTCAGGATTTACAGTCTGTCAATCTCAGAACCTTCCTGCTTGACCCCTCCAGAGTCCTGTCTTTTCATTTTACACCTTAAGAAATTAAAGCTCAGAAGAAAAAAACCTTTGGGGAAGAGTTGTCAAGGATTCTGAAGAATGTTGGTTTTTGTCTTCAGGTTTTTGGAAGTTGTTAGATCTTTGTAGATCTCAGAATTTTGATCATTAAGTAGACGTGAATGACAGTTATGAATGTATTTCTCCATTCTCTGCTTTTCTGTTTTGTACCCTTGAAGACACAATGAACTGATTTCTATAACACATACACGCTCACACGCTCCTCCCACACTCCACCTATCTTCTTCAAAGCCTTGTTCATGATGTCCCATTTTCTAGAATGCTCCTCATGGAGTGCCATTCTACATCTCCCACCTCAATCTGAATCCCCACTCATCCTACTGGAATGAAGTAGGGGGTATCATTTCCAGGTAGCCTTCCCACCTACCTACACTTTCTACTCTGGAACCCCCAGTCTCAGGCTTAAGAAGGTGAAGTTCTTCTGTGTTCCCACAGGGCCCTGCTTAGACCTCAGCTACTATCTTTATCAGGCTGCTTTAAAAGATCATCTTTTGGTAATTTCTTGAGGAGAGAAAGTAGATATCTTAATCATCTGTAGTGCTTAGCAAAGTCCTTGGCAGATACTGAAAATGAATGCAGATACTGAAGATACTGCAGATACTGAAAAATGAAAGAATGAATAAATGCATAGATAGAAATGGAAAATGTGATAAGACTAGAAAAATGATCCCAGTTACTAAAGCTACCTCAACCCATCTAGACTTTATAAAATGGGCAGAAATGCTTAGTTAGGTCTTTGAGGCTAGTTTTTTTTTTTTGTTTGTTTGTTTCCAGTCTTCTCAGCCAAGAGGCTCCTTAAAAGAGGAGAGGAGGAGGGATTAGAGAGAGCGTGGGAGGCAGTGATTGTCAGGAGAAAAGTCACTAGATCAGAGAGCACACATTTCCCTTCCCTGGTGACAACATCCCGAGTCAGTGAAAGGGGCATCAGTGCTGAGTCACATGTAAGCAAGGGCTACCGAAAAGCTCCCCAGCAGTTTTATGTCTTATTGGGAAAAATTCACCCCCACATGTCTTCAGACTATCATCAAAGAAGAGGGGGAAGTGTAGTGATATTTGAAGCTGTGAAGTAGAATATTCTGAACTGTGGAAAGAAGGCGCATCTAATCATCAAGTCAGCCTCCTCTCCTCTGCGTGGCAAAGTGTTAAAAGACATTATTACTTTTCTAATGACTTTTACAAGTTGATTGATATTTAACTAAATCCTGCCAGTTTTCACTGCCCACTCCTTGTGGGACTGTGGAGAAATTCTAACAAAGACTTTGATGCTCTACTAGAAAATGTTATAAAGTTGATAATGAAAGGAATGATTAATACATTAGTAATGTTATGAAAAACTTGGTAAACTGAAAATTTGAGTTTATATTTTTCACTGTAGAAGAGAGAATGCCCCCCTACTATTTAAGAAGAGGAAGCAGCTAAAATCAGCTGGAATCAGATATCTGGGTCTAAATCTGAGCTCCCTCTTTTACTGACCAAGATCTTGAAAAAGTTAACCAATTGTCCTGAGTGTAAGTTTTCTTAATCAACAGGATGATAAAGTAAGGCCTACATTACAGGGTTATTATGAGGAGAAAATGAATTAATTATAAAATCAGCTGTGTCTTAAAGTTAATAATATATTATTTTAGTATCTTCATTATTTAGTGGATATGAACAATTTACCTGCTTTAATTGTTTAAAAAGCAACGATGTTTACTAAAATATGCCTTTTTTGAGTCAATAATCTCAAGTATAGTTTTAATCATTTGGCAAAATTAAATATTAAGTTCCTAATAGATTTCTAATGCAGTATTTTAAAATAGCTTCCATTTTTTGGTTAATCCCCAGCAGAAAGGGCTAAATGTGGTTAGCAGAAATCCTTGAAAAGGGAAGAGCAACAATTCAATTGAGACCCACTGTGGAGTGGGAGGAGATTTATCTCTCAGCTATGCTCTGATTTTCCCTGGTAATGCTCAAAAAATGGATGATGCAATATAATACAGCTAAATGATGTGGAATTCTCTTAACTCAGTGACTTCCAGATTAAAAAATGAGAAAACCCAGCAGAACTTCCAAATGCAAACTCCTTGTTCCACTTCAGTTCTGAAGAAATAGAATCATTGGGAGCAAGACCAGATCTATGTAGCTTTAAAAACTTCCCAAGTGAATCTTCGGATCAGTCATTTTGAGGTGTCACTGTTGGAGGTGATACCTTAAGCTTTAGAGATAGTTCTTTTGACTTTGTTAATCATGACTTCAATGCACAAGGTATAATATACTATTTGTCAAATATGTAAAAGTCACTTAGAGTTCAATTGCAAACACATTTTTAATTTATTATATAAGCTGTCATTTTTTTCTTTCATTATTGTTATGATCCTTTGAATCTCAAGGGACCTTCAATAATAAAATTAAAAAGTTTTTTTGTTGATGTATTGCCTTCTTCACATTGTGAATTGGATTCCTCATTAAATTATTTCCTATATACCAGATATTGTATACTTCAAAACTGAACTAGCCTGGTTTTCAAGACTCTTCACTACTAGCATCATTAGAAGGGAAGTTAATTCATTTAAAAATGTTTATTGCTCATGTACTACATGATAAGCAATTATTAGGCACTGAGAATACAACTATTGCTAACAACCAACCTTGACTTTAAGTTGATTACAGACTAATAGGGAATCAAGTGATAAAACAGGCAGTCACAGTGCAGTTTTAAAAGTGTAAGGTGGGGCGGCTCTAGGATTCATGAATGCACATAGAAAGGCATATTACCTGAACTAGGATTAATTACATCATGGGGAAATACAACTCTTGGAATTTAGCTACCTATATTTTAATTCCATAAGTACAGTACAACAGCTAAGGTCATAAGACTTTAGAACATTGTGCCTCAATGTCCTCTACTCTAAATTGAGTTAATATTGGTGCCCAAGTCATAAATTTGTTATGAGAACAAATGTAGCACATGTAAAAGATGGGTCACATAGCAAGTGCTCAGCACACATTGACATATGGTACTACTGCATGGCAGCTATGCTGAGACCTGAAGAGTATCTCAGCATG